>NC_054497.1:27362880-27710380 GCF_017639515.1 Carcharodon carcharias | reverse complement strand
AATTTTTAAACTGTGTCCCCTAGTTCTAATCTCTCCCAGAAGGGAAAATGTCCCCCCAGCATCCTCCCAGTCAGCCACTCAGGACCTTAAGTGTTTCAATAAGATCACCTCTCATTCTTCTAAGCTCCAACAGGTACGGACCTAAAGCTGCTCAACCTTTCCTCATAAGATAAACCCTTTATCCTGAGAATTATCTTAGTGGACCTGCTGTGAACTGCTTCTAATGCAATTATGTCCTTAAGTAAGGAGACCAAAACTGTACACAGTACTCCGGGCGAGGTCTCATCAATGCCCTGTACGGATATAGCAACACTTCTCTACTTTTATACTCGATTTCCCCTCGCAATAAACACCAGCATTCCATTTGCCTTCCTAATCACTTGCTGCACCTGCATATTAACCTTTTATGATTTATATACCAGGACACCCAGATTCCTCTGTACCTCAGAGTTCTGCAATCTTATTCCGTTTAGATAATACGCTGCTTTTCTATTCTTCCTGCCAAAGTGAACAAGTTCACATTTTCCCCCGTTAAACTCCATCTGCCAAATTTTTGCCCACTCACTGAACCTGCCTCCATCCCTTTGCAGACTCCTTTGTCCTCTTGACAACTTACTTTCCTGTCTTTGTGTCATGAGTAAATGGTGAATGCCAACAAGCTATTTGACTTATTAGCCCTCTGATGTCTGAATTAAATATCGTCCAAATGGAAAACTCTTTAACCTCAGTTGCCTCCGCGCCAAAACTAAACTGACCACCATATGTCACACATGGACTGAGCTTGCGTGTGATGTGGTGTCACCCACACTGCGGAAGATTTGCAAACCCCTCTTGATCTCTTCAGTTGTGCAGAAAAGAAACTCAGCATGTTCTGGAATGTTGCCAAAACAAAGGTCGTATATCAGCCCAGACCTGGTCAGCAAAACATTCCACCTCCCATATATACCAGGGGTCACAGTCTGAGGATACGGGCTAGACCATTTAGGACTGAGATGAGGAGAAATTTCTTCACCCAGAGAGTGGTGAGCCTGTGGAATTCACTACTACAGAAAGTTGTTCAAACCAAAACATTGTTCGTTTTCAAGAAGGAGTTAGATGTTGCTCTTGGGGTGAAAGGGATCAAAGGATATGGGGGGAAAGCGGGAGCAGGCTATTGAGTAGGATGATCAGCCATGATCATAATGAATGTTGGAGCAGGCTCAAAGGGCTAAATGGCCCAGTCCTGCTCCTAGTTTCTATGTTTCTATATACACTCTGGAATATGTTGAGCACTTGCCATACCTTGGCAGTCACCTCTCTCTAAAGGCCACCACTGATGAGGAAATCCAACACTGGATCAGCTGCGCCAGCTCAGCTTTCTACAAACTACGGCAACAAGTGTTTGACATCAAAGACCTCCGCAAGTCAACAAAAGTCCTAGAGTACAGAGCAGTTGTTGTCCCCACCACACTCCTGTACTGCAGTGAGACCTGGACTGTGTATCAGTGACACATGAGAGCACTAGAGAAATCCCATCAGCAATGCCTCTGCCACATCCTTCGGGTTCAATGGGAGAACGGTCAAACAAGCACTGGTGTCCTTCTTGAAGTCAGCTGCACAAGCATTCAGACAAAACTCCTGCAAAATCAACTATGATGGACTGGACACTGTGTCCAGATGGCAGGAAACCGTCTCCTCTGCCAGGTCGTGTTTTCCCAACTTGCAAATGGCCAACGTTGCAGGGGAGGACAAAGAAAATGCTCAAAGACCCGCTGAAGCTCTCCTTGAAGGAGGACCGCATTGACATTAATGAATGGGAGGAGCTTGCTACCAAAATGGCAGCAACTTGTCCATCAAGCTGCATCACATTGAGTCCAGATGCCTTAATGATGAGGCAGAGCGGCAGCAGAGAAGGAAAGAAAAGGAAGCGAATCCCGCACTCTGTATCCCACTACCTCGTGGGACATCCTGCCCCCTGTGCCCAAAGATCCCCAGGTCGAGAATCACGTGAGGACCTGTGGCAGAAACTCGAAGACCCTGAACAGATGTCAAACACAACCTGTATTTCTACACTGTCTTTCATGCCCTCCAGAAAGCGTTTCACCGCCAGCTTAATTACTTTTGAAACAAAAACAAAAATAGCTGGAAAAACTCAGCAGGTCTGACAGCATCTGCGGAGAGGAACACAGTTAACGTTTCGAGTCCGTATGACTCTTCAACAGAACTAAGTAAAAATAGAAAAGAGGTGAAATATAAGCTGGTTTCAGGAGGGGTGGGACAGGTAGAGCTGGATAGAGGGCCAGTGATAGGTGGAGATAACCAAAATATGTCACAGACAAAAGGACAAGGAGATGTTGAAGGTGGTGATATTAACTAAGGAATGTGCTAATTAAGGGTAGAAAGCAGGACGAGCAAGGTACAGATAGCCCTAGTGGGGGTGGGATGGGGGGAAGGGATCAAAATAGGCTAAAAGGTAGAGATAAAACAATGGATGGAAATACATTTAAAAATAATGGAAATAGATGGGAAAAGAAAAATCTATATAAATTATTGGAAATAAAGGAGGGGGGGAATCGGAAAGGGGGTGGGGATGGAGGAGAGAGTTCATGATCTAAGATTGTTGAACTCAATATTCAGTCCGGAAGGCTGTAAAGTGCCTAGTTAGAAGATGAGGTGCTGTTCCTCCAGTTTGCGTTGAGCTTCACTGGAACAATGCAGCAAGTCAAGGACGGACATGTGGGCATGAGAGCAGGGTGAAGTGTTGAAATGGCAAGCGACAGGGAGGTCTGGGTCATGCTTGCGGACAGACCGAAGGTGTTCTGCAAAGCGGTCACCCAGTCTGCGTTTAGTCTCTCCAATGTAGAGGTAACCGCATTGGGAGCTGTGAATGCAGTAGACTAAACTGAGGGAAGTGCAAGTGAAATGCTGCTTCATTTGAAAGGAGTGTTTGGGCCCTTGGACGGTGAGGAGAGGGGAAGTAAAGGGGCAGGTGTTGCACCTTCTGCGGTTGCATAGGAAGGTGCTGTGGGTGGGTGTTGAGGAGTAGGGGGTGATGGAGGAGTGGACCAGGGTGTCCCAGAGGGAACAATCCCTGCAGAATGCCGATAGGGGGGTGAAGGGAAGATGTGTTTGGTGGTGGCATCATGCTGAGTTGGCGGAAATGGCGGAGGATGATCCTTTGAATGCGGAGGCTGGTGGGGTGATAAGTGAGGACAAGGGGGACCCTATCATGTTTCTGGGAGGGAGGAGAAGGTGTGAGGGCGGATGCGCAGGAGATGGGCTGGACATGGTTGAGGGCTCTGTCAACAATCGTGAGTGGAAAACCTCGGTTAAGGAAAAAGGAGGACATGTCAGAGGAACTGTTTTTGAAGGTAGCATCATCAGAACAGATGCGACGGAGGCGAAGGAACTGAGAGAATGGGATGGAGTCCTTACAGGAAGCAGGGTGTGAGGAGCTGTAGTCGAGGTAGCTGTGGGAGTCGGTAGGCTTGTAATGGATATTGGTGGACAGTCTATCACCAGAAATTGAGACAGAGAGGTCAAGGAAGGGAAGTGTCAGAGATGGACCATGTGAAAATGATGGAGGGGTGGAAGTTGGAAGCAAAATTAATAAATTTTTCCAGTTCCAGACGAGAGCATGAAGCAGCACCGAAGTAATCATCGATGTACCGGAGAAAGAGTTGTGGGAGGAGGCCGGAGTAGGACTGGAACAAGGAATGTTCCACATACCCCATAAAGAGACAGGCATAGCTGGGGCCCATGCGGGTACCCATAGCCACACCTTTTATTTGGAGGAAGTGAGAGGAGTTTAAGGAGAAATTATTCAGTGTGAGAACAAGTTCAGCCAGACGGAGGAGAGTAGTGGTGGATGGGGATCGTTTGGGCCTCTGTTCGAGGAAGAAGCAGAGAGCCCTCAGACCATCCTGGTGGGGGTTGGAGGTGTAGAGGGATTGGACGTCCATGGTGAAGAGGAGGTGGTTGGGGCCAGGGAACTGGAAATTGTTGTTATGATGTAGGGTGTCAGAGGAATCACGGATGTAGGTGGGAAGGGACTGGACAAGGGGAGAGAGAATGGAGTTTAGCCTTTTTTGATCCCTTCCCCCCACCCCACCCCCACTAGAGCTATCTGTACCTGCTTGTCCTGCTTTCTACCCTTAATTAGCACATTCCTCAGATAATATCATCACCTTTAACACCTCTTTGTCCTTTTGTCTGTGACATCTTTTGGTTATCTCCACCATCACTGGCCCTCTATCCAGCTCTACCTGTCCCACCCCCCTTAAACTAGCTTATATTTCACCTCTTTTCTATTTTTACTTAGTCTGTTGCAGGGTCATTCGGACTCGAAACATTAACCGTGTTCTTCTCCGCAGATGCTGCCAGACCTGCTGAGTTTTTCCAGGTATTTTTGTTTTTGTTTTGGATTTCCAGCATCCGCAGTTTTTTTGCCTTTATCTTAATTAGTTTTGAAGGCAGTTTCACATCGAGAAACTTGACGGCTGACCTCTGGGCTTGTGTCCCAGGCCACATCAGGCAGTGCATTTCTTGCGAAAACGACAAAGGAGCTTGCCACAAGATCACACTGTAAATGCAAGTGAGTGAATAATTGTAACTGACAAGATTCTACATCTGATCCAGTTTCCTGTCTGTCTCAGTTCCCTGGACAATAAATAAAGATCTGTGGAAGAAAATTGTTACGTTTGAAATGTGAATGCTAAAATGGACGCTAAAAACGTACAGACCATTATGGGATGTGGGCGTCGCTGGCTGGGCCCAGCATTTACTGCCCATCCCTAGTTGCCCTTGAGAAGATGGGGGTGAGCTGCCTTCTTGAGCCGCTGCAGTCCATGTGGTGTAGGTACACCCACAGTGCTGTTAGGGAGGGAGTTCCAGGATTTTGACCCAGCGACAGTGAAGCAACATTGAACAGTGATGGACATTGACTGAGGTCACGATTGGGCTCCACTGTGATGGCCTCTCTGGTTAAATAGCCCCGTCAACTTTGTGTCTCGTGAAAAATAACCACTTGACCGTGAGGGAAGCGACGATGCAAATGGTTAGATATTTGAAAGATTACATGTAGTGACGCCGCAGAATGAAGATGATTGGATAATTTCCCCAGTCAATCATGGCGTGTCAGACCAATCCCAGTGTCAACACTAACCATGTGCTTAAAAAGCACAGGACACTAATGTGTAATATTACTGATTGTGGGAGCACACATGGCATTACTGGTTATGGTGATCAAGTACCTTTTGCTGTTTATGGATTACTGCTTCATAGCAGGAGAGAGTTTACTTGTATATCAACCGTTTAGAGTGCTTGAGAAGTGGTGAGTGGCAAGTGTGGGGGTAATGGGTAGTATTTAAAAAAAAAACAATTTAACTATTTGTTACAGCAATTGCACCTCGGGCAGTTATGGATTTCAAATGCCATGTGCACCACTCAAGCCTGCCGATACCCATGGCACTCCATTCTGTTCAATCAAAATGTGATCACTTCTAGCATCGCAGAACAACATCGTCGGTACGCTCCCTCTCAGAAACCCTCCACGTACATCCCTTCACACACCCTCGAGCCCTCAATCCCCCTCAGAAAGGGCCTTTCAGGCACGCATGTCCTTTACAGTTGAGCTGCTGTCTTTAAACCGGCGGTTTGCAGATTTGAACGTTACAAATGTCAGCGAAGCCTCCTCAGCAAGAATCGAATAGGAAAAGCACATGAAACTGCAAACGATTAAACAGAAGCACTGAGGCACGAGTGAAAACGCCAACAGTTCAAAGTCGAAAGATAACACTTCATTTGCCGTAACATCTCTTTTACCTTTTTAATCCCAATCCTGAACTCCTATCCTTTAATCCCTTCACTGTTATCTTTGATTTTTGGCCCGTTTCCATTTTCATCCCTTGTATCTCGCTTGGCCAATGCTGGTGTAAAATGTCATGTGCCTCCTGTAGCATTACTCTTAGTGTGTCCGATAGTGGGGGATTTTATCAGGGAAAGTGCCTTCTATAACCCACAATGTTTTATTCTCTTGTGTCCCTTGCTTCAAGTGACGTTGCTTCATTTCTGTTGAACTGTACCCTTGCCCAGTGTTGACTCCTAATTACTATTTGGGTTGCAGATGGGAACCAAAGTGTCAGCAGTGGCTCAGTTGATGGCATACTCGCCTCTCAGTCAGAAGGTTCTGGCTTCAAGTCCCACTCCAGGGCTTGAGCACACACATCCAGGTGGCAGAGGGAGCACTGCACTGTCAGAGAGTCAGGACTGAGGAAGTGCTGCACTGTCGGAGAGTCAGTACTGAGGGAGTGCTGCACTGTCAGAGAGTCAGGACTGAGGGAGTGCTGGACTGAGGGAGTGTTGCACTGTTGGAGAGTCAGGACTGAGGGAGTGCTGCACTGTCAGAGAGTCAGGACTGAGGGAGTGCTGCACTGTCAGAGAGTCAGGACTGAGGGAGTGCTGCACTGTCAGAGAGTCAGGACTGAGGGAGTGCTGCACTGTCGGAGAGTCAGGACTGAGGGAGTGCTGCACTGTCGGAGAGTCAGGACTGAGGGAGTGCTGCACTGTCGGAGAGTCAGGACTGAGGGAGTGCTGCACTGTCGGAGAGTCAGGACTGAGGGAGTGCTGCACTGTCGGAGAGTCAGGACTGAGGGAGTGCTGTACTGTCGGAGAGTCAGGACTGAGGGAGTGCTGTACTGTCGGAGAGTCAGGACTGAGGGAGTGCTGCACTGTCGAAGAGTCAGGACTGAGGGAGTGCTGCACTGTCGGAGAGTCAGGACTGAGGGAGTGCTGCACTGTCGGAGAGTCAGGACTGAGGGAGTGCTGCACTGTCGGAGAGTCAGGACTGAGGGAGTGCTGCACTGTCGGGGAGTCAGGACTGAGGGAGTGCTGCATTGTCGGAGAGTCAGGACTGAGGGAGTGCTGCACTGTCAGAGGGTAAGACTAAAGGAGTGCAGCACTGCAGAGAGTCAGTATGAATGGCGTGCTGCACTGTCAGACAGTCAGTACTGCGAGAGTGCAGCACTGTCGGAAGGTCAGTACTGAGGGAGTGCTGCGTTGTCAGAGAGTCAGTACGGAAGGTGTTCTGCACTGTTGGAGATTCAGGACTGAGGGAGTGCTGCACTGTCGGAGGGTCAGTACTGAGGGAGTGCTGCGCTGTCGGAGGGTCAGTACTGAGGGAGTGCTGCGCTGTCGGAGGGCCAGTACAGAGGGAGTGCTGCGCTGTCGGAGGGTCAGTACTGAGGGAGTGCTGCACTGTTGGAGGGTCAGTACTGAGGGAGTGCTGCCCTTTCGGAGGGTCAGTGCGGAAGCAGCGCTGCACTGATGGACGATCAGTATGGATGGATTGCTGTACTGTCAGACATTCAATACTGAGAGTGCTGCACTGAAGGAGGGTCAGAATTGAGGGAGAGCCGCTTTGTCAGAGGGTCAGGACTGATGGTGTGCTGCACTTGTTGGAGTGTCAGTACTGAGGGAGTGCTGCACTGTCGGAGGGTCCATACAGAGAGAGTGCAGCACTGTCGGAGGGTCAGTTCTGAGGGAGTGCTGCAATGTTAAGAGAGTCAGTATGGATGGAGTGCTACATTGTCAGAGGATCAGTACTGACAGAGAGCTGTGCTGTCCGAGGGTCAGTATGGATGGAGTGCTGAGCTGCCCGAGGATCAGTACCGAGGGAGCGCCACACTGTCAGAGTTTCGGCACTTTGGGAGTGTTGCACTTTCGAAGTGTCGGTAATGTGGGAGCTCTGTGCACTTGGAGTGCCAGTACTGAGGGAGCCTCACACTGTTGGACAGTCAGTATGGAAAGAGTGCTGCGCTGTCAGCGGGTCAGTATGGAGAGAGTGCTGTGCTGTCAGAGAGTCAGTACTGAGGGAGCGGTGTGCCCTGGGAGTGTCAGTGCTGTCGGAGGGTCAGTATGGAGGGAGCACTGCACTGTTGGAGGGTCGATACTGAGGGAGTGCTGTGCTGTCTGAGGGTCAGTATTGAGGGAGTACTGCACTGTTGGAGGATCGATAGTGAGGGAGTGCTGCACTGTTGGAGGGTCAGTATTAAGGGAGGACTGCACTGTTGGAGGGTTGAAAGTGATGGAGTGCTGCACTGTCGAAGGGTCGATACTGAGGGAGTGCTGCACTGTCGAAGGGTCGATACTGAGGGAGTGCTGCACTGTTGGAGGGTCGATAGTGAGGGAGTGCTGCGCTGTTGAACGGTCGATAGTGAGGGAGTGCTGCACTGTCGGGGCAGTATTGAGGGAGTACTGCACTGTTGGAGGGTCGATAGTGAGGGAGTGCTGCACTTTCAGACAAGATGTTAAACTGAGGCCCTATCCGATCTCTCAGGCAGACGGTGTCCTTGCCAATAGTGATTTTCATTTGGAAAGGACAAATTTGCAGGATTACGGGGAGAAAATGGCAGAATGGTCAAGGTGCATTTCTCCTTTGGAGAGCCAGCACAGTTATGAATGGGCCGAATGGCTTCCTTCTGCACTGTGACCATTCTGTAAATCTGTGAAATATGATTGGTCAGCCAGTCAGAGTTAACAGATAACTTGACATGTCCTGAACTAGGAAATTTCATCAGCCTGTTTCCAATTCCCATCCTCCTCTTGCTTTCATGTGGTCCACCTGCAACTCTTCCCTTCCCTTCCTCGGCCTCTCTGTCTCTAATCCTGGGGACAGGCCACTCGGTACTCCTGTCACACTCAGTTTAAGGTGTCGCACTAAAGTGTGAAGAACATGCAGAGTGTCCCAGGCATTGAAAAAAAACCTTAAAATGGCCACAGGGGTCAAAATGTCTAACAAAAAACATTTTTTTCAACTGATTTTTTTATGAGTAGCGCCATGAGAAGTGCAGCAGAGATATAAAAGCAGTTCCACCTTTCACTCTGAAAGAGAATCATACGAACTTGTAGCATTAACTCTGTTTCTCTCTCCACAGACACTGCCAGACCTGCTGAGTTTTTCCAGCATTTTTTGATTTTATTTCAGATTTCCAGCGTCTGCAGTATTTGGCCCTTATTTTATTCCACTTTTCACCTTCGCATACAAGCCCCCAGGAGGTGCAACATCTGCCCCCTCACCTCCACTCTCTCCATCCCAGGCCCCAAATGTTCCTTCCAGATTAAACAGCAATTTACCTGTGCTACTTTCAATTTAGTATACCGCATTCACAGCTCATCCGTCTGGTCTGCTCTTTATTGCACTTTTACTGTAATTTTCAAGTTGAAATGTTTTGTCATGGACTTTTGCAACTTTTATGAATCAGGTATATTTTTGGGACAGGGAAATCTTAACACAAAAATAAAATGCTGCAGGTGCTGAAAATCTGAATGAAAAGCTCAGCAGGTCAGGCAGCTTCTGTGGACGGAGTAACGGACCCTGACCTTTCAACAGAGCTGGGAAATGTTAGAGATGTCATAGTCTTAAACGAGTGAAAGGTGGGAAAAGGAACAAAAGGGGAGGTCTGTGATGGGGTGAAAGGCAGGAAGAATTAAATGACAGAACAGTTAGCGGTGCAGGGCCAAAGGGAGTGGTCCTAGGACAAGTAAAGGAACAAAAGATGTGTCTAGACGAGGTGTGAATGGCAGGGTCCTGAATCACTGCCATTCGAAAATGAGAGAAGAGTCCAAAATCTGCAAAGAAAACCCAAATAAAGCCAGGGTGGCGATGACAGTCTGATATTGTTGAACTCGATGTTGGGCATGGAAGGCAGTGGAGTGGCTCATTAAAAGATGAGGTGCTGTTCCTCAAGGTAACGCTGAGCTTCATTGGAATAGTGCAGGAGATCGAGGACAGAGAGGGAGGTCAGCGTGAGAGCAAGGCGGAGGATTTAAAATGCGATGTGACCGGAAGCTTGGGGGTCATGCGGACCGAACAGAGATGTTCTGCAAAGCAGTCACCCAGTCTGTGTTCAGCCTCCCCCATGTAGAGCAGACCACATGGATGAGCTGTGAATGCAGTGTGCTAAGTTGAAAGTAGCACAGGTAAATTGCTGTTTAATCTGGAAGGAACATTTGGGGCCTTGGATGGTGAGAGAGGAGGTGAAGGGGCAGATGTTGCATCTCCTGGGGGCTTGTATGCGAAGGTGAAAGGTGGAAGCTGTTTCTATATCTCTGCTGCACCTTCCGTTGGTTCTGCTCACAATAAGTCGATTGAAAAACAGATTTGTAAGGATAACAATGCTGTACAATGTGCAGTGTCCCTTTAAAGGACATATACAGTCTAATTGTTAAGTGAGCTGAAGTTCAGAGTTTTTCAGTTTATTTGTTTAATTAGGGAATACTTTCCACACTGGAATGTTCCTGTCACGTTTTAATGCTGATGGTCAGAATCACTCAGTGTTTGTATGCCAGGAGCGCAAACTGCAACTCTCACCTTCAACAGATTTATTTACCTGCATTTCATGAAGCTGCCCTGTTAGGAACATAGGTGTGGGTAAAGTGAGGTACCCTGACCCCTTAAGAGAATGCAAGTGTACTGATCACGTGATAGCACTGACAAATCACTGTACAGCGCGGGCAACAGGGAACTGTAAGTCTGGTTGGAGGTTTCTGAGTGAGCACGTATGATCTTGTGCTCTGCCCTATGCCTCAATGAACCATCACTGTTTATTCTTACTTCAGTCTCTCCTTGATATTGATTGCAAGCAGCAATTGATGAGAACATAGGAAGGCGTGCAGTTAGAGTTCATTTGGCCAACAAACTCATTTACCCAAGACATAAAAATAGGAATGGGAGTAGACCACTTAGCCCCTCCAGTTATTCAATGGGATCGTAACAGATCTTTTACCTAAGTCCATAGACTTTGCCCCATATCCAGTTTTGATTAATGAAAATCTATTATCGCTGATTTGATGCCTGTTCAAGAGCTGCTGCAGAAGTGTATCACTCCCGAAAGACCTGGCTGTAATTTTGAGGCTCTGTCTCCTCAGCCTAGATTCCTCAACCAAATGGTTTCTCTCTCTCTCTGTGCCCTATCCTGGAAATCTTGCTGAGCTGACTCACTGGAACGCGTCTCCAAGGCTGGTGGGACCCGAGAAGCTATTGCATTATGTAATTTGGTGGAAACGCAGATCAAGAGAGTTTGCGAGCTCCACTTGTATACATTTCTGATCAGTTTGAGTGGGAACGTGGACAAGGACAAGCTATTTCATTTTTGTTTTTCATGCACGGTGTGTGTTAATCGGAAAATTGGCTGTGGTGGATTTTTTTTCCTCTTTTCATCTCTCCCTCTACCTTCTCTCCTCCCCATCCATTCGCTCTTTTTCTCGCTCCCCACGCTCTCTGATCCCACACGCACCCTCCTATGCACTCCCTGTGGTCTATCCTTTTGTTCTCTCAGCTCTCACCGCTCTTTCTCCTTCCTTGTTTGCTTTCTGTTTGCATCCATTCTCCCACCATGTTGGCACGTTCTTTTCTTCTCTCTCTGGTTTCTGTTTCTCTGCCCTCACCATAAACACACTAGAGCTCTCTCTCATCCAGGGGAAAGCAAGTCAGTTTTCTCCACGGCTTAGGCAGTTTGTTGAGCAGGCGGCTGAGACATACAGACTCGGAAAGGTCCAAGGTTCAATTCCCCGCTTGTGCTGAGTTAACTTGCCTTGGACATAGGTGTTGCAATAGGTTCTTGTGCCCTTGGTTTAGGGAAAAGTAGCCCGAGTTTCTACTTCTGATCACTGTCCAGTGACCCCTTGTGGGAAGTGTGTGTATGGACATCAGGTGAGGACAGAATTGACTTGGATGTTATTTGTGTGCATCTACGCCAATCTGTTTAGGAGATCTTGTGGTGCGGTGGGTAGTGTCCCTGTCTCTGAGCCGGAAGCTCCGGGTTCAAGTCCCACCCCAGGACCTGATGGTCAAGGAAGGTGTGTTCACAATTTAGCCAAACAGGCTGAGTACCAACCTGCAAATCCTTCCAATACATGCCAATGGCAGGTGGTAAGAGTGGGAGAGATTCCTGGTCAGCCATGTGATGGAAAGAACCTTGTAGCCACCACCATCACTATCCATACCTCCAGACTACAACATACATATAGAAGTGTAGGTTGTCACAACAATTTGGACTCCATGTGTGAACTTTAACACATCACCAGCAGACCAATCTGTTTAATGCTACTGTCCTAGTGAAGGTTAGGGTATACACTGGGGAGGGTAGATGTGCACTTTGGGAAGGACAGAAGAACTTGGAGAAATCACGAATGTTCAGTAGAGAATTTTTTTTTTCGCGAGCAGTGAAAAGGAAGGTTGTAAATGTTGGCAAACAGAGATAAAAGCCTCAATCAAATGACAATCAAGCTGAGGTCAATTAGCTGATGGGAATTAAGGTTAATCTGTTTGATGGAACCTTTCATCAACCTATGTAAGGTTAATCTGTCTTTCTGTTCTAGACTTTGGCTGCAACCTTTCAATCCTCCTTGGATATGGGAGCAGGACCAGAGGACAGGAGGATTCCGAATGTTAAACCCCTAGCAAGAAAGGAGAGAGAAAAAACAGGTAAGTGCAGATTAGTCGGAGGGGAAACCTGTAGAGACCATAGTTTTTTTAAATTATTCGTTCATGGGATGTGGGTGTCACTGGCTAGGCCAGCATTTATTGCCCATCCCTAATTGCCCTGTTCAGAGGGCATTTAAGAGTCAACCTCATTGCTGTGGGCCTGGAGTCACATGTAGGCCAAACCAGGTAAGGGCAGCAGATTTCCTTCCCTAAAGGGGATTAGTGAACCAGATGGGTTTTTACAACAATTGGCAATGGTTTTGTTGTCATCATCAGACTTTTAATTCCAGATTTTTATTGAATTCAAATTTCGCCATTACCCTGGGTCTCCTGGAATATTAGTCCAGTGACAATACCACTATGCCACCAGCCATGATCTGAGACAGTGTTAATTGTCTCTTAGAAGGACGTAGGTTAAGAGATGACAGTCAACGTTCTACCTTCTGTAAACTTGAGGTCATCTGCTGCCTGTGTCATCCTTGTTTTTAAATCCCTCCATGGCCTCGCCCCTCCCTATCTCTATAATCTCCTCCAGCTCCACAACCCTCCGAGATATCTGCGCTGCTCTAATTCTGGCTTCTTGAGCATCCCCGATTTTAATTTCTCCACCATTGGCGGCCGTGCCTTTAGCTGCCTGGGCCCCGAGCTCTGGAATTCCCTCCCTAAACCTCTCCGCCTCTCTACTTCACTTTCCTCCTTTAAGACACTCCTTAAAACCTACCTCCATGACCAAGCTTTTCGTCACCTGACTTAATATCTCCTTACATGGCTCGGTGTCAGACTTCATTTCATAATGCTCTTGTGAAGCGTCTTGGGACATTTCATTCCATTATAGATGCTATATAAACGTGAGTTATTGTTGTTAAATGCAGATTGTGCCTTACTAACTTAATTGAGTTCTTCAGTAACATAAAGCAGAGGGTTGATAAGGGTCATATCATTGATGTTGAATATATGGACTTCCAGAAGGTGTTTGATTGGGTGCCACATAATAGTCTTGTTGGCAAAATTGAAATGCATGGGATTAGCGAGCCAATGGTAGCATGGATACAAGATTGGCTAAGGAACAGAAAGCAGACTGTAATGGTGAACGCTCGTTTTATTTTGGGCTGGCAGGGAGTATACAGTGGTGTCACCCAATGGGTGGTATTAGGTATATATAATAAAGGCCCAGGACTTGGATTTACAGGGACATTGTTTCGAGATTTACAGGTGACACAATGCTTGGAAATGGGATCGACAGTGAGGCGACCAGTCACCGACTTGAGCAGTGCAGAGACAGACTGGTCAATTGAGCAGTAAAATATAACGCAGAGGAGTGTGAGAGGCACTTCAGAAGAGAAATAAAGAGAAACTGTTTACACCAAATGTGCAATTAAAAAGAAGCAGCAGAAACTGAGAGAACCGAGGAGGCTGAGAAGAGAGTGAATAGAGGCATTCCAAGTTGACATACACAAAGGTAGCAGGGCACATTGATAAAGCTGTTTAAGAAAGGCATATAAAATCCAATTATTTTATAAATAGAAGAATAAAGTTACACTAAACTTTATAAAACTTCAGCTAGTGTGCTTTGTTCATTGTGGGTACCACACTTTAGGAAGGACTATTTAAGATTCTTTTATGGGATGTGCATATTGCTGGCAAGACCAGCATTTGTTGTCCATCCCTAACTGCCCTTGAACTGAGTGGCTTGCTGGGCCATTTCAGGGGGCAGTTAAGAGTCAATCACATTGCTGAGAGTCTGGAGTCACATGTAGGCCAGACTGGGTAAGGACAGCAGATTTCCTTCCCTAAAAGACATTAATGAACCAGCTGGGTAAGTGAGGTCTTGTGATACAGTGGGTAATATCCCTTTCTCTGGGCCGAAGCTCCCAGTTCCAATCCCACTTCAGGACTTGACGGCCAAGGATCGTGCATTCATAATGTGGCCAAACAGGTTGAGTTTCAGCCTGTAACTCCAATAAACCTGATGGCAGGCGGTAAGAGAGGGAGAGTTTCCTGGTCCAGCCGCCGTGGTGGGATTTGAACCCGTGTCCCCAAGCATGAACCTGGGCCTCTGGATTACTCGCACTGGTGACATTGCCACTATGGAACTCCAAACCCCAAGATCTTGGAGAGAGTGCAGTTACTGGGGGGGCTGAAGAAGCTGGGCTGGTTCTCCTGAGAACAGAGAAGGTTAAGGAGAGAGTGAATAGAGGCATTCCAAGTTGATGAAAGGCTTTGATAGAATAGTTAAGGAGAAACTGTTTCCACTGAGGGTAATGATCTAAACTAATGGGCTAAAGAGCCAGGAGGAGATGAGACATTGTTTGATTCAGTGAGTTGTTATGATCTAGATGGATAATAATATTATTAAATAATGATTTTCAAAGAGAGTTTTGTTCTACTTAAAAAGGAAAATTTTGCTTAAAATCGGGGGAAAGAGCAAGGTAAGTGGGACTAATTGGATAGCTCTCTCAGCGATCTGGTATAGCCCAGTGGGCAGAATGGCCGCCTCCTGTATGGTATGATTCGACACTGAATGAGCTGTTGGGATTTGAGGCCTTCTGTTTTAGTTCCTTTCTATTTTCGGAGAGAGTTTTCACATTATTCCCGAGCTGAGAGCACTTCAGGCTGCTCTTGGATCTTTGTCACATGCACATCCAGCCGCTAAGAGTAGAGCTAGAGTGACCTGGTGAGTGGTCGCCTCCCCTTCCTCTGCCACTCCCCTACTCTATTTCTCTTCCAGTGGAAGCACAGAATGAACAAAGGAATAAGAGGAGGCCATTTGGCCCTTCAGTCAGCTCATGGCTAACCTGTACATCAGAAACATCAGCTTGCCTTAGATCTATATCACTTGATGCCCTTAACCTAACAAGAATCTATAAATCTAAGTCTTGAAAAATTTGAGCAATCCCACATCTGCAGCCTGTTGGGGAAGAGAATTCCCGATTATCATGTGGCAAAGTGCTTTGTGACGCCACTCCTGAATTTTAAGATTGCATCTTCTTGTCCTCAATTCCCTCATCCGAGGAGATAGTCTTTCTATATCTACCTTCCTGAATCCTTGTTTGAGCAGCTTGATTTGATCACCTCTCGGCTTTCTAACTGGAAGGGCTTCAAGTTAAATTTCTGTGACCCGTCCTCACAATTTAACTTTACCCTTCAGCTGGAGTACTGCATCCAGTTCTGGATGCTGCACTTTAGGAAGAATGTGAAGGCATTGGAGAGAGAGCAGAAAAGATTCACCAGAATGGTTCCAAGGGATGAGGAACTTCAGTTACATAGAAAAATTGGAGAACTTGGGACTGTTTTCCTTGGAGAAGAGAAGGTTGAGAGGAGATTTGATAGAGGTGTTCAAAATCATGAGGGATCTGAACAGAGTAGATAGGGAGAAACTGTTCCCATTGGTGAAAGGATGGAGAACCAGAGGGTACAGATTTAAGGTAATTGGCAAAAGAAGCGAAGGCGACACGAGGAGAAACTTTCTCACAGTGAATGGACTGCACTGCCTGAGAGTGTGATGGAGGCAGGTTCAATCGAGCTGTTCAAGAGGGACTTGGGTTATTATCTGAAAAGGAAGAGTGTGCAGGGTTGTGGGGAGAAGGTGGGGGAATGGGCACGAGGTAAATTGCTCATTCAGAGAGCCAGCACAGACATGACGGGTCAAATGGCCTCCTGTGCTGTAAGCATTCTGTGATTCTGGTGAATCTGCTTTGTACTCTCTAAGGTGAATATATCTTTACTAAAGTACAGTGCCGAAAAATGTAGGGAGCTCTCCATATGGGATGTAGCAAAGAGCCGCCTTTGTAATGCAGACTCCTTGAGATTAAGGCCAAGACCCCATTAGCATTTTTGCTTACTTTCTCCATTAGCTTTGATTTTTGATAATGGATGCACAAATCCTGTTTCTCTCCCAAGATTCTTGGTTTCTCATCATTGAGAAAACATTCCAGTTTGTCTTTCCTTGATCTAAAGTGAATGACATTGAGGCCCATTTGCTGCAGTCTTGCCCCCTCTGTCTAACTTCCTTAGTGACTTCCTGACTCTCATCCACAGAGCTGACTTTGCCTCCTAACTATTTAGTGTTGTCTGCAAACTTAGAAAACGGTTCTCGATTCCTTCATCCATCATTGGTGCACACTGTGAAAAGCTGACGTCCTAGTTCAGATTCCGAGGAAACACTATGTCATAACCTGCCAATCAGTGTGTTTCCCATTCATCCCTACTCTCAATCTCCTATCTCCCAACCAATTTCAAACCCATGTCACAAAGTTAGTAAGCAGGATAAAGGAGCAGGGAATAGACCAGCTCTGCCATTACATATGATCAAGTCTAACCTCCTGCCTCAACTCCACTTTCCTGCCCGAACCCCATATCCCTTGATTCCCTGAGAGACCAAAAATCTGTCACTCTCGGCCTTAAATGTATTCAACGATGGAGTATTCACAACCAACTTGGGGTAGAAAATTCCAAAGATTTACAACCCTTTGAGTGAAGTAATCTCTCCTCATCTCAGTCCCAAATGATCGGCTGCTTATCCTGAGACGATGTGTTCTAGATTCCCCAACCAGGGGAAACAACCTCAGTGTCTACCCAATAAAGCCCCTTCAGAATCTTGAATGTTTCAATGAGATCACCTTCCTTCACTCATTCTGAACTCCAGAGAGTATAGGCCCAATTTACTTAGCCTCTCATCATAGAATAACTCTCTCATCCCAGGAATCAATCTAGTGAACTTTTGCCATACATTTTTCTTTTATTTGTTCGTTCATGGGATGTGTCACTGGCTAGGCCTTCATTTATTGCCTATCCCTAATTGCCCTTGAGAAGCTGCTGCCTTGAACTGCTGCAGTCCATGCGGTGTAGGTACACCCACAGTGCGGTTAGGGAGGGAGTTCCAGGATTTTGACCGAGCGACAGTGAAGGAACTGCTTCCAAGGCAAGTATATCCTTAGATATGGAGCCTAAAACTGCTCTCAGTACTCCATGTGTGGTCTCACAGAAACCTTACACAATTTTAGCAAGACTTCCTTATTCTTGTACTCCAACCGCCTTGCAATAAAAGCCAATGTATAATTTGCCTTCCTGTGAGGTTACGGAGAAAGGCTGTGGGATTGACAGGCACAGCACTGACTACAGCACCATGGAGCAGGAGACAGTTCATGGCCTAGGAGAAGCAGCACAGAATAAATGTGATGAGAGAGGATTTTTGATCATTACGAGGGCAGATAGCATCCTCTGCAGTCACACTGGAGAACCCTAAGGGACTGTTGCCTACCTAGTGCCAGGGTGAGAGATATCTCAGAGCATCTGGAAATGGCCTGGGGTGGGGATGGGGGTTGGTTGAGGAAGAGCCATGTCTGGATCAATAGTATAAGAAGGAACTGGGAGGAGGTCGGGAAGCTGGAAGCCAGATTCAAAGGCAGGAAAGTGACTGGGCTGGAAGACGAGTGTAGGAATAGGGATTCCATTTGTTGGTGCGCTGATACTGGAGCAGGGAGGAGCTGTGGGCACGGACTGCACCTAAACTGGCCAGGGCCCAAGGTAGGACAAATGGAGCTGTGGATAAGATTGTAAACCAGTAAAGGGTTGGAGGGGGGGGGCCACGGGGACAAAGGGCTCATGCAGAAATAATAAAAGTGCAAATAATCTCAAGATAAGAAAAGGGATGAGAGCAAAGTCCAGATCATAAATAGTGCTAGAGTGTTGAGTAATTCTAACGGTGGGGGAAACCAGCTAACAGAGAACGTAATATGATTGGATTTGATAGTGGGTTTGATAGGGAGAAGAGGGTCACAAACCAAGATTATAAATTGAGGACTTTGCAGGGATGATGCAGAAATTGACCAACTGAACAGAACCGTTAAACATGTAAAATTACAGGTGAATGTGAGACATGTTCAAAGAAGTGTTCGATATAAGACCTGTGGTGGTCTGTTATAGTTCGCTCGGAGTCTGAGTTGCTGTGGCAACCTGCACTTTTTCCTGAATGTTGTAGTCTGGAGCCATGGATAGTGATGGTAGAGGCTCCAATGTTCTTTCCATCACATGGCTGACCAGGAATCTCTCCGGCTCTTATCACTTGCCATTGGTGGGTGTTGGAAGGATTTGCAGGTTGATATTCAACCTGTTTGGCCGGGTTACAAACACCACCTTCCTTGGCCATCAGATCCTGGAGTGGGACTCGAACTCAGAGCTTCCGGCTCAGAGGCAGGGATGCTACTCACTGCACCACACAACCCGTACAATGCCCCTAAAGACCAAGAGCTCTATCTGTGTAACTAAACAGCTGCGGTCAGCAAGAGAGCTGAGATGTTATAAAACTAAAAGGCTAGCCTTTCACAAGTGTAAAGGATAATGGAGCTCTCACAGGCTGACAGAGGAATAAAGAACAGCAAAGACATGCGGCGAAAGTAGCAAAGAGATAAAAAATGAAGGAAATTGAGGATAATAGTAAAAAATTTTACAGTATATTAGGAGAAGGAAGGTGGCTAAGGTAATACATGCACCTTAAAGAAACACACAGCTTGCTTTGTAATTGAAAATGAGATGGCAGTCTTGTGAAATAAGTACTTTTTAATTAGTCTTCATGATGGAAGATAAAGATAAAGTACAAGGGGTATGAGAAAAATCAAAAATAAATCTAAAGAAGGAATTTCCTAGGTTTAATACGAATTTAAAAATGGTAATGAAGAAAATAATGGGACTGAAGATCAACAAACCTTCAAAACCTAATGGTTCCCATCCCAGGGTACTAAAGGAAGTAGGTGTGGAGATTGGAAAGGCTTTAGTCATAATCTTTCAAAACTGTTTTGATTCAGGGATGTCCCCTTGGATTTGAAAATTGTCATTGTCACACCGTTATTTAAGAAGGGTGGGAGAAAGAACGAGGAAATGATAGGCCTATTGATTTCATCTCTGCTCTGGGGAAGTTTCTAGAATATGTCATTAGAGATAGAGTGACTGAACACTTGGATAAACACAAACTTATTGAAGAGATTTTTTAAGGGTAAGTCATGTCATGAGGAGGTCGCGAGCATGAGAGCTAAGGAGAGTGTCTATGGATGTTATTTATGTGGACTTCCAGAAGGCATTCGCTAAGGTTCCACACTGGAGCCTGCTAGCAAAAATAAAAGTGCATGGAACAGGAGGTAACCTATTGGCAAAAGTAGAGAATTGGCTAGGAGACAGGAGTCAGAGAATTGCGATAATAGAGATATACACAAATTAGCAAATTAGTAAATGGCAATATCCTCCCAGGGATTTGCGCTGGGGCCACTGCATTTCCCTACATTTATAAAGGAGAGAGAAAGTGGGCCAATTTTCTGAGTTTACTGATGATATTAAACTAGGTGGCACAGTAAATAATACAGCTAGGAACAAAATGTTGCAAAGAGACATGTTGGTGACTAAATGAATGGGCTAAAAAATGTGGTGTTCTGAGATGAGATCTTCTACCTTGAACTCTAGGAGTGGGACTTGGTTCTTAGACAGATGTGGACATACTCTGGTATCTGCTTAACATTTGTTCCTTCGTCCTATATCTAAACAGATTACAGAGTAGGCACATAGCTCCTAGGCATGATTCCAACTTCTCTTTCGAGAGAGAGAGAGTCTAACTCGAGACCGACTGGTGTCAGTAGTACATCATCATCTACGTTATACATTAGCATGTCCCGTCTGTTAACCTTTTATACTACATGAGGCATATGGGAAAGTGTGAGATCCTTCAATTTGAACCAAAGAAAGAAACTCAGTATATTTTCTAACTGGGGAAAAGCTAGACACAGCAGAGGAGCAGAGGTTGAACGGGTTGGGCCTTACCCGTTAGAGTTTAGAGGAATGAGAGGAGATTTTATTGAAAGATATCAGATCCTGAGGTGAATTGACAAGGTGGATGCTTTCCCCTCATGAGGGAATCTAGAACTAGGGCTCACAGTTTAAAAATAAAGGGCCTCCTATTTAAGACAGAGAAGAGGAGAAATTTCTTCTCTCATAGGGTCTTTAGGCTGTGGAATTCTCTTCCCCAGCGAGTAATGGAGGCTGGGTCATTGAATATTTTTAAGGCTGAGTTGTAGATTCTTGATTGACAAGGGAGTCAAAGGGTATAGGGGGTAGACAGAAAAATAGAGGCCACAGTCAAGTCAGCCATGATCTTATCAAATGAAGGAGTAGTTCGAGGGGCCGAATGGCCTATTCCTACTCCTAATTCATTTGTTTGTAAATTTAGGCATCCCAGTGCGGAAATCACCAAAAACAAATGGACAGGTACAAAAATAATTTAAAGTCTATTGGAATATACAGGAATGTGACCAAGCAAAAATTGACACTGAGCCATATAAGGAGATGTTAGGATAAATGATCAAAAGCCTGAAAAGGGTTTTAAAGGAAGACCAAGAGAATGAGGCAATTCCAGAGCTTAGGACCCAGGCAGCTGAAGATATGATTGCCAATGACATGGCGAAGAGAGTTGAGGATATTCAAGAGGCCCTGGTTGGAGGAGTGTGATGTTCTCATAAAGCTGGAAATGATAAAAGAAGTCAGAAGGAGGGATTTGAACACGAAGATTAAACTTGTAAGATGGGGGCATTCCAGGACATGGAGTCAATGTAAATCAGCAAGCAAAAGGATGATAGTTTGAATGCTTAAATGTGTAATATAGATATGCCTTTGACTTCAGTTTATTCTCTTTAATTGAGAAAGATAGCTTAAGGTCCACAGCTAATGGTGCCAGATGCCACCAAAGCTGAAAGAATAGATAAGAAGAGAAGGTAAATTGAGAACCAGTGGTTAGGAAATGCCAAGTGGGATTTTAATGGCCTTTGGAAAGTAGGAGGAATAGGAGACTGAAGAAGTTGAGGAGTTCCTAAGGTCTCTTGATAGTACAGAACTCGTCCCCCATGTTTTTTAATTCAAAGAAGGTGCAGTGCCTGGACATGTTCATTTTGCCTGAAGAGGACAGGTCCCTGCGCATGAATATGTGTAGCTTCTAGAAAGTGTAGGTGAGCCACATTGTGTCTGACTGGTAATCTTAAATTGATGGTTTATGTAATTTTAGCACACTCAGGATTGTTCATTAAGTACTGTCACATTTAATGTTAGACATTACATTCTGAGTTTTGCAAGCATGGGCAGGTTGAGTACGCTTAGTACTCTGCCTATTGTGACCGGCTGAAGGGATGTGCTGTGATGTGGTCAGCCAGTTGGGATGCACAGCCTACAATTTGAGTAACAGGTGAGGCTAACCCTTTCACACTGCTGCTATGCAGTAGCAACACAAGTTGTATTTTCCACTAACAGGAAGTCAAAAGGACAATTTACTTATCAGTTGAGTAATGTGGTATATAAATCTCAGTGCCGGTACAATGGCAGATCCACCAGCATGTCTCTTTGGCTGTTCACAATAAGCAGAATTAAACAAAAGCATGGGGGACAACAGCTCAACCAATCAGAGTTGACTTAGCAACAAAGCTGCACCCTTTTCTCGTGCAGTATAAGTTGTTGTTCCCTTTGAAATTTGGCATTCTTGCATCTGTCCTAATGAGTGCAAGAAATAAAACTTTGACAGCATGTCTCCTTTTCGAGCAATACTCAAGTTCCTAAGATTTTGGAAAGGAACGAGCTAGAGTAGTAGGAAGAGCAAGGCAAGGCTTGATTTTTTTCAGTGCGAAGGCACAGGAAGAAAGTGATTATGGATTGTGCATTTTTGTTAGACAGATTTTATTTCACTCTATTTTGCTCAACTTTATAGCTCAGGTGCAAAACAATATCTTGTTGAGACTGGAAAAAAACATGACAAAAGTGTGAGTGATTCTTGTTAGATCAAAGCGATCCCACAACCAAAGGATCAGATCTAAACTCTGCACTCCTGCTACATCCAGTCATGAATGGTGGTGGACAATTAAACAACTCACTGGAGGAGGAAGCTTCACAAATATCCCCATCCTCAATGATGGGGGGAGCCCAGCACATCAGTGCAAAAGATGAGGCTGAAGTATTCACAACAACCTTCAGTCGTAAGTGCAGAGTGGATGATCCATCTCGGCCTCCTTCGGAGATCACCTGCATCACAATTGCCAGTCTTCAGCCAATTCAATTCACTCCACATGATATCAAGAAAAGGCTGAAGGCACTGGATGCTGCAAAGGCTATGGGCCCTGATAACATTCTGGCAATAGTACTGAAGACTTGTGCTCCAGAACTAGCTGTGCCCATAACCAAACTGTTCCAGTACAGCTACAACACTGATATCTACCCAGCAATGTGGAAAACTGCCCAAGTGTGACCTGTACACAATAAATAGGGCAAATCCACCCAACAAATTCCGACCCCATCAGCTTACTCCATCGTCATCAGTAGAGTGATGGGAGAGGTCATCAACAGTGTTATCAAGCGGCACTTACTCAGCAATAACCTGCTCACTGACACTCAGTTTGGGTTCCGCCAGGGACACTCAGCTCCTGACCTCACTACATCCCTTGTCCAAACATGGACAAAAGAGGTGAACTCCAGAGGTGAGGTGAGAGTGACTGCCCTTGACATCAAGGCACCGTTTGACCGAGTGTGGCATCAAGGAGCCCTAGCAAAACTGGAGCCAATGGGAATCAGGGGGAATCTCTCCATTGGTTGGAGCCATACAAAGTGCAAAGGAAGAAGGTTGTGCTTGTTGGAGATCAATCATCTCAGTTCCAGGGTATCACTGCAGGGGTTCCTCAGGATAATGTCCTCAGCCCAACCATCTTCATCTGCTTCATCAATGACCTTCCTTCCATCATAAAGTCAGAAGTGGGGATGTTCACTGATGATTGCACAATGTTCAGCACCATTCACGATTCCTCAGATACTGAAGCAGTCCATGTCCAAATGCATCAAGACCTGGACAACATTCAGGCTTGGGCTGACAAGTGGCAAGCAACATTCACACCACACAAGTGCCAGGCAATGGCCATCTCCAACAAGAGAGAATCCAACCATCGCCCCTTGACATTCAATGGCATTACCATCGCTGAATCCCCTACTATCAACATCCTGGGAGTTACCATTGACCAGGAACTGAACTGGACCAGCTATATAAATACTGTGGCTACAAGAGCAGGTCAGAGGCTGGGAATTCTGCAGAGAGTAACTCACCACCTGACTCTCTAAAGCCTGTCCACCATCTACAAGGCACAAGTCAGGAGTATGATGGAATACTCTCCACTTGCCTGGATCAGTGCAGCTCCAACAACACTCAAGAAACTCGACACCATCCAGGACAAAGCAACCCACTTGATTTGCACCCCAGCCACCACCTTCGCAGTCAGTGTCTCCACCCTTTATGCACAGTAGCAGCAGTGTGCACCATGTACAAGATGCACTGCAGCAACTCACCAAGGCTCTTTCAACAGCACCTTCCAAACCCACGACCGCTAACACCTGGAAGGACAAGGGCAGCAGGTGGATGGGAACACCACCACCTGAAAGTTGCCCTCCAAGTCACTCACCATCCTGACTTGGAAATATATCACCGTTCCTTCACTGTCACTGAGTTAAAATCCTGGAACTCCTCCCTAACAGCACTGTGGGTGTACCTACACCACATGGACTGCAGCGATTCAAGAGGGCAGCTCACCACCACCTTCTCAAGGGCAACTAGGGATGGGCAATAAATGCTGGTGCAGCCAGCGATGTACATGTGCCGTGAAAAAAAAGTTCTCTTGTCTTTCCGCATAATTGGAATAGAAGGTTCTACGCAGTGAGCCGTGTAAGGGTCAATGTTTTTTAACCTGATGTTGATGGTCACTGCCGCTGTTCAAAGAGACGTAGCCTTGATTGATTTTGACGTGACCGGCACCGAGTGTCAAGTGGTCACACTCACTCTGTGAGAAAGAAAATACTCAAGGAATTGGTGCAGTTAAGACACTGACTGTTTATTTGGATTGACGTGATGGTTGTACTTAATAAATAAGACATGGGGTGGCAATTGGTTTAAGCCCATTTTGTGTCATAGAATGGGCGCTATGCCCTCTCCATTGCATGGTACCAACAAATTGGTCACCCTAAATTTAAATGACATCTTTCATTGGCAATTCACTTAAAGGCGTGGGTGTCATTAAAATTTGTCATGGACCTCTTCAACGGAAGCTGTACTCTGGCCGCAGGGAGCTGTAATTGAAGATTGTGGACATTCGGGGCAATTGGAGACACAGAGTCTCACTCACCACCCCCCACCCTCTTATTCTTGCTCTGCGATGGAGATGTTGGTGGAGGAGGTTAATAGGAGGAGGGACAACTTCTACCCACCAGGTGACAGGAAGATAACAAGGTGAGCAAGGGTGGACAGAGCTGGCAGCTTTAGGGAGAAGGACATAAAGGACAGCACAGCAGAAGAAGGAGCATCACTTGACCTTACGTTTGCAGACACCAGCTCAGTGACTGTTACTCCTTGTAGTTCACCGGATGGGCTAGAGGAGTCTGTACGTGGAGAGTCGTGTAGCTGCTCTGCTATTCAATACGATCATGGCTGACCTTGGGTTTCAACTCCACTTTCCTGCCTGCTCCCCATATCCCTTAATTCCCTGAGAGACCAAAAACCTGTCTATCCCAGCCTTAAATATATTCAACAATGGAGCATCCACAACCCTCTGGGGTCGAGAATCCCAAAGATCCACAACCCTTTGAAGAAATTTCTCCTCATCTCAGTCCTAAATGATCGGCCCCTTACCCTGAGACTGTGTCTGTGTGTTTTAGATTCCCGACCAGTGGAAACAATCTCTCCGTTTCCACCCTATCAAGCCCCCTCAGAATCTTATGTCTCAATAGGATCACCTCAAATTCTCCTAAACTCCAAAGAATATTAGCCCAATTTCCTCAGCCTCTCATTATAGGACAACCCCCCTCATTCCAGCGGACTAATTTCATGAACATTTGCCTCCAATGCAAGTATATCCTTCCCTAAATACGGAGACCAAAAGTGCACACAGTATTCCAGACCTGGTCTCACCAAAGCTCTATACTCGTTCTCTTACATAGGGTACAGGTGAAGAGATCGAAGCCCAAGTGTAGGTAAGGAATGGACTGGGATGCCTGCCAGCCAGCGAAATTACGGACAAAGCTGGAGGACATGGGGGAATCAAGCTCCAACTCGTCGCTGTCTTTCCAGGGAGGGGTGATTCAGGACGATGTTGCTTCAATGATTTGCTGCCACAGTACTCTGACAGCTCTTGCTCTTCCTCTGCATCTTCTGGTTCCTCCTTCCTCTCTTCGTCTTCCTCTGCAGGAAGAAGTGCGGCAACTCTCCTTTGTGGCCAGTGTCAGCCGAATCCCAGTGCGTGGCACTCTCGCCTCGGAAGGTTATGGATTCAAGTCCCACGCCAATTACAAACTTGTTTGAAATTTGGACACGTTTGTACTGATTGTTGCAAGATGAAAAACCGCAGCAAGAATTCCCTCTTTTCAGCAATAAAACAGATTATCTGGTCTTTATCACATTGCTGTTTGTGAGGACCTTGCTGTGTTACTTTCATTTTTGGTTCATGAGATGTGGACATCACTGGCTATGCCAGCATTTATTGCCCCATCCCTAATTTTCTTTGTTCAGAGGGCACATGTAGGCCAGATCAGGTAAGGATGGCAGATTTCCTTCATTAGTGAATTCCTTGATTCCCAGATGGGTTTTTATGTCAATCAGCATTGATTTCAGATTTTTACTGAATTTAAATTTCACTGTGGTGGGATTTGAACCCCGGTTCCCCGAGCGTTACTCTGGGTATCTGGAGTACGAGCCCAGTGACAATCCTACTATGCCACCGTCTCCCCCTACATTACAACAGCCACTACACTTCAAAAGTACTTCATTGACTGTAAAGTGCTTTGGGACATCCTGAGGCTGTAAAAGATGCTGTTTAAATGCAAGCCTTCCTTTTCTTCCTTTGTGTAGCAAGATTTTAGCTCAAACAGCAAGAAACTAAGAATCCTGATACTTATTCCAGATTGTACTGCAGGACTCGTCCCTAGCTGTCCAAACAGTGGAACAATTGTGGCAGGATGCCATTGGTTTGCTTAATCAGAAGCTCCGGTTGTGTGCTGGTCCAAGCCTTTGGTTCCTCGGAACAGTTATCAGACAGTCAGAGATTGAATGCCAATGCCCCTTTGATGGTATGGAAGTGTTGCATACAGGGGCCAGAGGAGGGCAACTGCCAGGGGACCAGGCACTGGCCTGCAGCATTCATATACTGCACAGAGTGAGCGGCAGCCTTTCTGTTGAAAATGGGGAGCGTTCAGGGTTACTTATGCCTATGATGTCCTGCAACTGTGGGAGTGAAGCGACGCAGCTAAATCCCAGGGCTCTTTCTCTCTGCTTGCCACCCTCTGTGGGAAAGTTAACGAGCTGTTGATGCCATGTAAAGCAGTGCTTCAGAGTCTCACCAGCTCACCATGTGCACAGCTAGCTACCCAATGAAGCAGTTTGGAAGGAGCCAGAGACAGAAATGTTTAAAGCTGCAGTGATCTTCACTGTCCTCGGCAGTGTTTAGTTCCAATTCTCATTCCAACAGATGGCACAGGTACGTGACTGTCTCCCCGGAAAAATGTAGCCTTTCACATAAAACCTGTGAAGCAGTTGCTGCCTAACCTCCACACTCCACCCCATACATACACACACACACACACACATACTTCTGCAGCACCAGGCTGTGTGTGTATCTCAGACAAACACTTGGTCCAAAAGCACACTTTTTAAAAAAAAAATTGTTCATTCACAGGATGTGGTATCACTGGCATATCTGGCATTCCCAAAATTAAGTGACCAGAGATTTATCTTGCAGGTAGTGAGGATCCTGATAAACGGCACTTATGAAAGCTGCTTGAAGTGCAGAATGGAGCTGAGAGATAGGTCTGAGTTGCTGTGGCAACCTGCACTTTTCCATGCATGTTGTACTCTGGAGCTATGGATAGTGATGGTAGAGGCTGCAATCAACATGGCTGACCAGGAATCTCTCCCACTCTTGCCACCTGCAATTGGAGTGTGTTGGAATGATTTGCAGGTTGATAGTCAACCTGTTTGGCTGTGTAATGAACACACCTTCTCTTGGCCATCAAATCCTGGGGTGGGACTTGAACCTGGATCTTCTGGCTCAGAAGGCAGCGTCACTACCCACTGCGCCACACTTCAGAGGCCCAGTTATCCAACGCTAGTAATAGCCAAATCATGTAAACCATTGGAAGGAACAGACAGCAAGAATACCTGTGTAGAATTAATAATTTTTTTCAAAGCACCTTAGATTTAGAAGGGAAGAAATTACTGAGCAAATCTCCTCACCATTTTTGTGCTGCTCTCTATTTTAAATTTTTGCAAAGGTTTTGACAAAGTTCCACATGAAGTGCTTCAATGGAAATCTAAAGTAGAACATAAGACATGAGCAAAAATTTGTCTTTTTTTGTAAATTTGCAAATAAAGCAGAAATTGTATTTCTCTTTCACTTGGCTCACTTAATTGCTGAACCCTGATTATGCTGGTTCTTGAATTACTGGGGGCTTCAGGGTGATCCTGTGTTGCTTTGGTCAAAAATCTCTCTCACTTTTCAATGTGTTAGCAGTGTAATGAAGCAACAACAACTTTCATTTATGTAGCGCCTAACAAAGTAAAATATCTCAAGTTGCTTCACGGGAATGTAATCAGACAAAAACCAAAGAAGGAAACATTAAGAAAGATGGTCACATGAACATACGGATTAGGAGGAGGAGTAGGAGTAGGCCACTCGGCCCACCAAGCCTACGCCGCCATTCAATATGATTGTGGCTGATCTGATCGTAACCTCCCACCTACCTCCGATAACCTTTTACACCCCCCCCACCTTGTTAATCAAGAATCTATCTAGCTCTGCCTGAAAAATATTCAAAGACTCTGCTTCCACCACCTTTTGAGGAAGAGTTCCAAAGACTCACTCTCCTCTGAGAGAAAAATTTTTTCCTCATCTCAGTCTTAAATGGGTGACTCCTTGTTTTTAAACTGTGACCCCCTAGTTCCAGATTCTCCCACAAGAGGAAACATCCTCTCCACATCCAGCCTGTCAGTACCCCTCAGGATCTTAAAGGTTTCAATCAAATCGCCTCTTACTCTTCTAAGCTTCAATGAATACATATCTAGCCTGTCCAGCTTTTCCTCATAAGACAACCCACCCATTCCTGGTATTAGTATAGTAAACCTTCTCTGAACTGCTTCTAATGCATTCACATCCCTCCTTAAATAAGGAGACCAATACTGTACTCCAGATGTGGTCTCACCAGCATCCTGTACAACTGAAGCATAACCTCCCTACTTTTATATTCAATTCTCCTCACAATAAACAATAACATTCTATTAGCTTTCCTAATTACTTGCAGTACGTGCAATTTATGCACTAAGACACCCAGATCCCTCTGCATCTCAGTGATCTGCAATCTCTCACCATTTAGATAATGTGCTTCTTTTTTATTCTTCCTACCAAAATGAACAATTTCACATTTTCCCACATAACAGCATTGAGAGGATCAGCATGATCATATTGATTGGCGGAGAAGGCTTGAAGGGCTGAATGACCTACTCCTGCTCCTATTTTTATGTTTTTATTTCTATGATTCCATACTAATAAGTTACCTCCTACACCATGAGCTTTTATTTTCCACAATAGCCTTTGATGTGGCACCTTATCAAATGCCTTCTGGAAACCTAAGTACAATACATCCACAGCACAAGTGACTCCTTCAAAGAACTTCAATAAAATGCTTAAACAAGATTTCCCTTTCACAAAACCATGTTGACTCTGCCTGATTGCCTTCAATTTTTCTAAGTGTCCTGCTTTAACATCTTTAATAATAGCTTCTAATATTTTCACTATGACAGGTGTTAAGCTGACTGGCCTGTCGTCTCCTGTTTTCTGTCTCCCTCCCTTTTTGAATAAAGGAGTTACATTTGCTATTTTCCAAGCTAATGGAACCTTCCCCGAATCTAGGGAATTTTGGAAAATTAAAACTAACACATCAACTATCTCCCTAGCCACTTCTTTCAAGACCTTAAGATGAAGCCCATCAGGACTGGGGACTTGTCAGCCTGCAGCCCCAACAATTTGCTAAGCGCTACTTCCCTGGTGTTGTAATTTTCTTGAGTTCCTCCCTCCCTTTCATTCCCTGATTTACAGCTACTTCTGGGATGTTACTTGTGTCCTCTAGAGGGAAGGCCAAAGCAAAATACCTATTTAATTCTTCTGCCATCACCTTACTTTCCATTATCAATTCCTCAGACTCACTTTCTATTGGACCAAGGCTCACTTTGTTAACTCTTTTCTTATTTAAATATCAATAGAAACTCCTAGTATCTGTTTTACTATTTCCAACTAGCCTTCTTTCGTGCTCTAATTTTTCCCTCCTTATTAATCTTTTAGTCTTTCTTTGCTGTTCTTTATATTCTGTCCAGTCTTCTGACCTGCCACCCATCCTTGCACAATGATATGCTTTTTCTTTAAGCTTGATATTATCTTAAACTTTTTTAGTTAACCTTGGATGGTGGATCTGCCCCTTGGATTTTTTCTTTCTCATTGGAATGTATTTATTCTGTGTATCCTGAAGTATCCCTTTAAATGTCTGTCACTGAATCTCTATTGACCTGTCCCTTAACCTCATTTGCCAGTTCGCTTTAGCTAGTTCTGCTTTCGTGCCCTCATAATTGCTCTTAAGTTTAAAATACTAGTTTTGGAACCACTCTTCTCTTCCTCAAATTGAACATAAGATTCAATCATATTATGATAGCTGTTACCCAGGAGCACCTTGACTGTGAGATTAATGCAGGAGGCTTTATGGAAATTCTTCAAGTGGGGAAAGGGAGGATCTAGGGAGAAAAATAGACTTAGGGAGGAAATTCCAGAGTTAAGGGTGCAGACAGCTCACTCCAGGATCGCTGATGGTGGGGCAGTTTGAAATCTGAGATGCACAAGAGGCCAAAGTCAGTGCAATGCAGAATTGTTGGATGGTTGTAGAGCTGGAGGAGAGACAGAGATGTGGAAGGATGAATCCATGGAGGGATTTGAACATGAGAAGATTACAAAATTGAGACATTGGTAAACCAGGTCAGCAAGCAGAGAGTTGATGGGTGAGTGGAACTTGGTACCAGTTAGGATGCAGGCAGAAGAGGTTCAGATCGACTTAAAATTTATGGAGATCGGAGAGCAGAGCATTGGAATAAAGTATGGATGAGACATTCAGCAGCAGTGGTTACAAAGGTAGAAATAGGGAGCCTTGGTAATGGAGAGGTTATAGAGTTGGAAGCACAGCTCAGGGTCAAATGTTTATGTTGAACATTGGAAAAACTCAGCAGGTCTGACAGCATCTGCGGAGAGGGATACAGTTGACTTTTTGAGTCCGTATGACCCTTCATCAGAACTAAGACATATAGAAATGAGATGAAATATAAGCTGGTAGAAGGGGCTGGGACAGGAGAGCTCGATAGGGAACCAGTGATAGGTGGAGGCCAAGAAGAGACTGCCAAAGATGTCATAGACTAAAGGACAAAAGGGTGTTGACGGTGGTGATATTTTCTAAAGGATGTGCTAATGGGGACATTAAGGGAAGCAAGTTAGTGGCAGATGGCCCTAGTGGGGGTGGGGTGGAGGGGGGAAGGGATCGAAATGGGCTAAAAGGTGGAGATGAAACAATAGATCGAAATAAATTTAAAAATAAGAGGGAAGAGAAAAAATTAGTTGTAAAAAAAAATTATAAATTATTGGAAAAAGGGGGATCGGAAAGGGGATGGGGACGGAGGAGAGAGTTCATGATCTGAAATTGTTGAACTCAGTAGTAAGTCTGGAAGGTTGTAGAGTGCCTAGTCGGAAGATGAGGTGCTGATCTAGGGATGGATAACAAATGCTAACCTAGCCAGCGACGCTCACATCCTGTCACCAATGTAAAAAAAAATGTAGGGCAGTAAAAGGACAAGCTTAGTGTGTCCTATGAATCTTTCGAAATCCAATATAACCTAACCATCCATATCACCTATAAGAAACTAGCTTTTAATGCTGTTGTACAAGGATTGCCTGAAAGCATTGACTCACAGGAAAGAATAAGTTTTTCTAAACCAAGTGAATTTAGAGACCTCTGGAGTTCAGCTCTTTTGCCCATGTTTGAACCAAGGCTGTAATGAGGTCAGGAGCTGAGTGGCCCTGGCAGAACCCAAACTGAGCATCAGTGAGCAGGTTATTGCTAAGAAATTGCCATTTGATAGCGCTGTTGACGCTTTCCATCACTTTACTGATGATGGAGAGTAGACCGATGGGGCAGTAATTGGCCGGGTTGGATTTGTCCTGCTTTTTTTAACAGGACATACCTGGGCAATTTTCCACATAGCCGGGTAGATGCCAGTGTTGTAGCTGTACTGGAACAGCTTGGCTAGGGGCGTGGCAAGTTCTGGAGCACAAGTCTTCAGTAATATTGCTGGAATATTGTCAGGCTTCATAGCCTTTGCAGTATCCAGTACCTTCAGCCATTTCTTGATATCACGTGAAGTGAATCTAATTGGCTGAAGACTGGCATCTGTGATGCTGGGGACCTCCGAAGGAGGCCAAGGTGGATCATCCACTCGTTACTTCTGGCTGAAGACAGTTGCGAATGCTTCAGCCTTATTTTTTGCACTAATGTGCTGGGCTCCCCCATCATTGAGGATGGGGATATTTGTGGAGCCTCCTCCTCCAGTGATTTGTTTAATCATCCACCACCTTTTACGACTGAATGTGGCAGGACTGCAGAGCTTAGATCTGATCCGTTGGTTGTGAAATTGCTTAGCTCTGTCTATCGCTGAGTTGTAGCTTCACAAGTTAGACACCTCATTTTTAGATATGTCTGGTGCTGCTCCTGGCATGTCCTCCTGCTCTCTTCATTGAACCAGGGTTGATCCCCTGGCTTGATGGTATTGGTAGAGTGGGGGATATGCCAGGGCATGAGGTTACAGATTGTGGTTGAGTACAATTCTGCTGCAGCTGATGGCCCACAGCACCTTATAGATGCCCAGTCCTGGGTTGCTAGATCTGTTCGAAATCCATCCCACTTAGCACAGTGGTAGTGCCAGACAATACAATGGAGGGTAGCCTCAATGTGAAGACAGGACTTTGTCTCCACAAGGACTGTGCAGTGATCTCTCCTACTGGTACTGTCGTGGGCAGATGCATCTGCGGCAGGCAGGTTGGTGAGGATGAGGTCAAATATGTTTTTCCATCTTGTTGGTTCCCTCACCACCTGCTGTAGACCCAGTCTAGCAGCTATGTCATTTAGGACTTGGCCAGCTCGGTCAGTAGTGGTGCTACTGAGCCACTTTTGATGGACATTGAAGTCCCCCATCCAGAGTACATTCTGCACCCTCGTCACCCTCAGTGCTTCTTCCAAGTGGTGTTCTACCATGGAGGAGCACCGATTCATCAACTGGGGGAGATGGTACCTGGTAATCAGCAGGAGGTTTCCTTGCCCATGTTTGGCCTGATTCCATGAGACTTCATGGGGTCCAGAGTTGATGTTGGGGACTCCCGAATATAGATCACTGTGTCACCATCTCTAAAGGGGAAGGGCAAACAGACAGAGATCGTGGTATATATTGGTACCAACGACATAGGTAGAAAGAGGGATGAGGTCCTGTAAGCAGAATTTAGGAAGCAGATTAAAAAACAGGACCTCAAAGGTAGTAATCTCTAGATTACTTCCGGTGCCACACGGTAGTCAGTATAGAAATAGGAGGTTAGTCCAGATGAATGTGTGGCTGGAGAGATGGTGCAGGAGAGAGGGCTTTAGATTTCTGAGACATTGGGACCGTTTCTTGGGGCGGTGGGTCCTGTACAAGGCAGGCGGGTTGTACCTGAATTGGAATGGGACCAACATCCTTGCGGGGAGGTTTGCTAGTGCTGTTGAGGGTTAAACTAACTTGGCATGGGGATGAGATCCTGAGAGGAGGTTCAGCAGGGGGAGATGCACAGTCAAAATTGGAAGAGAGAGCAGGTGAGTCTGGGAGGCATAGAAATTATAGACCCACAAGGGAGTTTGGCAAGGTTGGATGGTATTTATTTTAATGCAAGGAGTCTGCCGAATAAGGTAGATGAGTTGAGGGCACAAATTAACACATGGAAGTATGATGTCATTGCTGTCACAGTGACATGGTTGCAAGAGCGGCAGGATTGGCGGCTCAATATTCCAGGACATAGGATCTTCAGGCGAGACAGGGAAGGAAGTACAAGAGGAGGGGGTGTCACAATATTGCTCAAGGAATCAGTTACAGCATTAAGGAGGGATGACGTCTTAGAAGGATCTTCAAATGAAGTCATATGGGTAGAACTGAAGAACAAAAAAGGAGCAATCACATTGCTGGGAGTGTACTAAAGGCCCCCAAACAGTCAAAGAGAAATAGAAGAGCAGATATGTAGGCAAATTTCAGAGAAATGTAAAAATAACAGGGTAGTAATAGTGGGGGATTTCAACTTCCCCACCATTAATTGGGTTAGTCATAGCGTGATAGGTTTGGAGGGAGCGAAATTCTTAAAATGCATCCACGAGAGTTTTTAAGCCAGTACGTAGAAGATCCTACAAGAGAGGGGGCGGTCATGGATTTAATTTTAGGGAATGAAAAGCCGGGCAAGTGGTAGAGGTATCAGTGGGGGAGCATTTTGCAGATAGTGATCATATCTCTGTTAGATTCAAGGTTGTTATGGAAAAGGACAAGGGTGGGCCAGAAATCAGAGTTCTAATTTGGGGGAAGGCTGATTTTAATAAGATCAGATATGATTTGGCCAGAGTGGACTGGGAGCAGCTACTTTTAGGTAAATCTGCATCAGAACAGTGGGACTCATTCAGGAAGGAAATAGGGAGAGCACAAGGCCAACATATTCCAGTAAAGACATAGGGTGGGACCAAATCCAAGGAACCCTGGATGTTGAGGGATATCCAGGATTGGATAAAGAGAAAAAGGGAGGCTTACAGCAGATACCGAGAGCTCAAAACAGCAGAAGCCCTGGAGGAACATAGAATGTGTAGGGGGGGAACTTAAAAAAGAAATTAGGAGAGCAAAAAGGGGGCATGAGGAAACATTGGCAGGTAAAATAAAGGAAAATCCAAAGTTATTTGACAAGTACATTAAGAGTAAGAGGATAACTAGGGAAAGAGCAGGGCCCATTAAGGACCATAGTGGTAATTTGTGTGTGGAGCCGGAAGACGTAGTCAGGGTTCTGAATGGATACTTGGTGTCAGTGTTCACAAGTGAGAGGGACAACGTGGGTATCGAAATCAGGCAGAAGGACTCTGATATAAGTAAAGAAATTAACACAGAAAGGGAGGAGGTTCTAAGTGGTCTGGCAGGCTTAAAAGTAGATAAATCTCCAGACCCGGATGAAATGTATCCCAGGCAAGGGAGGAGATAGCAGGGGCACTGGCAATAATTTTCAATACCTCTCTGGCCACAGGAGAGGTGCCAGAGGACTGGAGGACAGCCAATGTGGTACCATTATTCAAGAAGGGAGGAAGGGATAAACCAGGGAGCTATAGGCCAGTCAGTCTAACCTCAGTGGTGGGGACACTATTGGAAACAGTTCTGAGGGACAGAATTAATCTACACTTGGAGAGGCAGGGATTAATCAAGGACAGTCAGCATGGTTTTGTTAAGGGGAGGTCATGTCTGACCAATTTGATTTAATTTTTTGAAGACATGACCAGGGGTGTAGATGAGGGCAATGCATTTGACGTAGTCTACTTGGACTTCAGCAAGGTTTTTGATAAGATCCTGCATGGGAGACTGATAATGAAGGTAAGAGCCCATGGGATCCAAGGCAATTTGGCAAATTGGATCCAGAATTGGCTGAGTGGCAGGAAGCAGAGGGTGTTTGAGGGGTGTTTTTGTGACTGGATGCCTGTGTCCAGTGGGGTTCCACAGGGATCGGTTTTGGGTCCCTTGCTGTTTGTGGCATATATAAATGATTTAGACTTGAATGTAGGAGGTTTGATCAGTAACTTCGCAGATGACATGAAAATTGGTGAGGTGGTAAATAGTGAGGAGGATAGCCTTGGAATACAGGAGGATATAGACGGGCTGGTCAGATGGGCTGATCAGTGGCAAATGGAATTTAATCCAGATAAGTGTGAGGTGATGCACTTGGTCAGGACAAACAAGGCACAGGAATACACAATGGATGGTAGGACCCTGGGAAGTACCGTGGATCAGACGGACCTTGGTGTGCATGTCCACCCATCCCGTAAGGTAGCAGGACGGGTAGATAAGGTGGTTAAAAAGGCATATGGGATACTTACCTTTATTAGCTGAGGCATAGAATATAAGAATAGGGAGGTTATGCTGGAACTGTATAAAACGCTGGTTAGGCCACAGCTAGAGTATTGCATGCAGTTCTGGAATCCGCATTATAGGAAGGATGTGATTACACTAGTGCGGAGGAGATTTCCCAGAACGTTGCCTGAGCTGGAGAGTTTTAGTTATGAGGAGAGATTGGATAGATTGGGGTTATTTTCCCTGGAGCAGAGGAGATTGAGGGGGGGACATGATTGAGGTGTATAAAATTATGAGGGACATATATAGGGCAGACAGGAAGGAACTTTTCCCCTTGGTGGAGGGATCAATAACCAGGGGGCATAGATTTAGAGGGGATGTGAGGAAGAATTTTTTTTTACCCAGAGGGTGGTAGGAATCTGGAACTCTGCCTGAAAGGCAGAAACCCTCATAACATTTAAGAAGTATTTGGATGTGCACTTGCAATGCCAGCCTAGTGCTGGAAAATGGGATTAGAATAATTAGGTACTAGTTTGACCGGTGCAGACTTGATGGGCCGAAACCTCTATGACACCTCTGCTGTCTGGCGATGGTGGTGTCTGGAACATAGTCATACCCACGGAATCATACCATACAGACAATGTCAGGCTGTTGCTTGACTCGTCTGTGAGACAGCTCACCCAATTTTGGCACAAGCCCCTAGATGTTAGTAAGGAGGACTTTGTAGGGTCGACAAGGCTGGGTTTGCCTTTCTCATTTCCAGTTCCATTCCTTTTAGGCCTTTTAGCATAACTGAGTGGCTTGCTAGGGCATTTAAGAGTCAACCACATTGCTGCTGGTCTGGTCTGGAGTTGCATGTAGACCAGACCAGAAAGGATGGCAGATTTCATTCCCTAAAGGGGGATCTAATGGCCATCATTAGACTTTTAATTCCAGAAGTTTATTGAACTCAATAAGTTGAAACTCAAATTTCACTATCTGCTGTGGTGGGATTCAAACCCAGGTCTCCAGATCACTGGATTACTAGTCCAGTGACAATACCACTACACCACCATCTCAGTCTCCTGTTGTGAAGGAGAAGGAATTTCAGAGTTCAGGCCTAGGCAACAGAAGGCACAGCTAACAATGGTGGAACAATAAAAATCAAGGTCATGTAAGAGGCCAGAATTCGAGCAGTGCAGATATTTCGGAGGACTGTGCAGCTGGAGGAGGTGATAGAGATAGAGAGGGGTGAAGCCAGAGATAGATTTGAAAATAAAGATGAGAATTTTAAAGTTGAGACATCGCTTGACTGGTAGCCAGTGTATGTCAGCGAGTATATGGGTTATGGGTGAATGGGCTTGGTGCAAGTAAGGACACAGGCAGCAGAGTTTTGAATGAATTACTTCATGTTCAACGTTCCCTCCCTGCACCACTGGCGCACAGTAGCAGCAGTGTGTACCATCTACAAGATGCACTGCAGCAACTCACCAAGTCTCCTTCGACAGCAGCTTCCAAACCCATGACCGCTACCACCTAGAAGGACAAGGGCAGCAAATAGATGGGAACATCACCACCTGGAAGTTCCCCTCCAAGCCATTCACCATCCTGACTTGGAAATATATCGCTGTTCCTTCACTGTCTCTGGATCAAAATCCTGGAACTCCCTCCCTAACAGCACTGTGGGTGTACCTACACCACATGGACTGCAGCGGTTCAAGAAGGCAGCTCACCACCACCTTCTGAAGGGCAACTCGGGATAGGCAATAAATGCTGGCCTAGCCAGCGATGCCCACATTCCATGAATGAATAAAGACAACGTTCGCAGAGGGTAGAATGTGGGAGGCCAACCATGAGTGTTTTGGAATATTCAAGGCATGGATGAGGGTTTCGGCAGTAAATGAGCTGAGACAGGGATGAAGTTGGATGATACGGAGGTGGAATCGGCGATCTTAGTGACTTAATGTGTTACTGATCATCCCTCCTAGTGTCTAACCATCCTCAGGACTCAAGGAGTGTGAAAGACTGTGAATGATGGAGGAAGTACAGCTGTGGACAGTGTTGATGCATTTAAAGAAGGGACGGTCAAGATGATTCAGCTTCACTCTTCAGTAAGTATAATAATTTGTTTCAATTCCTTAGTGAATGTAATATAATAAGATAACAGAATGGAATGGTTAGATCATGCACAGCAGTAGTTCTGATTTGTACAGAGGAACTCTCTTACCTGAAAAGTAAACTCCAAATAGAATTAAAACCCATGGGATCACATCTGCCGATTACAAAAGTGAATGACCCCACCAGCACTTACACACAAACTGCAGCGGTTCAAGAAAGCAGCTCAACACCACCTTTCTCAAGGGCAGTTAGGGATGGGCAATAAATACTGGCCTAGCCAAGCAATGCCCACATCCCATGAACAAATATAAATAAAAACCCAAACAGACTCTCATGTAGAATTACACAGTACTTTCAGTGCAGAAACAGGCTAGTGGCCCCAGTGTTTATGTTCCACATGGGCTTCCTCTCACCCTATTTTGTGTATCCTTCTATTCCTTTCTCTCTCCTAGGCTTATCTAGGAGCTTACCTCAGAAGCTTCTATGATATTGGTAGCAGGTTCAACATTTTGGGTAAAGATGTTTCTCCTGGTTTATTCATTGGATTTATTAGTGAGCCTCTGTCTTATTTTTTTATGACCCCCTAGTTTGGGACTCTCCCCAAAACTGAAACCATTTTCTTTCTTTCTGCCCTATCAAAACCCCTTCATAATTTTAAAAGCCTCTATCGGGTCAGCCCTCAGCTTTCTCTTTACTAGAGGAAAGAGTCCCAGCCTGTTCAAACTTTCCTGATGGTTATTACTTTACAGTTATGGTATTTTAAGACTGTACCGAGACAACAGGACAGGTTATCCGCAAAATAACGAGTTGTATTGGAATTTTCTTGACCTGTAGTATTTCCCAACTTAAATGCCTCTCATCGTTTTTGCCACTTGAGCTCTTTAACCCGGTGCATCCTTAAGTTTCACTGCCTCCTTTCTCCAGTTAAAATGCTGAAGTCCCTGAAATGCATCATGGTATCACTGCGTGCCGGAGTTATCGATAGCCCAAACAATTATATCTCTTTGAATAAAGTAGTCTATCCTGATATTTGTTTGAAATATACTCCTTTTTGTTTATTCTGATATATATCTTCTGGTCCTTTTTTGGGGCTTATTTTGAAGTACTTTTCTTATTTTGAAGGATTATTCTGTATTTGCCTTAACAATACCATTGAACGTTTAAATGATTAATTAGGTTCCCCATTCTAGTCTGCAAACCACGAGTTTTTACAAATTTATTCGGTCATAGGATGAGGGCATCAATGGCAAGGCCGGTATTTGTTGCCCATCCCTAATTGCCCATGAACTGAGTGGCTTGCTCAGCCATTTCAGAGGGTGGTTAAGAGTCAACCACATTTCTGTGGGTCTGGAGTCACATGTCAACCAGAGCAGGATTTCCTTCCCTCAGGAGATATTAGTGATCCAGATGGGTTTTTATGACGATCAATAATGATTTCATGGACTGAGACAAGCTTTTAATTCCAGATTTTATTAATGGCATTTAAACTCCACCAGCTGCTGTGAACCCATGTTCTCGGAACATTAGCCTGGGCTCCAGAGTACTAGTCTAGTGATATTATCACTACACCATTGTCTCCCTTGTTCCTCTAGTCTTTCCTCATAATCTGTAGATTTAGGACCAGTAGAGTTGCTATCCTCTGTACCAGTTACATTTGCATCTTACCGTGAGAGTCTGAATCACAGCATTGTTTGGGGAGCGGTGGATTTAGTTGGTCCATCAAGCCTGCCCCACACTTTTGATGGCTGGAGCCTCATGACTAGCTTCTTCCTCTCTCCATCCCTTCCCCCTCTTACCCCCTACAGCCGTGCAAAATGTTGGAAGAGGCCAAAACCAGGAGTAAACCCAGACCAAATAAGGAGAATGATACTCTGGGAAATCTCCCTCTGACCTGACCAAGTGATCGAACCCCATACCAGGAGGTCACATGGACCAAGTGTTATCTATAAAGCCATTTGCCTTCTATATGATGTCATCTCTGCCCAAGGCAAGAATTGGCTCAGCTCCCTGTTGAAGACGTGAAGAGAATCAGCCAGCAATGCATTTCAGAGGCTCACTACTCTCTGGAAAAAAAAATCAGAACATCCCAGTCTATTCCGACTCTTGCATAGTTTAAACTCATGACCTCTGATCCTTCACAATGTGTTAATCTCTCAATGGGGATGCTATCCAGGCCTTTAGTTATTGATAGACCTCCCTCAGGTCACCTCTAAGTCTATGCTGCTCTAAAATGAATAGATCAGATTCCTTCGGCCCACTTGAGTGACTGAGGTTCTTTAAGCTCTGAACAGGAATGTGGTGTCAAACTTGGGCAAGAGCTACAAAACATCAGGAAGAGCAACCAAAAGCTTAACAAGAACAAGTGCGTGCTCATTGTGAGCTTAATTCACTTTTGTAGCCGGCACAGTACAAGATTCAGGTGTGAAACCTTGTGACAAGGAGATTACTTAGGGACAAGATGGGGAAAGATCACTGCAGCCCGTATGGCTAGACCCCTACATCCCGGCCATCTACCCTCCATTCTGTTCTCCCTCAGGTACTTATCCAAAATTGAGGCTCCACAAAACGAAATGCAAAGATATCTTCAGATGATGATGTAGCCCAGAGAGAACTTTCCAGACCCCTCTATCAGGTTCTGAAGTCTAAGGTCATGGTTGGAGAAGAATGCAATGAGCAGGTATAATCATTGCCAAGAGTTGAAAACCACTAATTCAAAGAAAGCAGCACTTGCTTTTCCAGATACAGAACATTATTCTAATGGGGACACTGCAGAACGCTGCGGTGCAGTGGGATCTGGGTGTCCTTATACATGAATCACAAAAAATTAGCATGCAGTACAGCAAATAATTAAGACAAATAGAATGTTGGTCTTTATTGCAAAGGGAATGGTGTATAAAAGTAAGGAAGTCTTGTTACAACTGTACAGGGCATTGGTGAGACTGGAGTACTGTGTACAGTTTTGGCTTCCTTACTTAAGGAGAGACATGCTTGCATTGGAAGCAGTTCAGGGAAGGTTCACTCAGCTGATTCCTGGGATGAAGGAGTTGTCTTATGAGGAAAAGTTGAGCAGGTTGGGACTTTACTCATTGGGGTTTAGAAGAATGTGAGGTGATCTCATTGAAACATATAAGATCCTGAGGGGGCTTGACAGGGTGGATGCTGAGAGGGTGTTTCAGTGAGTATGTAGTACTCTGTTGATTAAGAGCAGAGATGTAGATCCTTCCAAACTCGAAGCAGACATGCTTCAAGGAAATTGCTGTAATTAGGGATGAATTCTAATTTTTAACATTCTAATTTTTGAAGAAGACAGAATTGTAATTCCTCACAGAATACAAAAAGAGTTCCAAAAACAATTCGGGAAGCACGGTAATATTGCAATACACGGGTGACAGAAGGGACCTGAGATGATTGGCCTGTGAACCAGGACATTACTAATCTAATGGAAGTTTGTACCTCAGGGCTCATTAGCATAAACACCAGATGAACTTACCAAAGGGTCATCGCGTGGACTGGTTGTTGAGCCAAATGGCCCATTTCTGTGCCATATATATTCTAATAACTTGAAGGAACAGCAGGTTTGGTGATGAAAAGGCTAAACTCTATTTAGGAGATATGTAGAGGTGCTGGCATGCTAAATGTGATCTCTCCGTCAGAAGCCCCGCCCACAGGATTACTTGTGCAATAAGCTTATTGGTTGAAGCCCCCATAATTGCATCACGATTGACTGGAGGGAGGGACAATACATCTAGTTACTACACTTCCTTCCCCATTAAATTCCTCACATTTACAATTTTAAAAAATGTCAGAAAATGCAGCAAACATTTGTACAGTTTCTGGAATAAAATGGTCATAAGTCATCAGACACAAGTGTTCTTGGCCATCCTTGTAAAACCAAGTCTTTGAATTTTGACAGTACTGGGTCTCTGTTCGTCCAATTCTTGGTCTGTTTGGCACAAACAGGTGCTGAATCCAAGAAATTTAACAATAACACTAACTCTTGTGGAACGGGTGTATTGACAAGACTATCCAGTAACTGAAGCTGACTAAGCGCACCCGCATTGGCTATATGCGAGCTAGGGCGGTACATGAATGTGTACTCGTAAGCTGATAGTATTAAACCCCAATGTCGGATTCTCGCTGAAGCTATAGGTGGAATGGCTTTGTCTTCACTGAACAAACTTGTCAGCGGCTTATGGTCAGACTTAAGCCCGTGTAGGTATTGGTGAAACCTCTTGACACCAAATACAATGGACAATCCTTCTGTTTCCAACCGAGAGTAGCCCTTTTCAGCTTGGGAAAGTGTTCTTGAAAGGTAGCCAATGGGTCTTTCGGATCCGTCCTCCATTTGGTGTGAAAGAACGGCTCTTACACCATAAGGAGAAGCATCACGCGTCAACACTGGCTCTTCAGATGGGTCATAACGTACTAATAAGCGTGATGAATGAAGCAATTTCTTCACTGTTACAAAGGCTTCTTCTTACTGTGATCCCATGACCAGCGGTGGTTCTTCCTCAGCAACAGGTATAGTGGTGCCGGTACAGTGGATAGATTAGGTAAAAGACAGCTATAGTAATTAATCATAGCTAGGAAAGATTTCAGCTCTGTCACATTAGAGGGTAATGGTGCATCTTTAATTGCTTGGACCTTGTCTTCAACAGGATGCAACCCCATAGTATCCACTCTGTGACCCAGTGGCTGACCTCCGATGCTTGAAATGTGCATTTTTCTTGCTTCAAACGCACACCTGCTTCCATAAATCTTCTCAGCGCTTCCTCATGCTTTGGCTAAATGTTCAGCTTCGGTCAGTCTGGTGATGAGAACGTCACCTAAGTACATGACCACATGTGGAAGTCCCTGCAGGAGACTCTCCAAGGTTTGCTGTAAAATAGCACGTGCTGACGAAACTCCAAAAGGTAATCGGTGTCCCCAGACTCTTAGTATTCAGGTAACTTTCAGATTTGCCACAAAGGTTGAAATGGACCCTCCTAGAGCACAAACTCTGGAATTAAACTTGAAGCGCTGCATGATCATAAACAGTAATGGGCTGAAAGTGCGATTTCGCGAGTTCCACTAACTCGCTGTACAACTTAGAACTGGGTGTGTTTGGGGCAGTCAGGCTTCGAATCACTTCCATGTGCACTCAGCAGGATAGCTTCACAGCAGTAATCTCGTTCGCAATGAAATAGAACCCGAGTCACTCGACGCACTGACTCCAATCTTCAACATTATCATCGTACGAATCGATTCTTCCAAACAGCGGCATGACTGGTAAAAATTACTCAGCTTCGTTTTACTCACATCAGCCAGCAGCAGAAGTCGGTTTTATCCTCATCACCAAATGTAATAACTTGATGGAGCAGTAGGTTCGGTGAAGAAAAGGCTAAACTTTATTCAGGAGACATGTAGAGGCGCTTGCACCACTAGGCACGATCTCTCTGTCGGAAGCCCCACCCACAGGATTACCCGCTCAATAAGCTGATTGGTCGAAGCCCCCGTAATCTCATCACATGATGAGCGATTGACAAGAGGGAGGGACAATACATCCAGTTACTACAGTAGTGACAGACTATTTGTTCAGAGATCTGCCCTTTCATGTGCAAGTAGTAATTATTCAAACAGCAAAAATCCACATTCTGTAGAAAAAAAAATCAGAAGTGGTGTTCAGTGATGGTGAGTCTTGGGCTGAGAGCATACATTCCGCTGGCTTGTGGAAAAATGAAACTTTAAGCAGTCCTTCTAGACTATTCTATCACAAATCTATTGATCTCACTAAATTAACAGGAGCTGAGAACCAAATTAGTACGTCTGTGGACAGTGGTCAAGATGCTGACTTGGGTTTACTAGTCAGCTGGAGGATGTTCTTGCAGTTCAGTTCAGGGACACCAGGTCTATTCCAGCATTGTCATTAAAGGCAGCCTCTGCAAGACTAGCTGTTGTCATAAAATAATCAAGGCCAGGCATCCAGAAGAAGCAGCAAAATGGTTAGTATATTTGTACCGTTACCAGAACTAGCCATAGAAAAGAATGGTATGCATATTTCCCGATGGATGGAGAGACCTACATTTACATAGCACCTTTCACGACCACCGGATGTCCCAAGGCACCTTACAGCTAACAAACTATGTTTGAAGGACAGTCACTGTTGTAATGTAGGAAATATGGCAGATCACTTGTGCACAGTGAGCGCCTACAAACAGGAATGTGATAATGAGCAGAAAATCTGTCTTTGTGATATTGACTGAGGGATAAGTATTGGCCAGGACACCAGGGATAACACGCTTCCCTTCTTTGCAATAGTACCATTGAGTCATTTATATTCACCTGAAAGGACAGACAGGGCAAGGGCCTCTGTTTAACATCTCACCTGAAAGGCAGTACAGCACTCCCTCAGTACTGCACTGAAGTGTCGGCTTGAATTTTTTTTCGTGCTTGAAGTCCTGAACTGGGACTTGAACCCACAACCTTCTGACTCGGAGGCAAGAATGCTATCCCCAAACACAAATGGGCTTATGCAATTTAAAAATAGACACTCAGAACTACATCAGAAACAAAGACACCCTAGGAAAATTAGAGAACCAGATTTTTAGGATATGTTCTGTACAAACTCAAATTATTTCAACACGGACAATCCATCAGCTAAGCTTAAGCTTAAAAAGCAAACTGAGTGTCAGACAGAAAGTCACCGCGACAAGGTCAGGTCAAGAATAAAAGGAAGCCGGATAGTTACTGAGTTATGTAAAACGGCGATGTACTAACACCAATATTTAAACCCTTGGATTTTCCTCCGTTAATCCATTCCAAACTAAATTACACACACACACTCTTTGCCATCGATATGCAAGTCCTGTTCGGCCTTCGCAAATGTGAAGAATTCCTTCACCGTGTATGTGGAAAACTTGCATATCGATAGCAATGCTGTGTTCATGTGCTCATTTGACATTTCTAGCCTATTCAGCAATGTTCCACTTAAGGAAGTCATAGATATTTGTGCAGCAGCACTATATCATGGCAACCTAGACCTGTCACCATTGCATGAATCCATATTCACTGAACTTATGAACTTGGCAACTCGCACAGTTCATAACTGTGTTATGCCTAAATAGTTGGTGTTGCCATGGGATCCCCTCTAGGCCCAGCTCTCACAAACATCTTTGTTGGGTTCCATGAGAAACGTGTCTTCGATGGAATGACACGTAACCTCCTACCTCTCGCATATTTCCGATATGTGGATGATATATTTGCTATATTTAAATCCGCAGCTGCATGTAATAATTTCATTACATGTCTTAATGGGCTCCAACCTGTGCTCAAATCCATCTGTGAAATGGAGCAGTCAAATGAGCTCCCCTTTCTTGATGTGTGAGTTGAGAAATCTGCCAGGGGGTTCTCTACCACGGTCTCTCACACACACACAGAGTTGTGGGTCCTGAGGTGACTAAAAAGTCCGGACTCTCTGCCACAGGGGGGCAAATAGTGTTTGAGGAGGTGGGTGGGGGGGATGCTCGGATTTTGCTCCGCTCCTTCCACTGTTTGCATGTGGTCTCTACCTGGGTCTGTCGGAGACGTTCCAAGTGGTTGGCACCTTCACAGATGCTTCTTCTCCAGTTTGGTCAGTCTCGAGCAAGAGATTCCCACAGATCGGTGGGGATCTTACATCAGGGAGGCTTTGAGGACGTCCCTGAAATGTTTCCTCTGCCCTCCTGCTAACCGCTTGCCGTGACGGAGCTGGGAGTCGAGAGTTTGTTTTGGGAGTTTTGTGCCAGGCATGTGGACGATGTGGCTCACCCAACGTAGCTGAGTAACCATAACCAGTGCCTCGATACTGGGGATGTTGGCCTGAGAGAGGACACTGATGTCGGGGCACCTCTCCTGCCATTGAATTTACAGCATTTTGCCGAGGCGTCTCTGGTGATCTTTCTCCAGGGATTTAAGATGTCTGCTGTACTTTGTCCGTGTCTCTCTGACTCATACAGGAGGGCAGGTAGCACTGCAGCCCTGTCGACCACGAGCTTGGGACTGGGTTTCAGGTCTTTGTCATCAAACACTCTTCCCCTCAGTGAGCTGAAGGCTGTGCTGGCGCACTGGGGGCCATGTTGAGTTTCATCATCAGTGTCTGCCTCATGGAGAGGAGGCTGCCTAGGTGTGAGAAATGATCATCATTGCCCAATGGTTCCCCATGGATCTTGATAGTGGGGGTGGTGGGAGGGGCGGGGCAGGGTAAGTGTTGTGCAGCGGGAGCAGGGGGGGTAATTGTTGTGCAGGGGTAAGTATTGTAAAGGGGGGTAAGTATTGTGCGGGGGGGTGTAAGTGTTGTGCAGGGGGTAAGTATTGTGCGGGGGAGATAAGTGTTGTGCAGTGGGAGCAGGAGGGGTAAGTATTGTGCAGGGGGGTAAGTGTTGTGCAGGGGGGTAAGTATTGTGCGGGGGGGTTAAGTATTGTGCAGGGGGTAAGTATTGTGCGGGGGGGATAAGTGTTGTGCAGCGGGAGCATTGGGGGTAAATATTGTGCAGGGGGGTAAGTGTTGTGCAGGGGGGTAAGTATTGTGCAGGGGGTAAGTGTTGTGCAGGGGGGATAAGTGTTGTGCGGGGGGGATAAGTGTTGTGCAGGGGGGTAAGTGTTGTGCGGGGGGGTAAGTGTTGTGCAGGGGGGTAAGTGTTGTGCAGGGGGGTAAGTGTTGTGCAGGGGGGTAAGTATTGTGCAGGGGGGTAAGTATTGTGCAGGGGGGATAAGTGTTGTGCGGGGGGGATAAGTGTTGTGCGGGGGGGTAAGTGTTGTGCGGGGGGGTAAGTATTGTGCAGGGGGTAAGTGTTGTGCAGGGGGGATAAGTGTTGTGCGGGGGGGATAAGTGTTGTGCAGGGGGGTAAGTGTTGTGCAGGGGGGTAAGTGTTGTGCAGGGGGGTAAGTGTTGTGCAGGGGGGTAAGTATTGTGCAGGGGGGTAAGTATTGTGCAGGGGGTAAGTATTGTGCAGGGGGGTAAGTATTGTGCAGGGGGGTAAGTATTGTGCAGGGGGTAAGTATTGTGCAGGGGGGTAAGTATTGTGCAGGGGGTAAGTATTGTGCAGGGGGGTAAGTGTTGTGCGGGGGTGTAAGTGTTGTGCAGGGGGGTAAGTGTTGTGCGGGGGGGTAAGTGTTGTGCGGGGGTGTAAGTATTGTGCAGGGGGGTAAGTATTGTGCAGGGGGTAAGTATTGTGCAGGGGGGTAAGTATTGTGCAGGGGGTAAGTGTTGTGCGGGGGGGTAAGTGTTGTGCGGGGGGGTAAGTGTTGTGCAGGGGGTAAGTGTTGTGCAGGGGGGTAAGTGTTGTGCAGGGGGTAAGTATTGTGCAGGGGGGTAAGTGTTGTGCAGGGGGTAAGTGTTGTGCAGGGGGTAAGTGTTGTGCGGGGGGGTAAGTGTTGTGCGGGGGGGTAAGTGTTGTGCAGGGGGTAAGTATTGTGCAGGGGGGTAAGTGTTGTGCAGGGGGGTAAGTGTTGTGCGGGTGGGGTAAGTGTTGTGCGGGGTGGGGTAAGTGTTGTGCAGGGGGTAAGTGTTGTGCGGGGTGGGGTAAGTGTTGTGCAGGGGGTAAGTGTTGTGCAGGGGGTAAGTGTTGTGCAGGGGGGTAAGTGTTGTGCGGGGTGGGGTAAGTGTTGTGCAGGGGGGTAAGTGTTGTGCGGTGGGGTAAGTGTTGTGCGGGGGGGTAAGTGTTGTGCGGGGGGGTAAGTGTTGTGCAGGGGTGTAAGTGTTGTGCAGGGGGGTAAGTGTTGTGCGGTGGGGTAAGTGTTGTGCAGGGGGTAAGTGTTGTGCAGGGGGTAAGTGTTGTGCGGGGGGTAAGTGTTGTGCGGTGGGGTAAGTGTTGTGCGGGGGGGTAAGTGTTGTGCGGGGGGGTAAGTGTTGTGCGGGGTGGGGTAAGTGTTGTGCGGGGGGGTAAGTGTTGTGCGGGGGGGTAAGTGTTGTGCGGGGTGGGGTAAGTGTTGTGCGGGGTGGGGTAAGTGTTGTGCGGGGGGGTAAGTGTTGTGCGGGGTGGGGTAAGTGTTGTGCGGGGGGGTAAGTGTTGTGCGGGGTGGGGTAAGTGTTGTGCGGGGGGGTAAGTGTTGTGCGGGGGGGTAAGTGTTGTGCGGGGTGGGGTAAGTGTTGTGCAGGGGGTAAGTGTTGTGCGGGGTGGATAAGTGTTGTGCAGGGGGTAAGTGTTGTGCGGGGGGGTAAGTGTTGTGCGGGGGGGTAAGTGTTGTGCGGGGTGGGGTAAGTGTTGTGCGGTGGGGTAAGTGTTGTGCAGGGGGGGTAAGTGTTGTGCAGGGGGGGTAAGTGTTGTGCAGGGGGGGTAAGTGTTGTGCGGGGTGGGGTAAGTGTTGTGCAGGGGGGTAAGTGTTGTGCAGGGGGTAAGTGTTGTGCGGGGGGGGTAAGTGTTGTGCGGGGGGGTAAGTGTTGTGCGGGGGACCTTTGTCTTCCGCATGTTTAGCCTACAGCCCATTCCTTCCTACCCCTCTGTGAATGTGTCGACCATAGTTTGGAGCTTGGCCTCTGAGTGTGCGCATAGGCCAGTGTCGTCAGTGCACTGCAGCTCGATGGGGGCTGGGGTGATCTCGGTTCTGGGATGGAGGTGGTGTAGCTCGAGACGTTTCCTGTTCATCCTGTAGAGTAGCTCCATTCTGATGGGGAGCTTCACAGAGATGCTGCAGTGAGGAAGATGGAAAAGAGCGTTGGCACAATGCCAGAGACTTGCTTGACCCCAATTTGCACTCGTATTGGGTCTGCAGGTCGGTTGGTAAAGATCACAGCTCACATGTCATCATGCAGCAGGCAGAGAATGGGGACAAATATCTGCAGGCAGATTTGAGGAGGATGCTCCTCTGTCCCGCCCGGTTGATAGAGTCAAAGGCCTTTGTGAAGTCAAAGAAGGTCATGAATAGAGGTTACTGCTGCTCTTGGTATTTTCCTGGGTCTTGTCTTCCTGTGAAGACCATGTCCACTGTGCCGCTCGATGGACAGAATCCACATTGTGGCTCTGGTAGGAACTCTTCAGCCAGGAGAAGAAGTCGATTTGAGAAGTACTCTTGCAGCCACCTCCCTTGTGGTGTTCAGCAGAGATACCCCACTGTGGTTACTCCAGTTGGTCTGGTCTCCTTTTTTTTTGAAGTTGGTCATGATTTTGATGTCTCGGAGATCCCCTGGCCTGCTCTCCTCCTTCCAGATCGGGTGGTGGTGGTTGTTGGCGGGGGGGGTTGATCTCATGTATTTGTGCCAAGGGTACTTCTCCGCTGTATTTTAGGATTTTGCTGGGAGTTCTGGCTGCTCCTTGTCGGTTCTTAGCTGTCAGGTGAGCTTTTCGACCTCATGTTGGGCAGGGATTGTGCTGAGGGGCTGGTGGGTAGCATGCCGTGGAATGTGGTCAAGGGCACTCATGTTGAGGACTGAGTCTCAGTTGAGGAGACCCTTGAATTGCTCCTTCCAACAAGCGCTGACTGCCTCTCTGTCCTTGATAAGCGCCACTCCGTTCTGAGCTCTCAGTGGGGTCGGTCCTTGGCTGCTTGGGTTATAAATGTTCTTGACATCACTGAAGAATCCTCGCAGGTCATGGCTGTCGGTGAGTTGCTGTATTTCCTGCATTCTTTCCACCTACTGTCTGTTCTTCAGGTCGTGGGCTTTTGCTGGACCTCGGCCTTCATTTGTCTGGAGACCTGCTTTCTTCCCCTCGAATTTCGGTGGTGATTCTAGTTCAGGAACGCCTGGATCTCCTGGTCATTCTCGCCAAACCAGTCTTGGTGTTTCCTGCTGGAGAAACCAAGAGTATTCTCGCAGGTGCTCATTACGTAGATTTAAGGACAGACCAGGAACTGTGGACATTGTGGTTCCTGTTTGTTGAGCATCACCAGGTTGCTTATGAGGTGCTGTCTGAGTAGGTCTTTCTTCACAGAGTCCTTGAGTCGATCGACATTGATATTCTTGTGGCAACACAAACACAAACATACACACATGCACGTACACACACACACACACACACACACACACACACAGACCACAAACATACATAGACACACACATACAGCACAGACATGCACTACACACACACACTGACACACATGCCACACACACATGCCCCACACACAGAACGCACCACACAGACACCACACACACAGACACACATGCACCCCACACACATGCACTCCACATGCACCACACACACCACTTGCACTACGCACACTTGCACATGTACTGACACACACACAACACACAGACACATGCGTCACACTGCACACAAATACATAAACACATGCACGTGCCACACGCCACGCACACGTATGTGTACGCACCACACACACAGGCACACCACACACACACCCACCCACACCACACACACATCAAGCACGCACACGCACACAGCCCACACACCACACACCCACACCCCACGCGCACAGCCCACACACACAGCCCACACACCAAGCATGTGTACATCCACACACCACGCACCCACACACCACACGTATGTAGGCACACCACACACAGACACACAGCACACCACAAACATACACACACATACACAGCACACAACATACAGCACTATATATGCATTGATACACAGACACTGAATACACACAGACACCCCCCCGCACACACACATCCCACACATACACGCACCTCACACACACACACACACATGCAGCCCACACAAACAGGCACCCCACACACACACACGCACTCCACATACACACACACCCCACACACACACACACACACACACACACACACACACACACACACACATGGACCCCACACATACACACCCCACACATACACACCTCACACCACACAAACGCACATGTACGTATACACATCACGCATACGTATACACACACACACACACACATCACACGTAGGCACACCACATACATGTATACGCCACAGAGACACCAAACATGGACACACACCACACGACACCACAAACACACACACAAACACATACATGCAGTACGTACACACACATACACACACACACAAACAAATACCATACACAGATACCGCCCCATCCCGCACACACAGACACCCCACACGCTGGTGGGAGACTGATAACGAAGTTAAGAACCCATGAGATCCAAGGCAATTTGGCAAATTGGATCCAGAATTGGCTGAGTGGCAGGAAGCAGAGGGTAGTGGTTGAGGGGTATTTTTGTGACTGGATGCCTGTATCCATTGGGGTTCCACAGGGATCGGTGTTGGGTCCCTTGCTGTTTGTGGTGTTTATAAACGATTTAGACTTGAATGTAGGAGGTTTGATCAGTAAGTTCGCAGATGACACGAGAATTGGTGGGGTGGTAAATAGTGAGGAGGAAAGCCTTAGATTACAGGAGGATTTAGACGGACTGGTCAGAGGGGCTGATCAGTGGCAAATGGGATTTAATCCGGATGAGTGTGAGGTGATGCACTTGGTCAGGACAAACAAGACATGGGAATACACGATGAATGGGAGGACCCTGGGAAGTACCGAGGATCAAAGGGACCTTGGTGTGCATGTCTACCGGTCCCTTAAGGTAGCGGGACAGGTAGATAAGGTGGTTAAGAAGGCATATGGGATACTTGCCTTTATTAGCCGAGGCATAGAATATAAGAGACAAAGAATATAAGAGCAGGGAGGTTATGCTGGAACTGTATAAAACGCTGGTTAGGCCACAGCTAGAGTATTGCATGCAGTTCTGGAATCCACATTATAGGAAGGATGTGATTGCACTAGAGAGAGTGCAGAGGAGATTTACCAGGATGTTGCCTGGGCTGGAGAGTTTTAGTTATGAGGAGAGATTGGATAGACTGGGGTTATTTTCCCTGGGGCAGAGGGGATTGAGGGGGGACATGATTGAGGTGTATAAAATTATGAGGGACGTAGATAGGGTAGACATCTATTCACAATAAAAACAAAAATATCTGGAAAAACTCAGCAGGTCTGACAGCATCTGCGGAGAGGAGCACAGTTAACGTTTCGAGTCCGTATGACCCTTCAACAGAACTATGTAAAAATAGAAAAGAGGTGAAATATAAGCTGGTTTAAGGTGGGGGGAGGGCAGTGGTTAGAGCTGGATAGAGGGCCAGTGATAGGTGGAGATAACCAAAAGATGTTACAGACAAAAGGACAAAGAGGTGTTAAAGGTTGTGATATTATCTGAGGAATGTGCTAATTAAGGGTAGAAAGCAGGACAAGCAAGGTACAGATAGCTGTAGTGGGGGTGGGGTGAAGGGAAGGGATCAAAATAGGCTAAAAGGTAGAGATAAAACAATGGATGGAAATACATTTAAAAATAATGGAAATAGTTGGGAAAAGAAAAATCTACATAAATTATTGGAAAAAAGGTGGGGCGGATCGGAAAGGGGGTGGGAATGGAGGAGAGAGTTCACGATCTAAAATTGTTGAACCCAATATTCATTCCGGAAGGCTGTAACGTGCCTAGTCGGAAGATGAGGTGCTGTTCCTCCAGTTTGCGTTGAGCTTCACTGGAACAATGCAGCAGGCCAAGGACGGACATGTGGGCATGAGAGCAGGGTGGAGTGTTGAAATGGCAAGTGACAGGGAGGTCTGGATCATGCTTGCGGACAGACCGAAAGTATTCTGCAAAACAGTCACCCAGTCTGCATTTGGTCTCTCCAGTGTAGAGGAGACCGCATTGTGAGCAACGAATGCAGTAGACTAAATTGAGGAAAGTGCAAGTAAAATGCTGCTTCCCTTGAAAGGAGTGTTTGGGTCCTTGGACAGTGAGGAGGGGGGAAGTAAAGGAGCAGGTATTGCACCTTCTGCGGTTGCATAGGAAGGTGCTGTGGGAGGGGGTTGAGGTGTAGGGGGTGATAGAGGAGTGTCCCGGAGGGAACGATCCCTGCAGAATGCCGCCGGGGGTGAAGGGAAAATGTGTTTGGTGGTGGCACCATGCTGGAGTAGGCGGAAATGGCGGAGGATGATCCTTTGAATGCGGAGGCTGGTGGGGTGATAAGTGAGGACAAGGGGACCCTATCATGCTTCTGGGAGGGAGGAGAAGGTGTGAGGGCGGATGCGCGAGAGATGGGCTGGACACGGTTAAGGGCCCTGTCAACCACTGTGGGTGGAAAACCTCGGTTAAGGAAGAAGGAGGACATGTCAGAGGAACTGTTTTTGAAAGTGGCATCATCAGAACAGATGCGACGGAGGCGAAGGAACTGAGAGAATGGGATGGAGTCCTTACAGGAAGCGGGGTGTGAGGAGCTGTAGTCGAGGTAGCTGTGGGAGTCGGTAGGCTTGTAATGGATATTGGTGGACAGTCTATCACCAGAAATTGAGACAGAGAGGTCAAGGAAGGGAAGGGAAGTGTCAGAGATGGACCATATGAAAATGATGGAGGGGTGGAAGTTGGAAGCAAAATTAATACGTTTTTACAGGTCCAGACGGGAGCATGAAGCAGCACCGAAGTAATCATCGATGTACCGGAGAAAGAGTTGTGGGAGGGGGCCGGAGTAGGACTGGAACAAGGAATGTTCCACATACCCCATAAAGAGACAGGCATAGCTGGGGCCCATGCGGGTACCCATAGCCACACCTTTTATTTGGAGGAAGTGAGAGGAGTTTAAGAAGAAATTGTTCAATGTGAGAACAAGTTCAGCCAGACGGAGGAGAGTAGTGGTGGATGGGGATTGTTCGGGCCTCTGTTCGAGGAAGAAGCAGAGAGCCCTCAGACCATCCTGGTGGGGGTTGGAGGTGTAGAGGGATTGGACGTCCATGTGAAGAGGAGGTGGTTGGGGCCAGGGAACTGGAAATTGTTGTTATGATGTAGGGTGTCAGAGGAATCATGGATGTAGGTGGGAAGGGACTGGACAAGGGGAGAGAGAATGGAGTTTAGCCCTTTTTGATTCCTTCACCCCACCCCACCCCCACTAGAGCTATCTGTACCTGCTTGTCCTGCTTTCTACCCTTAATTAGCACATTCCTCAGATAATATCACCACCTTTAACACCTCTTTGTCCTTTTGTCTGTGACATCTTTTGGTTATCTCCACCTATCACTGGCCCTCTATCCAGCTCTAACCACCCCTCCCCCCTTAAACCAGCTTATATTTCACCTCTTTTCTATTTTTACTTAGCTCTGTTGTAGAGTCATACGGACTCAAAACGTTAACTGTGTTCCTCTCCGCAGATGCTGCCAGACTTGCTGAGTTTTTCCAGGTATTTTTGTTTTTGTTTTGGATTTCCAGCATCCGCAGTTTTTTGCTTTTAGCTATTCACAATATATATTAATGATTTAGATGAGGAAACTAAATGTAATATCTCCAAATTTGCAGATGACAAAGCTGGGTGGGAGGGTGAGCTGTGAGGAGGATGCAGAGATACTTCAATGTGATTTGGACAAGCTGAGTGAGTGGGCAAATGCATGGCAGATGCAGTATAATGTGGATAAATGTGAGGTTATCCATTTTGGTAGCAAAAACAGGAAGGCAGATTATTATCTGAATGGCTATAAATTGAGAGAGGGGAATGTGCAGCGAGACCTGGGTGTCCTTGTACACCAGTCGCTGAAGGTAAGCATGTAGGTACAGCAGGCGGTAAAGAAGACAAATGGTATGTTGGCCTTCATAGCGAGAGGATTCGAGTACAGGAGCAGGGATGTCTTGCTGCAATTGTACAGGGCCTTGGTGAGACCACATCTGGAATATTGTTTGTAGTTTTGGTCTCCCTATCTGAGGAAGGATGTTCTTGCTATAGAGGGAGTACAGCAAAGGTTTACCAGATTGATTCCTGGGATGGCGGGACTGACATATGAGGAGAGATTGAGTCAGTTAGGATTATATTCGCTGGAGTTCAGAAGAATGAGGGGGGATCTCATAGAAACCTATAAAATTCTAACAGGACTAGACAGGGTAGATGCAGGAAGGATGTTCCCAATGGTGGGGGAGTCCAGAACCACGGGTCACAGTCTGAGGATATGGACTAGACCATTTAGGACTGAGATGAGGAGGAATTTCTTCACCCAGAGAGTGGTGAGTCTGTGGAATTCACTACCACAGAAAGTAGTTGAGGCCAAAACATTGTGTTTTCAAGAAGGTGTTAGATTTTGCTCTTAGGGGCGAAAGGGATCAAAGAGAGAAAGTGGGAGCAGGCTATTGAGTTGGATGATCAGCCATGATCATAATGAATGGCGGAGCAGGCTCGAAGGGCCGAATGGCCTACTCCTCCTATTTTCTATGTTTCTCTTTTTCCCCTTGGTGGAGGGATCAATAACCAAGGGGCATAGATTTAAGGTAAGGGGCAGGAGGTTTAGAGGGGATGTGAGGAAGAATTTTTTCACCCAGAGGGTGATGGGACTCTGGAACACTCTGCCTGAAAGGGTGGTAGAGACAGAAACCCTCATAACAATTAAGAAGTATTTGGATGTGCGTTTGCAATGTCATGGTATACAATTGCTGGAAAATGGCATTAGAATAGTTAGGTACTTGTATGGTGCAGACTCGATGGGCTAAAGGGGCTTTTTCTGTGCTGTAGACCTCTACGACTATGACTCTGAGGTGTACCACACACACACACACACCACACATATACGCATACACACACACATACACCATACCACATATACGCACACGTACACACACAAACCCCACACATGTACACACACCACAGACACACCACACAACAAACACACACATACATGCACGTACATTCATGTACCACACAAACAGACATTCCCCCCCTGCCCCCCCTACACACACAGACATCCCACAGACAGGCATACTACACACATACCCCACACACACAGACATCCCACAGACTGGCATACTACACACATACCCCACACACACAGACACCCCACAGACAGGCATACTACACCCATACCCCACACACACAGACATCCCACAGACAGGCATACTACACACATACCCCACACACACAGACACCCCACAGACAGGCATACTACACCCATACCCCACACACACAGACATCCCACAGACAGGCATACTACACACATACCCCACACACACAGACATCCCACAGACAGGCATACTACACACATACCCCACACACACAGACATCCCACAGACAGGCATACTACACACATACCCCACACACACAGGCACCGTACACATACCACTAACAAACACACATGCACCACACACACAGGCACCATACACATACCACTAACAAACACACATACCCCACACAATATACAGTAACCGCATGTACTACACCCAAATGCCCTACACACGTGCACACACATTACACACATACCACACAAACAGACATCTCCCGCTACACACACAGACACCCCACACAGTCACCCCACACAGTCACCCCACAGACAGATATACCGTACAAGCACCCCACACACACAGACACACACACACACCATATATGCACCCCCCACACACACCACACCACGTACACACACATGTACATATACACATCACTGACATGTACGTGTACACACCACGCACACATACACACACGTACACACATCACACACACACCACACCACAAACACACACACACCACACCACAAACACACACACACCACACAACATACAGCACACACACATACCACACACACACTACACATACACACACAAACAAACACATGCACTACACACACCTGCCACACAAACGCCACACACACAAAACATCACACACACACCACACACACTACACACATACCACACAAACAGACATCCCCCCTTACACACACAGCCCACACACACTAAACACATACCATGTACACACAAACAACCCACACCCCCTCAACCACACACACACACACCCGACATCCACACACCAGACACCCACACACCAGACACCACATGCACGCACACTCACACCACATATGTGCACCACACACACCACACGCACCACACAGCCAAACATGCCACATGCGCACAAACATAGTTAAACACACGCCACACACACACACCACACACACATACCACACACACCCACACTGCACACACATACCACGCACACACAGGCACATGTACACACACCACAGACACACCACATATGCCCCACTCACACATACCATACATGCATATGTCTCTCACACACACTCACACATACATACCACACAGATGCATCACCACACAAACACCATTCACACAGACCCCACACACACTACACACATACCTCACACACAGACAAACCACACTGCCTCACCCACACATATACACACCAGACACCCAGACACCACACACACACACGCCACACACACCCAAACCACACACACTCGCATACACACACACACATATACCCACACACAGTCCACACACACAGACACAGACCACACAGATACACCAACACACACACACACCCCCCCCACACACACACGCCCCTTCCACACACACCCCCCCCCACACACACACACCCCCCCCACACACACACCCCCTCCACACACACACACCCCCCCACACACACACACACCCCCCCCACACACACACCCCCTCCACACACACACCCCCTCCACACACACACACCCCCCCACACATACACACACCCCCCCCACACACACACCCCCTCCACACACACACACCCCCCCCACACACACACACACAAACACATGCCCCCCAACACATACTCACCCCCCCCACACACACACACACACGACCCCACACACACACACACACACCTACACACACACACACCCCCACACACACACACACACACACACACACACACACGTGCCCCCCAACACATACTCACCCCCCCCACACACACACACACATCCACAGGGCTGGGGCAAGGCCATGGAGAGTGAGTAGAGCCTGATGAGGATTGTAATATTGTTGAATTTATGCAGATGAGAACACTGTGTATGAAGATGTGGGCTGATGTGTTTTCGATGAGTGAAAGCTCACGGTTGGTTGATCTGACAAGGCTGCTAGAGAGTAATTCTGAGGAGACAGACCTGGAGCTAACAGAGTTGTGCACTCAAAGCTCAGAGATAGAATGGGAGAGGCGGGGAAGGAGGACGGGCACCGAGGCAGAATGGAGGCCAGAGAGACCGGGACGGTGGGCAGGAGAGGGAAGGAGGCGGGAGAGGCGGGGCCAGAGAGGCGGGGCCGGAGGTGGGAGAGGCGGGGCCGGAGGCGGGAGAGGCAGGGCCGGAGGTGGGACAGGCGGGGCCGGAGGCAGGAGAGGCGGAGCCGGAGGCGGGTGAAGCGGGGCCGGAGGCAGGAGAGGCGGGGCCGGAGGCGGGAGAGGCAGGGCCGGAGGTGGGAGAGGCGGGGCCGGAGGCGGGTGAAGCGGGACCGGAGGCAGGGGAGGCGGGGCCAGAGAGGCGGGGCCGGAGGCAGGTGAAGCGGAGCTGGAGGCGGGGCTGGAGGCGGGAGAGGCGGATGCGGGAAAGGCGGGGCCGGAGGCGGGAAAGGCGGGGCCGGAGGCAGGAAAGGCGGGGCCAGAGGCGGGTGAGGCGAGGCCGGAGAGGCGGGGCCGGAGGAGGGAGAGGTGGGGCCAGAGGAGGGAGAGGCGGGGCCAGAGGTGGACAATGATGCAGAGATGAGGAATGTGGTTCTGGGAATGGAGGAAATGGTGGAGGGAAAGCTAAGGTTGGATACCCAAACATCTGCACTTCCTGATTCAGTCATTTTGTTATCCATGGCAGCTCATTGTTTAAAATCCCAATTCAATAACCTTTCTTAATAACCCGATGATCTTTACCATTGTCTTTGATCTGAAAATCACTTTCATTTTCACCCGTGTCTCTTACTTTTAGCCATTCACTGTTCATTTTGTGGTTTCCATAATATTAGTATTGCACTCAGCAAGGGTTGATTTTATCCCGCTCACAGATTTGCATTTTGCAAATATGCTAAAAGGTCCTTTGAATGTGGCACCCCGACAGTAAACTGTAAATCTGTTTGAGGTGGTGTACTGAGGATGTTTGATGTGGCCACATTGCTGTACAGGCTTTCCTCACACTTTGATTAGATCAGACTCGGTGCTTTTGGAGGTATTTGTGCACTCGCTACATTTCGATTCATAAAGTCGATCAACATAATCCCCACTTTTTAAACTTTTCCTTTGACCGCTGCAATCTCCCACCCTCAGAGCCGTTGTGCCAAAGCCTGCCAACTCCTGCAGCATGGATAAACTCTCTCTCGCTCACTGCACTTCACTAAAGCAGAGCTCTCTGCATTGGTGCGTTTCAAGTTGCTCAAGGGAGGGAGAGTATTGGAAACCAGAGAGGGTCTTCAGACACAAAAACAAAAACAAAAAATACCTGGAAAAACTCAGCAGGTCTGGCAGCATCTGTAGAGAGATACACAGTTAATGTTTTGAGTCCAAATGACCCTTCAGCGGTTCTGTTGAAGGGTCATACAGACTCGAAACGTTAACTGTGTTCCTCTCCGCAGATGCTGTCAGAGCTGCTGAGTTCTTCCAGGTATTTAAGTTTTTGTTTTTGTTTTGGATTTCCAGCATCCGCAGTTTTTTGCTTTTATCTTAGGGTCTTCGGACATGTGCTTTTATGAAAGTTTTTCGTTTTGACATTGAGTACAAAAGCAGGGAAGTTGTGCTGAACCTTTATAAAGCTCTGGTTAGGCCTCAACTAGAGTCTGGCACCCTGGTCACCAAGCTTTAGGAAGGAAGAGAGGGTTGTTGAGAGGGTGCGGAGGAGATTTACCAGAATGGTTCCAGGGATTGGTGGGGGGGCGGGGGGAGGATTTTTGCTGCCGGGTTAGGTTGGAGAAACTGGGATTGTTCTCCTTGGAGCAGAGGGGATTGAGGGGAGATTTGAGAGAGGTGTGCAAGATTCTGACAGGCTTAGATTAGATGGATAAAGAAAAATACTGTGTGTCCTGCCGATGCAAAATGGCCATCTGTGCATGGGCACTGGTCCAAGAAGACATCACTCTGCTCAGAGGGATGTAATTCTGCTACAATATATCCCAGGCAAGCAAGATGGCGGGTCATCATACACTTAGTATTGAGTGATTGGTACAGACTTGATTCATAATCCAAATGAAATTTGGAAAGGAGAAACACAAATACTCCATATCCCATATTTGGGAAAGTGCAAATTTAACCGGAGATAGGTCCCCGTTTAAACGTCGTAGGTTCCTCACCACTCATTACCACCCAACTCTGAAACTTTCTTCTATCTGTGATACAGTTGAAATGGGTAAAATTCCCATTAATTTCTTTACACTGTGTCTCCTGATGTTCCTTTTCCTCAAATCCAGGGGACTGCGCTAAAGGCATAAACATGGCGGGGAAACACTGTACTGACAGCAAACACAGCCAAAGAGAAGTTGTTCCCAGTAGCTGTTCGTACAGGGACTTGTGGGGGGGGTGGATGTGGATGTAGGTTTAAGGTTTTGGAGAAGAGATGCATGGGGGATGTGAGTAAGAACTCTTTTACCCAGCGAGTGGTGACGACCTGGAACTCGCTGCAGAGACCATCAATAATTTTAAAAGGGAATGGGATGAGCGCTTGAAGGAGTTAAACTTGCAGGGCGCTAGGGATAGAATGGAGGGACAAGGTTGACTGGATTACTGTACAGAGAGCCAGCCTCTTTCTGTTGCCATTATACTCTATGACCTGGTTTGCTGCATTTTCCACCAATTTTAGTGCCTTGTGTAAATCTGGATGTAATTCTGTTCCAATAAAGTATGATCCAGCACCATACCAAATCCCCCTCACACCTGTTCTTAGTGTGTAACATTAATGATCCCATGAGAAAGCTTTAAAAAATGTACGCATTTCTTTTATTCTTCCATGGGATGTGGGCATTGCTGGCTTTTAAAATTCCTTTTTAAAATTCCCTTTTAAAATTATTGATGGTCTCTGCAGCGAGTTCCAGGTCGTCACCACTCGCTGCGTAAAAGAGTTCTTCCCCATATCCCCCATGCATCTCTTCTCCAAAACCTTAAACCTACATTCCCCCCCCACAAGTCCCTGTACGAGCAGCTACTGGGAACAACTTCTCTTTGGCTGTGTTTGCTGTCAGTACAGTGTTTCCCTGCCATGTTTACGCCTTTAGCGCAGTCCCCTGGATTTGAGGAAAGCATTTGTTGCCCATCTCTAATTACCCTTGAACTGAGTGGCTTTTAGGCCATTTCAAAGGGCAGTTAAGAGTCAACCACACTGCTGTGGGTCTGGAGTCACATGTAGGGCAGACCAGGTAAGGATTGCAGATTTCCCTCCCCAAAGGGCATTAGTGAACCAGATGGGTTTTTACAACAATTGACAATAGCTGTCATGACTAGTTTAAGATTCCAGATTTATGAATTGAATTTAAATTTTACCAACTGCCATGGTGGGATTTGAACCTTTGTCCCCAGGGCAATATCCTGGGCCTCTAGGTTACTAGTCCAGTGACATTACCACTATGCCACCATCTGCACTCAAATTGCCCTCATTTACATTAGAGAACAAGTTTCTTGATCCCAAAAAAGTTGCCTGCACCAGTTTTTTGTGAAAGGCCTAAGGCTCTCCCCCTGCCAATGCCCTCCCAGGCCAAGATTAATCACTTCACACGGGTGAATGAACTTGGGGTGCTCTTTATTTGCTTTGCACTGTTTCCCTCTGGGAAGGGAACGTGCTAACTGAGAAATGGAGAGGCAGTTCAATCTATACTTTTTAAAATGCGTACATCGCTTTACAAAACTCCTTCAGTCCTGCTGAGGCTGCCTTCGCTCTCTGCCACACAACCAGACCAGCAGCATCCTACTCTGTATTCATAGTTTCAGGCCTAGATTTCCTGCTAGGATCTTAATAGGACCCCTTGTTGAAACAATAGACCAAACTGATACCAGCTGTTCCTCCTATCACCCCTCCTATGGAATGTCACTATATTTATTCACATAGACACACAAACTTACCAATTAGGAGCAGGAGTAGGCCACTCAGCCCCTCGAGCCTGCTCCACCATTCAATAAGATCACGGCTAATCTGATTGTAATCTCAACTCCACATTCTCGCCTACCCCCAATAACCTTTCACCCCCTTGTTAATCAAGAATCTATCTCTGCCTTAAAAATATTCAAAGACTCTGCTTCAACCACCTTTTGAGGAAGGGAGTCCCAAAGACTCTCCCAAAGTAATTTAAAAAAATATTTATTACCAGTCTGTAGAAATGAGGTTGCTGCTGCAGTTTTAGGAACGATGAACTTGTTCAGGTCTCCATTGTGTGATTAACCGGGGCCTCGCCGTTATGTATACTCCTATCTGACAAATACCATTCCTACACTTTGAATCTTTTATGCTTTGAGCTCTAAGCTGTAATATTAATAGAACCATTAATCCTGAGTTCCCAATAATACTTTCATCAGCGAACAGAAATGTGACATTGCAACAATGATTGAAAAGAAAATTTCAACCTCGAAATTCAACCTGCACAATAACTGATATTTAGCGAACTTAAGGTAATCTTGAATGCATGATTGTGACTTTGAACATCAACTGGTTTCACTTCACTTTTCTGGATTATGGCATCATCTTGTCACTTTGCTGGTTTACTGGCTTGTCATTTACTGAAAGGTGCTCATTATTCTCCATATATCCCTCTGTTTTCTGCTCCGGTTTACAATAGACTCAAAGATTCGTGTTGAAGTTGCAGCTACCTGCTGATTTACTTTTTAGTGCACATCTATTTGGACCAATTAGATAAGAGTGTACAGTTTTGGTTAATCTCTGATGTTGCAACCGGATCCTTCGATTCACCCTTGTTTCGCCCTCAGGCTCCATCACCCCAAGACTCTCCTCACTGACCTTCCATTACCCAATCTCCATAAGATCTACAGCTGCTGCAGTTTGTCCTCCCCCAGCTCTGTGTTTCCCCCATCACCCTTGCCTTTACTCACCTACACTGGTTTACTACTCCCAATGAATTCCAATCCTTGTCTTCAGATCCTTTCATAGTCTTGTTTCTACCTTCCCTGCAATTTTCTTTTCTTACTCAGGGAGTGATGGTGGCCTGGTGGAAATGTCACTAAAAACTAGAAATCCAGAGGCCCAGGCTAGTGTCCTGGGGATATAGGGTTCAAATCCCACTGGTGGAATTTAAATTCAATGAATAAATCTGGAATATAAAGCTAGTTTGAGTAATGGTGACCGTGACACTATCATCAGTAGTTGTAAGAACCCACCTGGGTCACTAATGCCCTCTAGGGAAGGAAATCTGCTGCCCTTACCTGGTCTGGTCTACATGTGACTCCAGACCCACAGTGATGTGGTTGACTCTGAAATGGCCGAGCCTTCAATTATCTTGGTTCTGGAACCCTGTCCTCTTCTAGCCCATCTTTTTAGTGATATTCATTCTTCCTTCATTCATCCTGCCAATTTTCTGCCAAGTATTTTGTTTTGGGATATTCTGTATGTTGAAGATTCCACATTGGTTGACAAGTGGACTCTGATTGGTAGAGGTGTTGTCATGGAGAATGCACCTGTTAACTGATAACTGACAGTCCACTTGACAACCAGTCAGCACTCTCTTCTCATGCAGTATAAATTGTTGTTCCCTTTACAATTGGGTATTCTTGTGAATTGTCCTGATGAGTGCAAGATGAAAAGCTTTGACAATGCGTCTTTTTTCAGCAATATTCAAATTAGTTGAATGATAAGAAAGACCTCATTGATTCACATTAGCTATTGATCCTATAGAAGCAGTGACACAACTCTAGCAAATACCAACACTATCCACAAATAGGGTTGCCAACCCTCCAGGATTGGCCTGGAGTCCCCAGGGATTGAGGATAAATCTCCAGGACACTGCTGTGTGCAATCCTGGAGAAAAATCATCGGGACATGGAAAAAGATTGTTTCTTTGGTCATTTTCTTTGAATGTTTCTCTTTACCAGATTATTAAAAATATTTAAAATGGGGAAAAAAAGGCTGGTTGCCTGTCAGTCGAGCATCATCCAATTGGTTAATTGCTTTCCGATTGGCCTAGGAAGGCAGTGCGTCAGAAGGATGGATGTGTTGGCTGTCTAATAGCTGGGGGCAAGTCATGTGATGAAACCTTTAGGAATACAATCACTGTTGGCAAGCCCATCCACCTTTCTGTACAGTGACCCACATCGCTATATGCACATTTATTATGAGGCCAAAACATTGTATGTTTTCAAGAAGGAGTTGGATATAGCTCTTGGGGTGAAAGGGATCAAAGGATATCGGGAGAAAGCAGGAGCAGGCTATTGAGTTGGATGATCAGCCATGATCATATTGAATGGCAGGGCAGGCTCGAAGGGCCGAATGACCTCCTCCTGCTCCTAGTTTCTATATTTCTATTCACGATGGCACAATCCCTCCATTAATCAAAATGGGAAGCATCCAGTGATGAATACTTTCACAAATCTTAGAAAAAATGCTGAGGATATTTTAATTCTGTGTTTGATGTAGAGATTTTTTTTGTGGTTACCCTGCACTAAATTTGAAAATCTGGTCAAAATCTGAGGGTCACACCAGGTCCACATTGTGTGTGGTTTTTGACCCAGTTATGTAAAGTGTAGGGATTAGTTTGTGGAGGATATATCCTTTCTGAATCCAGTAATATTAATATTTAGTCATAATATCAACCTACAGGACATGAAAAAACTGGCCTAATCCCCCACCCCCCTCACCCAAAAAACAAGCAACCCAAGAAACCAAAATACATGAGATCAGTGCTTCGAGGTGACTGAATAAGTTAAATTCTATTCTCTTCATTATTTTGGGATTCAGGACTTTTATCTGTATATTGGCATCACGTTCTGCATTTCAGTTCATTTCTCTGAAAACTGAAACCCCAAGATCTTATAAGATCTATTAAAAGAAGTGGTTGTGATGGGAGTGCGGTAGGGGACATAAACTTGTCATGACTTGAGCTGTAGCTGCATCCAATGTTCTATCAGTTCCCGTAAACCAATAAGGCTAAAGAAAAGTTATGGTGTCCTCTGCTGCTGCACCAACCAGTGCTCAAAAGACTAGGTTGACAGCCATTAGTCATCACCTGCTTTCAGCTTCTCCCATCTTACTTGGGGTCACCGCAATGCTGTTTGATCACCCCCTTCTCCATCCCCTCTTCCAATCCCACCGTGTTTAAGTCTCCCGCCTCCACACCTTTCCATCTGGTCTTAGGCCTTCCTTTTCTCTTTCTTCTTGGAAGTTCCATCTCCATCTGCATCACTCACCTCACCACATTTCCTCTCTTTCTTTTCCTGCATCAGACGACCATACCATTTCAATCTCTCTTTGTTGCTATTAACAAAATGATAAAATACTATAGGCAAGTTGTATATGGTTAGCTCTAACCTTTGACATGGAATTCACAGCAGTACACCACTGTGGCCTATAGTAAAGCTGTGGCAGAGTGGTATTGTCGCTGGACTAGTTTTCCAGTGATCTGGGGACCTGGGTTCAAGTCATACCAAGGCAGGTGGTGACATTTGAATTCAATAAAAATCTGGAATTAAGTGTCTGATGATGACCACGAAACCATTGCTGGTTGTTCTAAAAACCCTTCTGGTTCACTGATGCACTTTAGGGAAAGGAATCTGCCATCCTTACCTGGTCTGGCCTACATGTGACTCCACATGGCAATGTGGTTGACTCTTAAATGTCTTCTGAACAAGGGCAATTAGGGATGGGCAATAAATGCTGGCTTAGCACCCCTTGAATGAATTTTAAAAAAATCATTATACTTGCACAGCAGAAGTGGTTGCCAACATCTGTATATCTTTGTAATCAGCCCTTTAGTCATCCCTAGAATATGACTTGAGTGGTATGCTGCAACGTGTGGTTGTGAGCTCAGTCTTTCATCTTCAAGACTATTGGACAGCTTCAATCTATCTCCTATAGGCTATAAGAATCCACAAGCACTTCAATAAACCAGGGTTGGCCTTCACTCTGTCTTGTGAAACCTGCTGTGATCTGAATTTTAGCGAAGGACATACTGTCCTTACGCTCCGGAGTTTCCATAGCACTCTGTACTCGAGCCTCATCGTTCTGAGTCGACGCGCCACGCCTTTGCTCACCCTCTTATATAATTCCTACACAAGCGCTCGTTCCATTTTTTTTTCTCTCTGCATGTCTGCAGCTCTCAAAACGTTTGTGGTTTGCAGCGCCTGTAATTGGCACACTCTTGCCCTCTTGAGAAGGGGTAAGGGTTGTGAATTGTACAGAAGGAAGAGATGAACCAAAGGCTTTTTTTTGCGCAAGTTGCATGAATGACCATTCATGAACAGACAACTTGTGCAAAATATTGGCAACAATGTCTGAGTTAACTCTATCATCAGAAGGTGAAGATGAGATGAGGCTCAAAGCCAAGAATTGGCGTGGAAATTGCAAGGAAGAACCTTTTCTTACAATATTTCTATTCACATAGATGAAACTTCGGTGAGTTGCAGCCTGTTATCATCAGCTGTGACTGTCTATCAGTATATTAATTTTAGTGTGTGTAAATGATTTTCTGTTTTTTTTCTCAATTTTTAAGGCATCCAAGATTTGCCACAGCTGGAGATTTTGCTGAACAGTGAGGACACAGGCTGCTGAAAGAGACTGGGTATAGAGTTGAATTGTGTCTTTGAGTCATAACCTGAAGTTATAGTCACAGAATCTTGGCCCTTTTACAACTTGGACTGGTTTCTCCTCTTTGTGGTGGTGAGATGACTCTAATCCTAATATCTACCTCATCCTCCATAGCTATCCCAATCACAGAAACAAAAACTTGTGTTAATATAGAGCATTCAACGCAGTAAAACATTTTCACAGGAGCATTGTCAAACGCAACTTCACACTGATTCACATAAGGTGACCGAAGGTTGGTCAAAGAGGTAGGTTTTAAGTAGCGTCTTAAAGAAGGAAAGAGAGGTAGAGAATTACTGAGCTTAGGGCCTAGAAAGCTAAAGGCACAGTCACTAATGGTGGAGGGATTAAAACTGGGATGTGCAAGAGGCCAGATTCAGAGGAGTGCTGAGATTTCTGGGGGCTGCAGGGCTGGAGAAAGCTATCGCAATACTGAGTCATCTAGGGATTTAAAAACATGGATAAGAATTTGAGTATTGAGGCATTACAGTTACTAAATCCCAAAGTTGGGGATCATTTGGAATATCACTGAGTGTTTCCTGTCAATGAAAGGCATCTTACCAGCTCCCTGGCTGTAAGGACACAATGGTGATTAGTAGGATTGCTCTCTGGGCAGGAAAGGCCATAAGGTCAACACAGAAGCTGCCTTACAGGCCTCTGCAGACTTTGTTTTTATTTATTCTTTCATGGAACATGAGCATCAATGGGAAGGGCAGCATTTGTTACACATCCCTAATTGCCCTTGAACTGAGTGCCTTACTAGACCATTTGTGGGTCTGGAGTCACATAGGCCAGATCAGGTAAGCACATTTCCTTCCCTGAAGGGACATTAGTAAACCGGATGAGTTTTTACATGTTGTACTACCAGATTTATTTTTATTATTAGTTGAATTTGAACTCCACCAGCTTCCATAACAGGATTTGAACCTGTACCCTCAGAGAATTAGCCTGGATGTATTGGATTATTAGTCTAGTGACATTACTACTCTGCCACCACCTCCCCCTAGACTTCTGAAGTCTAAGAAATAAAGTAAGTGGGGAACCTATATGGAGGAAGAGGAGGAGTGCAACAAAGTCCTCGCGCTCCATTTGGAGGACCCCAGGGCCATTACCAATGGTCCCCTGGCCTTAAAGCAAAGAGGAGGATGTAAGAGATGCTGCAACAATATTTCAAAAAAGAGTTGGGGGCTTCTCCCCAGTGACTTGGCCAATATCTACCTCTCAATATCTACCTCTCAATATCTACCTCCCAGTCAACATTGCTAAAACAGATAATCTGGTCACTTACCTCATTGCTGTTTTTGGGGCATTTGCAACGTATGCACATTGGCTGCCACTTTTCATACATTGCAAAGTCCCTACACTTCGAAAGTACTTAATTGGCTGTAATGCGCTTTGGGAAGTCCTATGGTCATGAAAGGCGTGACATGCAGGAAACGCAGGTTCATTCTTTCCACATGGCAGTCCTGGGATGCAGTGCTAACTGGGTTTGAACGCCAGCCAGGAAAACCAGCAAGGGATGCGAGCTCTTCTCCAGCCATGACATGCAGACACAGTGGTCATTGGCAGCCCAGGGTAGGGTGACCAAGGAGAATCTCAAACTTTCTGTTCTGCTTGTTGTCAAAGCAATTTTAGATTGTTGGGCAATGTTCGACAAGGGAACAATATTGTCCATAGTTTCCATCTCAGATTGCCATATTTTGCCTTGTCTAAAACTGGACCAAGGTTGGATCATCGGCTATGTTCTCTGGATTGTGCTGCTCGTAATGAAGATTAATTTGACAGCTAATGGGTGGGATTTTCTGCCAGGATCGTCTGGTCCCACGGAACGTCAGTGGACTTCTGGCTGGGCTGCCGAACCTCCTGTGGCGGGCGCCACCATGACTGGGCCGGAAAACCCCGGCCAATGTCTCAACGTCAAAGAGAAGCGAGGAAACATTTATATGGCAGCTTTCACAGCCTCAGGATATTCCAAAGTCCTTTACAGCCAATGAAATGCTTTTGAAGATATAGTCACTGTTGTATTGTAGGAATTTACAGCAGCCAATTTGCACGCAGCATACAACCAAATCATTTGTTTCAGTGATGTTGATTAAGGGATAAATTTGGCCATGACAATGAGGAGAACTCTGCTTCTCTTCCATGAAATAATGCCATTGGATCTTTAATGGCCACCTGCGAGGTTGGATAATGCTTTTGTTCATCCAAAAGACATATAGGGATTTGGACTAAGCCCCAGAGTAAGAAAATTCTTGTCGAAGAATAACCAAATTGGCAAAAAAAGGACAATCACTAATTTAGAATGAAAATTAACAAGGTTTATTGGACAATAAACATTAATACTTAACATTTCATGAACTGAGGCATGGCACAATCCACAAGTTCAATGTGTGTTGGGACTTCCAGGGTCATCTTGGTTCCTGAACCTTGTCTCTTAGCCAACTTAACCCTAATATACAGATTAATCCCTTTTCAGCTTTAAGACTTAAACTCTAGTGGATCCTTTTCCAACCCACAACTTTAACCTTAACTGCTGAAGCTTCTGATCCACCTTAACTGCTGAACACAAAAACACAAGAGATAGGAGCAGTCGTAGACCACACAGCCCAATAAGCCTGCTCTGCCATTCAGTACAATCATGGCTGATCTTAGGCTTCAACTCCACTTTCCCATCCACTCCCATAAACCCTTAATTCTCTGAGAGATCAAAAATCTGTCTCTCCCAGCCTTAAATGTATTCAGCAATGGAGCATCCACAACCCTCTGGGGTAGAGAATTCCAAAGATTCACAACCCTTTGAGCAAAGAAATTTCTCCTCATCTCAGTCCTAAATGATCGGCCCCTTATCCCGAGACTGTGCCCCTGTGTTTTAGATTCCCCAACCAGCAGAAACAATCTCTCAGTGTCCACCCTATCAAGCCCCTTCACAATTTTGTAAGTCTCATTCTTCTAACCTCCAGAGAATATAAGCCCATTTTACTTAGCCCTTCATTCCAGGGACCAATCTAGTGAACCTTTGCTGTACCACCTCCAGTGCAAGTATAAGAAGCTACACACTTCACAGCTGCCTGCTGAGTGTTCTCTATCTCTCTCTCTCTCTCCTTTCTCTCTCTCTCTCTCTCTCCTTTCTCTCTCTCTCTCTCTCCCTTTCTCTCTCCCTTTCTCTCTGTCTCTCTCCCTTTCTCTCTATCTCTCGCTCTCTGGTGGAAACAAATTTCTAACAAAGACTGTGACTTCCCAAACTAAGATTGTACTTTACTACTGACTTCCCCAAGCTGATTCCTCAGCAGCTAAGTGGTTATACATTTTCTATTCACTCTGTCTGAGGAAATTACTTTAGCCCTGGCTCCTGCCAATATTAGATTCACTGATCTTTAATACTGGATTCTTACAGCAGTTCTCAGACCTGTGACAGTTACTCTGGTCACTGACTAAGCCTAATAATAGGTTCTTATGGCAGCCCCTCAACCTGTGACAATTAACTGTTGACTGGCAATGTCCAATTCAAATGCTATTTCTTAGTAAGTGCCTTACTCCTGGCAAGTGCTTTCCTGCAAACACCCTATTCTTAACTCTCTCTCTCCCAACAAATGACCCCCAGCAAGTCTTGTGACAAATGCTAACACTTTGTAAGGGCAAATACCCCTGTGACACACCCTTATTTTTATGCCCTTTTTGCAGGTAGCTTTGCAACATTGGATCAGTGCAACTAACGACTTCTAACCCAATATTTATAACTCTTGACCAATGGGAAGAGCACTCCTAGCATCCCCACAACAATCTAACCTTAATTTTTATCTCTAACTGGAGGTCCTTGGAACATTCTAGGCCTAAGACCAGCGAATCAGCTTTGAAGCCTTGGTGTCCTTTCTAGCTGCTAAACTATAACTTGTATCTTTGACTGGAGGCCCTGAAACATCTAGTCCTTGGGCAATCTTCCTGGCCAATCAGCATTGTAGCTTTGGCTTCTCTTCACTGCTAAGCTAGACTCACTAGAGCCCAAATGTGAAAACGTGTCCTACTTATCACTTCAGTTCACTCCCAAAGGATCCATTTGTTCTTTCTTAAAGCTACATCACAGTATTTGGCATTACAGAGGTGCCAACATTAAGACATCCTTAACAACATACCCCAAAATTAACTAATTATCCTGATAATACATACAAATTAAGACTTTTCGTCACTAAACATATCCACAGTGCAATTTGATAACTTAAGTCTTATTAATTACACAAATGTGCCACTGAGGTGAAGTCTACAGACAGCACCTCCGACAGTGCAGCACTTCCTTGGTACTGCACTAGAGCGTCAGCCTGGATTTTGTGCTCAAGTCTCTAGAGTGGGACTTGAACCTACAACATCTGACTCTGAAGTAAGAATGCTATTAACCGAGACACTGCTGAGATATAGAAGTAGAAAAACAGCTTCTATTTTAAAAACAATCACTGAGTTCAGATAGCTTCCCACTTTCCATACCAAAATCTGACTCTTGGTACTATCTGGTTAGGGACCAGTGACTTTTTGTTTAAAATAGACAAAGTTTGAAATCCTAGTTATCCACTCAGAGAATAAAGCCACAAGATCCACAGTTTTAAACAAATAAAATGAACTTTACAAAGTCAGAAAAGTAAAATAATTTCATAATATCAATCTTAGAATTTTAATCTTTAGAGTTAACATGAGGTAAATATGAATTTAACAGAAAACTGTGGTCAAATGCACTGCACATCAAATGGCAGTTGCGACCAAGACAGATCCCTTGGATTTCTCAGCAACCCAGCCAGACGTCAGTGACCACTGTGAGTCACAAAATCTTGTTAAAACTCTGTTTCACTCATTAGGGATTTTGATTCTCCACTTTCAAAAAACTAGCCTCTAAATTCCCTCAAAAGCTGTTCTGACTTGGATTGTCTCAACGCTCACCTCTCGATGGTTCAGTCTCTTTTCCGGAGACTGCATCCCATGGGATTCATAAAGCTGCACTCCTGCCTCTAATTACCAGCACATTTCCAGCTCTTTCGCAGACTGCTGGCTTCACTAAACTGGCACTGCCCTGGGTTTCTCTGAACTTCAGTCTCCTAGCTGCGCTGAGCCATAACTGCCTGGCACAGAACCAGTGACCTTCCGCCACCTTCTCAGTTCTCCTGGATTCCCCTGAACCATCACTTTCTGGAGCCTGCTAATAGCTGCCAGGGCTTCGCTGTGAGCTACCAATCACACCAGGTCCAAACTGCAACTAACCCCCTCTTTCAGCAAACACACAGATAAATTGAAACCAGAGAACCTTCTTAAACTCTACCCATTTCCATGACATTGTAGCCTTTCGAGTTTAAATTAATTTAGCTCTAACTCCCAAAACAAGACATCTCTCTGGATTGCACTTCTTTCCAACCGAAGTAGACATCATGTCTCCAGCTCTCCAACTAAGTAAGCCCACCTGATGTTTTATGGCTCCTTCTCTTCCATTCTGACTCTATTAAACAAACATGGGTAATCTTCTGAACTGCCATTTCCTTTTAGATGATCTGGCAATCTCTAAAGCCCAGCATTTTAGTCACCTAACATTCACAATAACAACCTTCTCAGAAGTAAACATTACCTCTAAAATGTTAACATGAATCAAATACCAACATGAACCATGAACTAGATAATCATAACACTGTCCAGTTCAGAAGTGGGAAGGTTAGGAGTACCACTTTTGCATTGGTAGCATGGAACTTCTGCTGGTTTTCTTGGTTTTGCAAGAGAAAAAATATCCTGATAGTTTCTCGAGCAAAATAAAAATTCATATTCCTCAGATTTCTGCAGCAATTGCTGCTGTGCAGAATTTCTCTGGCTAGTCAACAAGTCTGTCATTAGGGATGGGATGTCTCCCAAAAGGCTGTCAAAGTCTGCAGTACAATTTTGAAAATATTCCTCCCCTGCTATTCCAAAGTAAGTGACTCTGGATGGGGTCAAGTTCTACTGCCTCCCAGTTCCTCATCTAAGTGGCTGTTCTTTGTGCAACATAGTTGACAGGTTATTTCACCTTTGAGTGCATCAGTGCCAAGACTGAACTGTACCTGTGTCCACGTATGTATTTTCTAGTACTAGATTACTTGTTAGCAATCAGGAGCAGGACTGATGACAGGTTCCCTCCTCCCTCTTCCAATTGTGGTGCCCTTCAACTGAGATCAGTTCAGAGTCTTAAGCTTTTGACTTGGCAGTTGCCTAGTGTACAATTCTGTACAAAATAATGTAATATATGTTTATCTCTAAGCCAGTTGTGAATCCTGGACATAAGTTTGAATTTCATCTTTGAATAATTAAAATGGTAGACACTGATTTTGTAAAAAGAGGAGATTTGTTCACTTTTTTGACCTTATCAGTTTGCATACATTGCCATTATAGTCAAGTTTGAAATAAAATATGTCAGAGAGCAGGACGACACAATTGTTGATTTATTCTTGCTAATCTAGAGGATCCAGTAGCCTTCACACATTCTCTGAAGAAGAGTCATACAGACTCAGAATGTTAACTCTGTTTCTCTCTCCACAGATGCTGCCAGTTTTTCCAGCATTTCCAGTTTTTATTTCAGATTTCCCCCATCTGCAGTGTTTTGCTTTTATTTAAGCCTTCACATATTGTCTGACCTGGGTCTGGGTCACCATTGTCAAGTGGACCAAACTGATCACTGGGATCTTAATTCACACACTTTCAATTCATATATAAGATACCCCTGGAGGCTGGAATGAGTTAATTTATCTTGAAGCCACATGGAGTTGCCATTTGGATCCAGGTGTTGTGGTAGATGGTCCAGCTTGAAAAGATAATTTCCCTGATGATGCCATGGCAAAGTCATCCAGACTTATTTTCCACTTCTGAACTAAAGCCGTTGATAAACTGGTCTGGATTCCTTCAGTTCATATTGGGGCCAATGTTGCTGGGTTGACGATGATGATTGCTGGGAAAATCGATGATGATGTCATTGTCTTGTTTGAAATATTTTTGGGAGGCGGGAGGGAAATGCTGTGTGATACCCGAATGTCCACATATTCCAACTGGGTTCTATTTCGCTATTCTATTCTATTGACTGTCATTAATGAGGGAGTTTTGTATTCATTGCTTAAATTGTAGTCTTTTCCCAAAATTCCGGATTATGGTCATGCTAGGTCGTGACTATAGACCTCCTTTTCCTTTTTTTGTACATACATGTCAACTTTTTCAATCAGGCCATTTATTTTTGTATATATGTGATAGAGGCATGAATTATATTTCTATGCCTGGAGAGAGAAAGAAGGGTGTTCCTTTACAATTCATTGTGCAAACTCAAGATGAAACGGAAAAGAAAATATTATTCTCAAACCAAATATTGTGTGCACACACAAAAATAAGTTTGTGCATATACATTTATTTAATCACCCCCTTTTCTGTTGCAGCTACATTTGGGATTTTGCTGCTATTTATAACACTAATTGTCTATACAAATAGATATAGTTACACCTCCAGTTCTAATTATTTTGTTATTTTCACTATTCTCACTTCTATTAATATCTCAAAACTATGCAATAATAAAAAAATACTTTCTTCACCATATTCCAAAACTCTCCTTTGGCATTGACATGTTGCTGAGGTACAGTTTCAACTTACCCAAGTGACTATTGTTCGTCTGCGAGGCTTGCCAACTCATGGGGTCACAGCAAAGCCTAGTTTCATCCTCCTCTGATATCCACAGAAATGAACATTTTCAGTCGAGGTTGTTGGGTCAATGATCAAGGCTGGAAACTTAACTGATTTTTCTTCTCCTTTTCTGAATCCAGGAGGTCCCATGGCCAATGATGATGCTCCACTGTTATCCCAGCTAAGATCAGATAAGCCAGAACCCTCTTCATCTGCAAGGCTTGTCTCTTCTCTGGATAAACTTGAAGACACCTTATTTGTGGTGCTGTGTTCCTCAAGCATATGTTTTTTCTATCGATCATGGATTATAATGTACAACTGGGTCAGTTTATTTCTGTGATTTCCCTCTTAAATTTCTGTGTATTTGGAAAATATGAAATAAAAATCCTTTTTTGAAACATTATTGCAATAGCTTCATGTGCTATAATGTAAACTACTATATACACTGCCAAGCAATTCCTATTCGAATAATTAATTGCTTCTATCCCAACATTACACTTTGGTTTTCTTCTACCTCTGCTTTTTATATTCCCTTTTTGAAAAAGTTGACAAATGTGCATAATCAGGCCATTTATTTTTGTGTGTATGCACAAATATAAAATTTGTGATATAGGCATGAAATGTTATATTATGTATGGAGAGATTTCTGCTTCCTTTTTGCCTTTTTTTTTTGAAAAAGTTGACAAATGTGCACAATCCGGCCATTTATTTGTGTGTGTGTGTGTATGTGGTAGAGGCATGAATTATATTTCTATGTATGGGGAGAGAAGGAAGGGACTTCCTTTACAATTCATTGTGCAAATCCGAGAGGAAACGGAAGGGAAAATAGTATTTTCGAACCAAATATTGTGTGCATGCACACACACAAAAAAAAGGTCCTGCATATACATTTTAATCAATCGAAATCACCTCCCCTCTCTCTCCTGTTGCAGGAGTCTGGGGAATGGGGAGTTAAATGACGTAATGCCGGAGGCCCGGCGGCCAATGGGAGGGCGGCGGCGGGAGTCACGTGGGGCAGGGAGGGGGATGGTTCGGCCGTTTCCGTGAGCCGGGGCCGAGCGGAGCCGAAGGGCCGCCGGGGCCTTCTCTCCCCCTCTGCCCCCTTTTTTTTTCACGTCGCTGCGCTGCGCTCGCCGAGAGAACAACAAGCCGCCATTTTGTTTTGAGGAGAGGAGACGGAGACACAGAGAGAGAGAGAGAGAGAGAGGGGGAGAGAAGCAAGAGATAGACAGACAGACAGATAGAGAGATAGAGGGGGAGCGAGAGAGAGAGAGAGAGAGTGAGAGAGAGAGAGAGGAGTGGAGGGGGGGGAAAAGAGTTGGGGAGGGGGGGAAAAAATCCATCGCTGGGGCTTGTGTGGATTGAAGGGAGGAGAAGAGGGGAGGGGGGGGGGTTGTTGAAGAAAAGAACAGGAAAAGAAAAAGAGAGAGAGAGAGAAGGGGGGAGGAATATATCAGCAATACGAATTCAACAGCAAGGGGGGAAAAAAAGGGGGAAAAAAAGTAGCACTGCTTGAAAAAAATACTAATTTTTATGCCGAGTCCGTTATTTAAAAAAAAATTTAAAAAGAGAAAAAAAAATCCAGCAACATTTTTTTTTAAAAAAAACGGTTCCTCACCAATTTCCCCCCCCCCCCCAACCTTGTTGAAGGAACGGGAGGCTTTCTCTAGAGAGACAGACAGACAGAGAGAGAGAGAGGTGGATGAATCGTTCTGCCTTTATTGGATCGAAAGGGGGAGATTTTCTTTTATAAAAAAAAAACAGATAAAAGGTTTTCTCTCCCTCTGGTGTGACGGAGGAGGAGGAGAGGGGAGGAGGAGGAGGGTAGAGAGAGAGAGAGAGAGAGAGGGAGAAGGAGGAGGAGGGGGGGTGTTTTTTTTTCTTATATTTTTTAAATGTCTTATCTATGCGAGGAGTCGGGAATGTGGAAGGGAAGACGGTTTCTGAAGTGATTGGGGATGTGGTTTTCGTCGGAGAAGCCGTCGTAACTTTAAATCTTTCGCTTTCTTCTTTCCTCCTCCTCGATTTTTTTTTTGAAAATATCAACCCCCCCCCCTTTCCTCCTCCCCTTCCTCCTCCACCCCCCCCTCCTCCTCCTCCTCCTCCTCCTCTCTTCCGTTCTAATTATTATTTTTTTTGGCGGTGGAGGGGTCTGGTTCTTATTGCCCATGGACGATCGACCGAAAAAGCCTGGGCCTGGCATTAGGCCTTAGGCTCTGAGACTTGAGAGAGAGAGATATAGAGGGGGGGGGAAAAATAATTGTGTTTTTTTTAATACCGTGTGAAGGGAGGGGAGAGACTGAATCCCTCGATCAATTGGTAGTTTTTTTTTTCTTTCCCTCCTCGCTGTTTCGTGTTTTGTTTTTTTTAAAAAAAACGAAACCCTCTCAGAGAAAAAAAAAAGTTGTAAGGTGCAATTTTAAATTCGGGAAGAAATGGCAGAGAATCTCTTGGACGGACCGCCTTCAGCCAAGCGGCCTAAAATCTCCTCCCCGGCTCTATCAGCCAGCGATGGCACAGGTACTGTAAACCCATTTTAATTCTTAATACTTTTCCTTTTTTTGCCCATTCGCATTCGTCAATGTGTTTTAGGGTGGATTTTTTTCCCCCCCTCTTCAAAACTTGAAGCAGAAATCAAGGCTGTAAGTCCACCTATAGCCTTTTTTCTTCACACAAATATATACCTACTTGTGTAAAATTACTCCCCTCACCACCACCACCACCATCCCATTATGTTAATGGGGAATTTGTATCCAAGTACGTTCTGCTGATTCTTTTGGGGGATGTTTTCCTCATGGAATGGGTATGTTCCTGTACCAGGGTATTGTTATGGAGGATGGAGAAGTCTTTTTTTCCTTCAGCGGTTGCAGTTTTATCCCCCTTTCTTTAACTAACTATCTTTCAAATGTATTTGTTGCCTGTGTTACCTGTAGGAAAATGGAGGAATAGCTTATTGGGTCTTTGCTTCAGCTAGTTATTGTTGTGGAAGGTGATGAAATGGAAGTGCTGTGCCATAGTGTCTTTTCGCCTTGACTTGGTTGAGTAGGTGTGTGTTTAATGGATCACGTATGAAGTAGAGGTTTGCTTGGCGTGTTTTAAAATGGTTTCATCTTGCACTGAATTAAAAGTGTGCAGTTTATGTTTTTGTATATTTTGCATTATCTCTGAGATATAGGTAAAATTTATTACAGCATGTTGTTCCAGTGTAGTCGTATGAAGGATGCACCTTGTTGCTCAGAGGATTTTCTTAACTTTGCTTTTTTTTAAAGTGAAGGATTTGTCCAGAAACGTGAGGAATCTCGTGAGATTTTTTTTAGATTTTACAAAACTGAAATGCGCTTCTATTTGGAACATGTATTGTTAAGTATGTTTGCTTAAATGAGAGTTATGCTTTTATTTGAATTGATGTCTTGATTGTGTATTCAAAAGAATATACATGGCATAAAGACTTTTTATGCCATGTTCTGTAGGATTTGGTATGGGTATTTTGCCTTTAGGAAAAAATGTGACATTGCACTGCTTGGTTTCTGGTGTGTCAACACGCATTTAGACAAAGAAATGCACTGAATTTGGATTAATTGGGTTTTGTTCTTCTATTGCAAAATAATTGTTTTGAAAACTTGAATTTGTAATATTTAGTCTGTAATGAAATTACTTCAATTTCACGTGTGGAAAGATCAGGATGACCATAAGTTTATTATGTCAGCTTCATACTTCATAGAATTCTAACTTGTGAATAAGTTTACAATTGCATTTCAGATATTCATAATTCATCATTTAGATTATGAATGGTTCAACCTGAGTGTTTCATTCAGTAATATTTTAAACATAACTATTAAAATTGAACTTAAAGTCAACAGAAAAGCACAGGTGTGCACTAAAAGTTGAATTTGGCAAAATCCAGGCCCAGTCTTTGGCACCAAGGCAGGTGCTCTGACCAAATAACTGGTATGTTACATTTTAAGTGCCTGCCCAGGATTGTTAAATTCACATAAACAAAGGTTTTAAAGAAAATTAATACTTTGGATCACATCTTTTATATGGTCTGTTTTTGATCTTTCACTTTGCAGCAGTAGCGTTGATGCTTTGCGGTGAGTCAGACTGCACCTCTTAGTCCTTTCATGATGTTTAGCCAGTTGGAACTCACTTTTAAGCTTACTTAAACTAAAAATAGAGGACACTTTATCTGAGATATTTCCTCAAGTGATTTGACAATAACTCAAAAGCAGTTGCAAGTGAATTATGTTCAGCCAGTTAAAATGAAAATTGCATTCTGTAGTTCTCTGTATAGTTTCTTGGAGGAAATAAATGAGCATGTTGTAGTTACACCTTCATTGTGACACAGAATAACTTGCATATTATTTGGTCAACTCACTTGTGAAGATGTTGGGAAACTATTCCTTGACCTGCTTCAGAATGCACGATCACTGTCACTTGAAGAAGTGCAGTAATCTATTCCATGCTGCTTGTATTGCTGTACTACAGTATCAAGAACGGGTGCTCCACCCACTTTGAATCATTCTGATTTCAAATTTTCTCCCTCAGCAGAGAAGGTGTATATTAAGATTGGCATCACCCCATCACTACTACATGATTTATTCTGTTTTTCAACAGTTTGTAGTTTCCTGTATCTTTGGGTTTAGCCCGTCACTTTGTTTGCTCGTCTAAACCATCTATCAGCAGTCTAAGCACAAAAATCCCTTGCAAGAAAATTATGCAAAATATATAACCTCTACAGATTGAGGATTTGTAGCTAAATCTGGCATCCAAAATATACTGAGCTTGATCTAGGGGTTTTTAAAGTACCGATGTAGTTCAGTTTGTGAATTCCAGCTAAAGCTTTCTCCCAAATGGGGATTCCAAGACTTGTTACATGTTAGCTAACTGCATTTACCTTCCAGTGTTCTCTTCATACATTATTATTTCTGCTTTCCCATAATAGTCCACAATAATCTAGGCAACAGTGAGTTTATGCTATATAGAAACTCAGTATCTGCAAATACGTAACTCTGTTTAATAAGAGATTTACATTGGGGAACAAAATTAAGTACAATATGTCATCAGAGCGTTTTATTTCACTAAGTGTATACATTTGATATGCTGCATTCCTTTTTAATAATCAACTTCTCCACAACATCAAAACCACCAGAATGTGACCATTATTTTTTTCACGTATTTAAAATTGCAGATGCAGCTCCAACTTAAATGTAATAGCATGACTTGTTTCAATCCTAAATGGACAAAGCACAGCGATAATGGCGCAAATGCTCTGTGTGCAGTTTTCGATTTTCGCAGTTCCACGATGCACGTGCACAAACACACATACACATTCTTAAAATGGTCCATCTCCTCATCATTCTTTCCCAGTCTTTTGGTGTTGTATTAGTGTAGTTAGTTTAAATTCCAGTCTGACCCTTTGATTGCCATGTTAGGTTGCAGGCAATCCGCAGGTAACCAAAGATTTGGTTTAATAATTTGGTGTCCTGGCCAATATTTATCCCTCAACCAACAGCGCTAAAAACCAATTATTTGGTCATTATCATGTCACTGTTTTTGGGTCCTTGCTATGTGGAAATTGACTGCTACAGTTCTTACATTACAATAGTGACTGGACTTCAAAAGTACTTCATTGACAGTAAAGCACTTTGCATCCTCTGGTCCTGAAAGATGCTACATAAATGCAAATTCTTTCTAATACTTATTTTCCCTCTAGAATTTCTCTTCCTGTTAGTTCTCTATCTTCCTTGAGCCAGGCACCTTTTCCCATTCAAGACTGGGGGCCAGGCTTTGACCCACATGCTATTTTCCTTTTCTCTTGGGGTGTCACATTGTCTCCTTCGATATGGGAGTTGAGACTCAATTTTTTTCTCAATATTGTCCTGTGTTCCTACTTGGTTGCTGTTAAGCTTCAAAAATGGGTGGTTCTGAATGCTTTCTACTTACAGTCCTCACCCTTGGATCAACAGTTGCTTTTGTGCTTTTTATTCCAAATTTTAAAAAATGCCTATTTTTTACCTAAGACTTTCAAGAGGGCACCAATACTACGTGGAATGACCAGTGAGTGCAAAGCTGCGGGAGGCCTTATGAAGATGGGAAGCATAAGGGGAGACATGTTCTTCAAAAAATCTTTTTGAATTCGAGCAAAGATGAGTGAGCCAGCATCTTTGTAACAAGGTTTAGAGTTAGTTAAGACAATTTAATGCCAAGATACGTGGTTCATGATAAAAAAATGTTCTAGATGGTGCCTAATAAAGCTGGTTCTTCTGCTTGGCAAAGAAATAATTGTCACAAGTCTCATGTTTTAAACGCTGAGCAGTTTTGTTGTTATTTAAATGAGTTTACTACATATGTTGAATTGTTGCTTTGATGGCTTTTTTGTTCATTTCATAAAGTTAACCAGCTGTCATAAAATTGTCATTAGTTTCACCTGGACGAAGGTGTCACCTCATAATTTTTGAGATAAATGCTGTAGTTGAGATTCTGCATGAATGTGCAAAAATATATTTTCCTGTGGACATTATACTAATTTTCAACATCTGAGGGGCATGCTTACAAGCAAACATTGAATTTGAACATTGGCACTGGCTCCTCATCACATTTGCTAATGCTATTGGCAAGACTGGGGAGAAAGAGGGTAGTAGAAGTAATTTTTACATAAGGTGTAAATCCTTTTGGGTTGAATTTTGTTGTGAGCCCAACTTAGCTGTCAAAAACTTCAGTTATTTCTAAGCAGCATTTTTATCCCTTGCCCCACCCCCACACCATTAATTTGGCTCCTTCTTCAATTCCACTGGAAAGTGCCTACTTTCTGAATAATAGTTTCTTACTTGCAGTGGTGATTTAATTTGTGTAAAAGTATCACTGACTATCCCAATCTTTTATAAATATGAATAATGCATTATTGTCCATACTTTTTGTATGTGCTTGTGTTTTTTGCCCAGTGATGTACCATAGTTTGGCACTGAATGGTTTAGTGTGTCCTCGAGTAAGTTAATAACAAAGAACCATGGAATATTGTATAAGGTTAATTGAAAGAAGTTTTTACAAAATCATTGTTGGAATTTAACTTCTCTTGTGAACTTGATCATAATGTTTTAATTTAGTCAGTTTCTTACTATATTAAAGCAACGCTGAATGTAATTTTTTTAGTGCGGTGTACACTTGATGTCTGAATCACAGAATCTTAAACAAGTAAATCTGCATTCATACATTAATGTGGATTATGTAAATTAGTGACCTCTCAGTTTTGGTACTTATTCATTTGTGTTATGCAGCTTTTCTGTTAACATTAAATGTTACAATTTGTATTGGAGGTTGATGGAATTGTGTTCAAATGCTACAAAATAATACTTATTAAATTGTAAAATTAATTTCAGAATATAATATTCTTATACAAGCAACAGAATGACTGTTTAGTGGGTGAAACAGAAGGGATGACCGAACTGGGCAGAGGCTTATTGTTGGCACAAAGCTTTGTTTTCTAAATCCTAAACCTAACTTGTAAGTTCTTGTTTCTGTAGTAGTTGGGATGGAAAATGTTCCATTCCCTCACCTGACAACCCTCACTTGAATTGCACAAATTAACAGAAAAATTCATAAAATGGAAGGGATGGAAACTTACCAGTTTGATATGGTTCATCATAAGTGACACACGAATGAATGATCAGCATATCCAATACAGGTGGTATTTGTTAGTGGATTTGCTGCCCATCAAACATTAAAATGTTAAAACCATTTATCGTCATGTCAAAAAAAGTAGCCTGTTGCATTTGCATAATCCAGTACATTGCACAATATTTTGTGTATTTGTGTACAGGTTATTTCCTGGTAATCTACCAACAGAAAAAGGTATTGAAATATTATAACTATCATGGCAGCATATTTAAAGTAATAATTCAGCCTTTCACTCTGCAGATGTCCATAAACTTTTGCTTTCAAGTTTTGATGTAAAAAACACATTTGATTTAATCAAATAAAAAGGTTTCTACGACAAACTTTTTTTTACCATTTGAGCTTGTTAATCTGTATGTAAATCACTTGCTAGTTTCTAAATCTCTGCCATATTTGCCAGAATGCCACAGAATGAATTGAACTTGACTTTTTTTCAAATACTCTTGCTTGATTAGAATATATTGTGGCTACTGTAAATTAACTCATGCCCATGGTGCTCATGAGTTATTTAGTCAGTGTATTTGCAGTTTATTTCCCATAAGCCACAAGTCTCCCAGTGTGTATTCTCTGTATAACTTGCTTGCAACCATTTCTTATCCAAGTTATGTGTTCAATAAGCCATAGAACAGAAGACATTTACGACTCAGAAGGAAGCCATTTGGCCCATTATGTCTATGCCAGCTGTTTGCTGCAGCAGTGAAAATCTGATCCCAATGCTGCTGTTGTCATAGCCTTGAATTTTTCCCTTCAAACTTTACCTTAAAAGTTGCATTGGTTTATATCTCAAGCTACTCCCAGTGGCAAAGCATTTGATAATCCAACAGCTCTGTATAGATACATTTTTCATGCCCCCCCGCAACCACTTGTCCTCATTGAGATGACTTGTTGATGACCCCTCATCACTGATTCCCTAACTAGAGGAAATAATGTCTTTCCCCATATCAGAACTTTCTTGGCCTTTTCTGATTCAGTGGAATAGCCCCAATACCTTAAAGCTTAGGTATATACTTTCCATTCTTGGCATTGTCTATACAAATGCATGCTTTAATGTTCTTTTTGTAATAGGTCGTCTAAAACCGCAAACATTCTCTGTGACCTAACCATTGTTCTGTACTATTGTAGTGGTCACACTTCTGGTCTAATTTTGCATTTTATCCATATACATCAAAGACTGCACAGCAAAGCCTTATCAAGCCCACCCCTCCTGCTCCCACTCCCCGTAGTGACATCAAAATTAGAACATAGAAGCGGGCCATTCTGCCCAGGGAGTGTGTCTGTGTGAGCACCTAGCACTAATCACATTTATCCACTCTCATATATACAATGTTTGTATCCCTTCAGCCTTTTTTCCTTGATTTTTCCACTATCCAATCTTGAATGGTAACACAAACCTTTGAAGTGAATTCTACAGGCTGAACTCTGAAAAGAAGTTGCTTCTGCTCTCTGTTCTAAATCTCTTGTATTTATGATCCCATAATTACTAAGGTTCTATCTACCTTACCTCAACCTTTCAAGATTTTAAAGAGGGAAGAAAAGGGAGAACCAATTTATGTCATGTATTTGGATTTTCGAAAAGCATTCGATAAGGTGCCATGCAGAAGGTTATAACACAAAATTAGGGCTCCTGGAATTGTGGAAATATTAGCTTGGATTGAGGGTACGCTGAGGGACAGAATAAGTGGTTCATTTTCAGGGTGGCAGGTTACTTGTAACTAGTGAGTACCACAAGGATCAATGCCCTCCCATTCACAATCTATATCGATGACAGGTGAAGTGACCAACTGTAAGGTGTCCAAGTTTGCTGACAAGTTAAGCTGGGAAATTAAGCTGTGAGGAGGATGCAAAGAGATATAGATGGCTGTTAAGTAAAAAAAGTAGAAGAAAGAATTTTTTTTTAATGGAAAGAGACTGGGAAATATTGGCATTCACAGTGATTTGGGTGCCCTTAACACAAATTACAAAGTTAACATGCTGGTACAGCAAACATTCGGGAAAGCAAATGGTTATGTTATCCTTTATTACAAGGGATTGGAGTATAAGAATGACGAAGTCTACTATTATATGGACCCTTGGTGAAACCATATCTGAAGAATACAGTTTTGGTCTTATTATGTAAGAGAGGATATACTTGTCTTCGAGAGATTGCAACAGAAGTTTACTGGACTAATTGCTGGGATGAGAGGATTACCCTTTGAGATTGAGTAGACTAGACCTTTTTTTCTTAAGAGTTTAGAAGAATGGGAGGTATCTCATTGAAATATATAAAATGCGTTAGGGGCTTGGCAGAATGTTTTTCCTGGTTGGGGTGACTTGTACTAGGGGTCAGTATCTCAGGATTAGGGGTCAGCATTTAGGACTGAATGAGAGATTTCTTATGCAAACAGTTGTGAATCCTTGGAATTCAGAAAGGTAGGTTTAAAGGGGTATTTGAAATGGGGTAGAGAGTGTTGGATAGGTGGAAAAACTTAAAAGAAGGAATTACAGATGAGGGTCTAGGCACCTGAAGGCATGGCTGCCACTGGTGGGGCATTTAAAATTGAGGATACGCAATGTGCCAGAATTTGAGCGCATTGATTTTGAAGGGTTGTAGGGCTGGAGGTAGTTACAGACATAAGGAGAGAAAGTCCATGGCGAGAGCTGAAAACAAGGATGAGAACTTTAAAATTGAGCCATTGTCAGGCCCAGAGGCTGTTTAGGCCAACAAGAACAGGGATGATGGATGAACCAAACTTGTAAGTTAAGATATGGGCAGCAGAGATTTGAATGAGCACATGTTTTTCTACGATGGCAGGCAAGAAGCTGGCCAAGAGAGCATTGGAATAGTCAAGTCTGGAGAATGGTTATGGACGGGTATTTGTGTAGTGGTTGAAATTGGGCAGTGCTACAGAGGTGGAAGCAGGCAGTCTTGGTGGTGGAGTGGATATGTGTTCAAAAGCTCACCTTGGGATCAAATAAACACCAAGCTTTTTTTAGACCATTTCTACGGCGAGGGATGGAAACCGTGATTGGAGATTGGAGTTTGTGACAGGGACTAGGACAATTAATTTCTTCATTCCAGTATTTATCATAGTCATCCAGTACAAATGGACAACTATAGGTTTCCCAAAAGGTGCTGAGAGATGTGCAGGAGAATAGGATTTTAATGTGAAAATGTTTTTCTGTTTCGTTTTTGTGTAGTTAATGTTTTTGAAAGCAAGGAAGCTTTATGTTATTTAGTGACAAACGCTGAATATTTTTGTCCAAAGTGCACAAGGTGGATGAAAATAGCCAAATTATATTTTGAAATCTTGGGTCAAAATTGTATCAAGTTTGAGAAATTAGTTCAGACTTTGTAAAAAGGACCTTGTTGAAAAGTCCGTTACAAATCATATTTGGTGGTGGGAGGAGGAATGTGTAACACCTCAATAAATTCACAATGGCCTGTACATGCTGAAGTTGTCTTTAGTGTTAATTACATTATCAATATGAGAAGATCAAATTCCTTTATATGTTTCCAAATAAAGTAGTATGTTTAGTTGTTGCAATCGTCAGTAAACTTTCATAAAAGATGAACTGCACATCGAAAACTTTGTAGGGACCTTGAACTCTCGGCAGCTATTGTTTCATACATGCAGTGGCCAAAACAGTCAAGTTAGCAGAAATTCACAGCTTAGTTCTGGAGACATTTTCAAAGTTTATCCTTTATAATTAGAAATTGAGTTCTATCAGAATATTGTCAGTGTAATCATGGCTGACTTGTATTCCATCTGAATATCTAAAACTTGGACTTTGACAAGCACCGTTGAATTGAGCCAGTGTGCTGTTAATACGTCCTGATTACTGAGGAAGAGTTTGAGCCAAATAGAAAAATATGATAAATCCTGTGATTGAATAGCTCATTTTAGTTGTTTGAGCTAAATAACTATTATTGAGCATAATTCAATTTTTAAAGAATTAAGCATAAGGTAAGATAATTAGCCATAACACCACTCTGCAAGGTGAGCAGGTAGACATCTGTGAACAACCACAGCCGGTACAGGAATTGAACAGATGCCATTGATGTCATTCTGTGTCACACTTTAGCCATCTAGCCAACTGAGTTAACCGACCCCAGAGCTTTAAATGTTTTAACTATCTCAAATTGGTGTCTGTGGGAGTGATAAGAATGTCAATATGTGGTATTTAAATGCCATTGATTGTGGAGCCTTACTTTGGTATTCAGTCATGAAATGATGCCAAGCCATGTATGTTGCGTTTGAGGATCAGTTAGCTCAGTTGGCTAAATGGCTGTAGTGTGATGCAGAATGACGCCAACGGTGCGGGTTCAATCCCTGTACTAGCAGTAGTAAGTAGTTCATGGAGGCCTGCCTTCTTGCCTTGCCTCACGCTTGTAGAGTGGCCCCCCTCAAGCTATATATAACCAATTGTTTCTAATGGAGAGGGATGCCAGTGGTCCTTTATGGACTGTGGCTGATTACCTCACTTTATCATGTATGTCAAATGCACTTTTGTTCCTTTTTTAACCTGTATAAAGTAAGAAAAATAATTAGATTTTTAGGCATATGTGATATTCTGTACATAAAATTACAAGGAAGGTGCTGGTAATCTTAAATTTACTAACATCAGAAAAGCTGTAGACTGTTGCAAATTTAAACTATTGAATTCAAAATATTGCCTAATATGCCACTATGCTGACAGTGAAAATCAGTCTGCTGTATAATAGCCTTGAGATTTGGAAAAACTGCTTTGAAAAATATGGTAAAGTGGAGCTGTTGTAGCTTGGTATTTGATGTCTTATTGAGCTTTATTTCCTCAATAGTTGGGACTTGTGCTATTCCAGTTAAATTCTCAATTGTGAAGTCACTTTGCAAACATTTTTAATTTGCTGCAGGACACGAAAACAAATGAACTAAAATATAAGTGTATTGTACAATAATGAATTAAAACTTCAAATTTGAAAGTATAAAATAGTATTATTTTACTAATTTTAATTTGATGAACTTGGATGGAAATTATGTGGAATATTGTGAAATCTGTGGGTTGTGACTAATTTGATACTTTTTAAAATTTATAAAATCAAAGTATAATTAAGCAAGTTTTGATTGTATTTAGAAGCAACAGTTTCACGAGTGGCAGTTTGCTTGAGTGGAGCAGCTTTTTAAATAGAGTGCAAGGATACTTAAACAGGGAAGCATGAAAGGTTTAACATTTAGTTGCAATTTTTGTTTTCAGAATGCAGGGTTGAGGTGAATTCAGTTTTGCAGTAGTTCAGTGCAAAATATTAATGTTGAAACTTCAACTGTTATAACTATGTCAGAAATAGTAAAATATTTACTAAATATGAACTGAATTTACTAGAAAGCTCAGCTTTTGGTTATATCAGTCATAGTTAAAAGCTATTTAAATCCACATTTAAAACATCTCCCTGAAAGACTTGTTTTAATTTGTTAAATAGTAAAAGAAAACTTGCATTTATATAGCACCTATCCTGACCACAGGCTGTTCCCAAGTACTTTACAACTGATGAGTATTTTTGAAATGTAATCACTGTTGTAGTATATGAAGCACGGCAGCTATTTGTGTACCGTAATATCTCACAAAGAGTAACATGATCACGACCAGAATACAAACAAAAATACCTGGAAAAACTCAGCAGCTCTGGCAGCATCGGTGGAGAAGAGCACAGTTGACGTTTCGAGTCCTCATGACCCTTCAACAGAATTAAGTAAAAATAGGAAATGGGTGAAATATAAGCTAGTTTTTTTGGGGGTGTGGGGTGGGGTTGGGACAAGAAGAGCTAGGTAAAGGGCCAGTGATAGGTGGAGATAACCAAAAGATGTCACAGACAAAAGGACAAAGAGGTGTTGAAGGTGGTGAATGTGCTAATTAAGGGTAGAAAGCAGGACAAACAAGGTACAGATAGCTCTGGTGGGGTGGGGTGAAGGACTCTAAAAAGGCTAAAAGGTAGAGATAAAACAATGGATGGAAATACATTTAAAAATAATGGAAATAGGTGGGAAAAGAAAAATCTATATAAATTATTGGAAAGAACAAAAAGGAGGAGGGGAAAAAATGGAAAGGGGGTAGGGATAGAGGAGAGAGTTCATGATCTAAAATTGTTGAACCCAATATTCAGTCCGGAAGGCTGTCGGAAGATGAGGTGCTGTTCCTCCAGCTTGCGTTGAGCTTCACTGGAATAATACAGCAAGCCAAGGACGGACATGTGGGCATGAGAGCAGGGTGGAGTGTTGAAATGGCAAGCGACAGGGAGGTCTGGGTCATGCTTGCGGACAGACCGAAAGTGTTCTGCAAAGCAGTCACCCAGTCTGCGTTTGGTCTCTCCAATGTAGAGGAAACTGCATTGGGAGCAACGAATGCAGTAGACTTAAGTTGAGGGAAATGCAAGTGAAATGCTGCTTCACTTGAAAAGAGTGTTTGGGCTCTTGGACGGTGAGGAGAGGGGAAGTGAAGGGGCAGGTATTGCATCTTCTGCAGTTGCATGGGAAGGTGCCGTGTGAGGGGGTTGAGGAGTAGGGGGTGATGGATGAGTGGACCAGGGTGTCACGGAGGGAACGATCTCTATGGAATGCCGCTGGGGGGGGTGAAGGGAAGATGTGTTTGGTGGTGGCATCATGCTGAGTTGGTGGAAATGGCGGAGGATGATCCTTTGAACGCGGAGCTTGGTGGGGTGATAAGTGAGGACAAGGGGGACCCTATCATGTTTCTGGGAGGGAGGAGAAGATGTGAGGGCGGATGCGCGAGAGATGGGCCAGACACAGTTGAGGGCCCTGTCAACCACCATGGGTGGAAAACCTCGGTTAAGGAAGAAGGAGGACATGTTTTTGAAAATGGCATCATCAGAACAGATGCGATGGAGGCAAAGGAACTGAGAGAATGGAATGGAGTCCTTACAGGTAGCGGGGTGTGAGGAGCTGTAGTCGAGGTAGCTGTGGGAGTCGGTAGGCTTGTATCATGACCAGGAAATCTCTTTGTGAAGTTGATTGAGGAATAAATACTGGCCAGGACACTGGGGAGAACTTCTCCACTCCTTTTCAGATTAGTGCCTTGGTTTTTTATGTCCACCTAAGAGGGCAAATGGGCTCTTAACTGAAAGAAAACAACTGTGAAATGCAGAGCTTCTTCAGTACTGCATTGGAGTGTCAACCTTGCTTTTTATGCTCAGGTCCTGGAGTGGGACTTAAATCTACAACCTTCTGCCTTGGAAGCAAGAGTGCTACCAATTGGCAGAATAATGAAGTGACAGACTTTTATATGGGTAAGAAAATTGAGATTTTGACAATTAACCTAATAGATTAAATTATCAACAATGCCTTTCATGATTGTTCATTAGTTCCAGTCCTTTAATTGGATTAAACAGCATAGATTAAACTACAGTTTTCATGTTAGCTTTATTGCACGTTAGTTTCTTGCCTATTATCAGTCCTTCAGTTAGTAACTCATATTATAAATCTTAACTTTGCTACGTTCAACATCCTGCGAATTTTAAGGAGTAGCATGTACCTACATTGCTTGTTAGAGGTTAATGTGAACAGGGAATTTCAGTTAGTACAAAGTATTTATAGTACAGGAACAGGCCATTTGGCCCAACAGGTCCATGTCAGTGTTCATGCTGCACCCAGGCCTCTTCCATTCCTTTTTCATATACCTTTTGCACTTGGGTCCTTATCTATTTTCCCCTTAAATGTATTTATGCTTTTTGCCTCAAGGACTCCAGTGTGATAAGTAGTTAGAATGTAAAACTCACTTTGTGGTTAAAGAAGTTTTTCCTGAATTCCCAATTGGTTTTCTTAGTGACCACCATATCTATGGCTGCCATTTCGATCCGTTTGCTGCCCCCCCCCCCCAAAAAGTGGAAAAATCTTCCCCAAGTTCAAAACCTTAGACTTCAATCAGGTTGCCCTTCGTCTTTTTTTGTAGAGAAAGGAGCCTCAACTCTTTTCCATCTTTCCTGAACGGCATAACCTTTCAGTTTATAAGTATAATAAATATAGAAAACTGCCAATTCAATTAATAACATCACTTAAAGACCCACAGAGAGGTAGGATTAAAAGTAAATAACATGAAGCTCTTGCATTCTGCTTTTAAATACAATGTTGTTAGTGATGCTGATGGTTACCTTCATTTACTCACCGCTGATGATGATGAATTCATTGTATTACTGGATTCTCTTTCCAGCTTTTTCTTGAAACTGATTTTGGTTAGACCCATCTCTTGCTGACTAGACTCTCTTTTTCCACTAGAATGAGGGGGCTAACCTGTTGACAACACAGGTTCCTCGCCCCTTTGCTAGCTGATTAAAAACTGCTCTCTTACCAGGGGTACTGTTGCTCTCTGCTCTTAAATCTTCTGTCATCACCCCTCAAAAACCAATCCTTGAACCTTCTGTCCTTGCAAATTACTGCATCATTTCTAATCTCCCTTTCTTCTCCCAAATCCTTGAATGTGTTGTTGCCTGCTAAATTTGTGCCCATCTTTCTCAAAACTCCATGTTTGAATCCTTCCAATTGGGCTTCCGCCCCTTCTTACTAATGTCACAAAGAATATCCTGCTTGACTCAGACATGGGTAAGCTATCTCTCCTCATCCTCCTTGACCAGGTTGAGCATGTTATCCTCCTTGAACACCACTCTACTATTGTGAGGCTGGGTGTGAAATTGCGCTTACCTGGTTCCATTTTTATCTATCCAGAGGCAACCAAAGATTGCAGTGGTTTCTCCTCCTATTTGTGCACCATTATCCCAGGTGTCTCCCAAGGATCTATCCTTGGCCGCCTCACATTTCGCATCTAACATGGTGCTCCTCGGCAACATTACCTCAAAACGGTGTCAGTATCCTGATGGTACTCAGCTCTTCCTCACTTCCACTTCTCTTGCTTCCTCTATTGTCTCTAAACTGTCAATCTGCTTGTCCAGCACCCAGTATCCAGATGAGCAAAAATTTTCTTAATATAAATTTTAGAAGACAGAAGCCACTGTCTTCAGTCCCAGTCACAAGTTGCATTCCCTTGTCACCGATTCCATCTCCTTTGCTGACAGCTGTCTAACTATTCGCAACTGAGATGTTATATTTCATCCTGATATGAGTTTCCTGCCATGTCTCTGCAGCATCACTAAAGCCGCCTTTTTCCACCCCTAACATCACCTAACTCTGCCCTTGCCCCAGCTTTTCTACTACTGAAACCTTCATCCAAAATTCTGGAGCCCATGTCCTTACTCTCACCAAGTCCCAGCTCACCCGTTTCCCCTGTGCTCGCTGACCTGTTTTCTACTATGCTTCGTTTTTTTTTACATTCCCATCCTTTTTAAATCACCCCTCCCTTTCTCTGTCACCTTCCTACAGCTTGATAATCTTTTAAATGAAAACCAAATCAACAAAATTGGGATAAATCAGGCACAGCCCCTAATTCAGGTCAGCTGTAAAACCAAGAACAAAGTTTAAAGGAAACTTACAAACTTTAAATCAAAATGTGATTAAAGGGGTCAACAAAACACCCCAGTCCCTGCGGTGCCCACCGAGCACGGAAGGCCTCGAGAGTGCCAGCAGACACCGCGTGCTCCTTCTCCAGGGACATCCGGCAGCGAACGTAGCCACGGAAGAGGGACAAACTAAAATGTGATTAAGGGGGTCAGTAAAGCACCCCAGTCCCCGCAGTGCCCACCGAGCATGGAAGGCCTCGAGAGTGCCGGCAGAAAAGTTAACATGTAACTCTTTCGAGCACAAACCCGTTTCCATCTGTTTTTCAGATGAAGTTACATTGTTTCATAGTTTACCATTGTGAGATTTGAACTCTTGATCTTGGGGTTACAAACCCAGTACCATAACCACTTGGCTATTTAGGCCAAGCAAAATGCTCCCTTTCGGCGTAATGAGAACGCAAATAGCAGAGGATGGTTTCGATCCATCGACCTCTGGGTTATGGGCCTAGCACGCTTCCTCTGCGCCACTCTGCTTGATAGCGCCCCCTCCCAAGACCTCTGCAATCTGTCAATTCTGGCCACTTCTGCACATTTCCGATTTTAAAAACTCCAACAATTGACGGCTGTGCCTTTTGCTACCAAAGACCTAAGGCCTAGCATTCCCTAAGTACATCTCCACATCTTTATGGCTCTTTCCTCCTTTAAGACACTCTAACCTAGTTTTTGGTCATCTGGCTAGTATGTCTAACTGGCTTAAAGTCCTATTTTGTTAATGCTCCTAAAGTATCTTGGGATGTTAAATTGCACCTAAGGCTATATGTAAGTGCAAGTTGTTGTTGAACTGTGCAATTTAGGTTTTTTGAAAAGTTGCATGTATTCCTCTACCCTGGAGTTTAGAAGAATAAGGGGTGATATTATTGAAACATAAGATTCTGAGGAAGCTTGACAGGGTAGATGCTGAGAGGATGTATCCTCTCATGGGGGAATATAGAATGAGAGAGTACAGTTTTGAAATTATGGGTTGCCATTTAAGAAGCAAATAAAGGAATTTCTTTTTTGAGGGTTATTGTTAGTCTTTGGAATTCTCTTCCCCAGGGAGCACCAGAGGCTGTGTCATTGAGTATATTCAAAGCTGAGATGGACAGATTTTTCATTGCCAAGGAGACAGAGGGAAAGTGGAATTAAGGCCACAATCAGATCAGGCATGATTTTATTGAATGGCGGACCATGCTTAATGGGCTGGATGATTTTCAGACTATTCACTTCTCCTTAGTCCTAGACTACCTAACCAGCAGAAATAGTTTCTATCTGCCCCATCTGTTCCCCTTAATGTCACGAAAAGTTTGATCAAGTCACTACTTAACATTGCAAATTTAAGGAAATACAGCCATATGATTGCAGGTACTGTGATTAGAACAACAGGAAAAAATCTCAAATTACAATATGCCTGAAAGTGAATTAATTAATGAAGTTCAGCACAGTTGTTAAAGGCAAATTGCATTTAACTAACTAGATTTGAATTTTTTGATTTAAAAGAGGGTTGATGAGGATGATGTGATTGTTGTGTATATGGAGTTCCAATAGGCATTGGATAAAGTGCCACATAATAGGCTTTTCAGCAAAGTTGAGGCCCATGGAATGAAAGCGACGTGGTAGCATGAATTTAAAATTTACTGAACAACAGGAAACGGGAAGCAACATTCATCAGAAACTGAACTGGGCCAACCATCTAAATAATGTGGCTACAAAAGCAGGGCAGAGGCTGTGAATATTGCAGCAAGTAACTCGCCTCCTCACTTCCCAAAGCCCATTATCTTTACAAGGCACAAAGGCGTGTATTGGAATACTCTCCACTTGCCTGGATGAGTGCAGCTCCAACAGCACGCCAGCTTTCCACCATCCAGGGCAAAGCAGCCATTTTGATTGGCACCCCATCCACCACCTTCAACATTCACTTCCTCTGCCACCATGCAGTGTGTACCACCTACAAGAATCACTGCAGCAACTCACCAAAACTCCTTTGAAACCACCTTTCAAACTAGCAACCTCTACCACCTCACCTAGAAGGACAAGGGCAGCAGATGCATAGGAACACCACCATCTCCACATTCCCCTCCAAGCCACTCACCATCCTGATTTGCAAATATATCGCCTTTCCTTCACTGTCACTGGGTCAGAATTCTGGTTCTCCCTTACTAACAGCACCAGGTGTACCTACACCACATGGACTGTAGCAATTCAAGAAGACAGCTCACCACCACCTTCTCGAGGGCAATAAACGATACCTAGCCAATGACACTCTCATTTTGTGAAAGAATTTAAAAGGGGGGTTAGTGGTAAAGGAAGGTGTACAGTGATGTTTTAGCGCTGGAACCGCTGCTTTCCTTGATATAATTAATGACTTGAACCTGAGTGTACAGGGCACAATTTCAAAATTTGTAGTTGGCGAATTATTGTGAACTTTGGGGAGAATAGTGATATGGATTTCAAGAGGACGATAGGCTGGTGGTTGATGGACATATGGCAGATGAAATTTTATGTAGAGAAGTGTGAATTGATAGGAAGAATGAGAGGGGCAATATAAACTAAAAGGTACAATTCTAAAAGGGGTGCAGGAAATGAGTGACTTAGAGGGATATTTGTACAAATTATTGAAGGTAGCAGGGTATATTGAGAAGGTGGTTTAAAAAGGCTTGTGGGATCCTGGACTTTATTAATAGAGGCATAGAGTACAAAGGCAAGGAGGTTATGATGAACCTTTATAGAACATTTTTTCACTTTCAACTAGAAAATTGTAGGCATTAGAGAGGATATAGAAAAGATTTATGAAATAGAACCAGGGATGAGGGCCTTCCATTATAGGTTGGAGAAACTGAGGTTCTCCTAAGACGTTGGTGGAGGCAGATTGAATTGTGGCTTTCAAAGGGAATTGGGTAAGCATCTGAAGATATGTTTTAAAAAAAAAGCAGGGTTACAGGAAAGGGCCCTAACTGAATTGCTCTTGCAGAAAGCCAGCACAGACTTGACGGGCCAAATTGCTGCCTCCTATGCTGAAACTATTCTGTGATCCTCTGTCTGTCCACCAAGTGTATCTTCCCTATTGCTAGAGAATTACTTAACTGTTTTCCCATTGCTGACTTTGACAGCTTTTATTTCTTCCAAATCATTCATTTTTCCCTCAAGGCAGAGGGATGTAAACTTGAGATTTTACCTGATGCATGTTGCAAGATATGACATGAAGTCTTTGTATGTGTGGCTCTTTCTTTTTATCCTGAAAGGCAAAAATCCAACCCAAACCCCACTCCCTCTACAGTAAATTAGTCCCTTATTAAACCTCTTTTTCCTGTGCTCCTCAAACCTCTTTGCCACCATGATTGTACTTGCCTGGATGACTTGCCTGTGGTGTGAAGAACTCATGGATTTCCTTGTCCCTAAGATTGACATCTTTGTTGCTAATCTTGTAATCCTGAATCATCCTGCCCTCATCTATCATTGGACCATAGAATCAGTGGAAGAAAGTAGATTTTATTGCTCTCCTTAGCCATTCCTTTATTCTGGACTAGATGCAAAATCTTGACTTTGATTCTGAGCTAAGCTTCAAAGCCCTCATATTATCTATTTCTAGCTGTACAACAGCTCACTTCTGCCATACCTTATCTTTGCTTTTGAATTTCTGATCCATGCTTTTAATCTCTAAATTTGATAATTTAATTCACCTCCCATCTTGCACTTCTCATAAACATCAACTTGCCCAAAATGCAGCTGCCATGTCCTTTCCAGCACCTGTCCATCCCTCCTCATCTTATAGACCAAGCCTGGCTCCCTTCTTTCGGCAGCTCCCATTTTACTTGGGGTCACCATACTCCTGGTTGATCACCGTTCTTCATCTTCTGTTAGTCACCCATTTCTCTTCCAATCCCACTATGTTCAAGTTTCTCACCACTGAATCTCTTCACCTGGTCTCTTTCTGACAGTCCCATGTCTGCCTCTCGCATCACCACATTTTTTATCTTTCTAATTTTCTCTCTCTCTTTCTCTTTCTGCCACCCCTCCCCAAGGATTGGGCAATTAATGCTGTCCTTGCCAGCAATGTCCACATCCTGAGAATGAATAAAAAGTAATATGAAAGCATGAGTGTATCTTATAGTTTTATATTCTAATCCTTGCTTTGTACCACTGGCCCTATAGTTTCTACAAATTCTGTACAGAAATATTGATGTTTTTTTTTATTTGTCATGGGATGTGGGCGTCACTGACTAGGCCAGCAGTTTTTGCCCATCTCTAGTTATCCTTGTTCAGATGGCATTTAAGAGACAACCATATTGTTGTGGGTCTGGAGTCACATGTAGGGACAGGTAAGGGTGGCATATTTCCTTCCCTAAAAGGCATTAGTGAACCAGATGGGTTTTTATGGCAATGGTTGCGTGGTCGTTGCCAGACTTTAAATTCCAGATTTTTATTGAATTCAAATTTCACCATCTGTTGTGGTGGGATTCGATCCTTAGTCCCCAAAGCATTACCCTGGGTCTCTGGAATATTAGTCCAATGACAATGCCACTAAGCTACCGCCTCCCTTTGTTCTCTTTAAGTAAGCGATACTCTGAAGTAGGTTGTGTATGTTAGGATTGGATTGTCAGCTATGTGGTCCTAAAATTGCTTTGCATTTTCAGTTTTTAGTGCATTTATGCAGAAAATTCAATACTCAACAGTCAAAGCAAATGCAAGCAATGATTGCCTTTCACCCATCTTTGAAGACTGTTACTAATGGTCGAGACAGTCATCTTAAAACCAATCTTTGGAATTTCTTCCATAATTTCTTCCTGTCCTCATCTAAAACCTTTCCCTAAAACCCTGATCTTTGAGTAATTTTGTAACCCCTCTTAATCTCTTCCTGCACATTTCCCTATCTTTCCATTTATGAAAAGGTTTAGGATTCCTGGCATTGTATATATGTTGTTTTTTTCTCTGGTTGAATGTATCTTTGTAATTGCAAATGCTTGCAATAAGAGCTTTATGTTGTAATCGGCTAAAGTTTAAATAGCTTTTTATTTTCTGTTTTGCACCTTGGTTTTTTTTATTTGCAATTGTGAAACAACAAAAATAGCCTAATATCTGTAAACCTTCCTCTCGTGTATCACCATATTGATATCCTAGTATCGGAAATTTCCAAGTTAAACCTAGTTTGTATGGATGCACCAGTTCGGTCACCAGGGTCTTAGTCAAGCGTAGTGTACACTTGAAATTTTCATGTTATTTCCGTTTATACTGTGAAAATGATCTATCAGTAAATATAGAATTTTTTTGATCTTTCAAACCTGGGTAGCAGCTGGAGACAGCATTTTGAGTTGTATAGCACTAGGTTGAGGTGTGAGTCGTAAGAGGCACATTGGCACTAAGTAAACTTAGGAATGACCCTGGCGATACTCTTACTGAGATTCAAGTGGCCGTGCAAGCCTAAATTGTGTTATTTGGGCCTTCTATAAATCCCAAGACTCTTCCTATGTTGATAACGGTTCCATGTATTTGTTTTGCAAAGCTAAAGGTTTGAAAGTAGATCCAAAGTTGAGCTTAAACTGTTTATGAACCTACCTTTTTAATATTCATGTATAATATTTCGGAGAATTCTTCAAAGGTTTCCAGCTTTTCTGTAATTTTTTTTTACTGCTGCCAAATCCTAATGCTTGTATTTACAATAAATCTGTATTTCTAATCGGTTCTCCACGAATAGTGCCTGACTTGGTGAGTGCTTTTTCAGTATTTATTGTTATATTTATAATAGGAATAGTTTTACTGTAAAGTTGCCCTTGGCTACCAATTTCAATATATGTTGCCGTATAAATCTTAAAATGGCATTAATTTTGTTTTACAACATTATGTATCTTGTTTTAGGTTATGCTGATAAGGGTTAGATGAAGAGGTGTGGGAGGAGGCTCATGTAGAGCATAAATGCTGGCATGGACCAGTTGGGCCAAATCACTTGTTACATGTTCTTTGTAATTTTGTCTATAGAGATGATGGTTTTAAGGAGCAAATTAATTTTACTTGCCAAGTCTGGTGATGACCATGCAACCATTGCCATAAAAACCCATATGGTTCATTAATGTCTTTTAGGGAAGGAAATATGCTGCCCTTACCTGTTACTTTTTATTCATTCTCAGGATGTGGACATTGCTGACAAAGACAGCATTAATTGTTCATTCCTTGGGGAGGGGGGAAGGTGGCGGAAAGAGAGAGAGTGAGAGAGAATTAGAGAGAGAAAATGTGGTGAGGCGAGAGGTGGACATAGGACTGTCAGGAAGGAAGAGATCAGATGAAGAGATTCAGTGACGAGAAGCTTGAACATAGTGGGATTTGGCCTTGCAAATGAACTGAAGCAAAGTTTTTCTCATAGGCAGCTACGGCTGGGCAATTAATGCTGTCCTTATCAGCGATGCCCACATCCTGAGAATGAATAAAAGGTAACATGAAAGCATGAGTGTGTTCTATAGTTTTGCATTTTACTCCTTGCTTTGTACCACTACACTTTCTACAAATTCTGTACAGAAGCAATTAACATTTGATGCTTATTTCTCTGTTAGTAAGCAACACTCTGGGTCAGTAGTAGCTTGTGTGTGTTGGGATTGAATGTCAGCTGTGTGGTCCTAAAATTGCTTTGCATTCTCAGTTTTACATGCGTTCATGCAGAAAATTCAATACTCAACAACCAAAGGAGATGCAGTGACTGCTTGAAATTTGACTTAAGGAAAGGAACACTGATGTAGAACCCTGTGCTCTCAGGATATCAGTTCTATTTTTGTGATTTTTAAAATCCATTTTTTGGTTTGTCATCTTCACTGAAGTAGGGATTACATGAAGTTCACTGTAAACTTCAATATTGAGTTATATACTATAATTATTGAACAAAAAAAATGCTTGAAATGAAAAACTTTCTTGATCCTGTTTGTGCCGTTTCCATTTTTAACTGCATTTGTGTAGACCTTTTCTATTTTAGGTTTTATTTTTTTCCAGAATTCATGTTCAATAAATCACTTGAAAGCAGATGTACTTTGGCAAGTTACAGAGAAATGTTTTCATTTCCAATCATATCGGTAATGCTAAAGTGAGACACAGTCCCTCGATTGAACGAGTGTTTATGAGATTGAACAGACAGTAATAGGGCTACTAAATTACACCGTGCCCTACACTGTGCTTGGTCTGAGATGTGCAAATTTCTTTCATTTTCCGATTTGATCCGTTTATGCCGCTACGCTCCTTCGGTAGATGATCGCACCGTAAACAGTTCCCGTTTAAAACACGTCCGCACCACAAATTCACTTAAGGGGAAGCGGTTTGACAACACAATTAATGATGCCACTAAACACATAACAAATCTCTAACCATGTACACTCAGAAAGCGAGGAGTTTGTTCTTGTGCATGTTTTCAATTTTGGTGTACCTTCATCCCAAATCAGGCGGGAAGAGATATTAGCTGAGTTTGAATTCCTCTACCCCCCACTATTCCGCCGCAAACCAGCGTCCATTGAAGACGCTGAATCCTTGAAAGCGTGCCTAGCATGTGCATATTGCGGGATTCCGAATAACCTGTCTGACTTTCACATGCAATGCGAATGTCTTCCAACAATGCGAAACCTTAAGACCAACCCGGACATACGCAGCAGTAAAGCTGACAAAAGGATGGGAATAGTCATCCTTAACAAGTGTCACAATATCAAGAAATGCACGCCATTTTTAATGACAGGTCCACCTTCATATTCATTGGACTTGCTGCTCAACATGACTGGACAGCCTTGCTCAAAAGGAAGCTTAAAAAATCAAGCTCGCTGGACTTGTGTAAGAGCGATGAGCTACTGTGTGATATATATGACAGGATTCGTCCTCATGGTTCGCTGCGTCCGCATATGTATGGGCTGCCCAAGACATACAAAAGTGATGTCCTCTATGCCCCACCTTATCCATGACCAGCTCTGCACAACATAAATTGGCCAAATGGTTGGGTGAATTGTTACAACCAGTTTTGACCAAGTTTTCCACATAGACAGTGAAGGACTCCTTCACATTTACAAAAGCCATACAAGACTTGCATATCGATAGCCATACTGTGTTTATGTGCTCATTTGGCATTGCTAGCTTATTCACCAATGTTCCACTTAAGGAAACCATAGGTATTTGTGCAGCAGCACTATGTCATGGCAATCTAGACCTGCCACCATTGCATGAATCCATATTCATTGAACTTATGAACTTGGCAACTCGCACAGTTGAGTTCAGTTTTAATGACACTATGTTATGCCTAAATAGTTGGTGTTGCCATGGGATCCCCTCTAGGCCCAGCTCTCGCAAACATCTTTGTTGGGTTCCATGAGAAACGTGTCTTCGATGGAATGACACCTAACCTCCTACCTCTCACATATTTCTGATATGTGGATGATATGATATATTTGCTATATTTAAATCCGCAGGTGCATGTAATAATTTCTTTACATGTCTTAATGGGCTCCATCAAATTCATCTGTGAAATGGAGCAGTCAAATAAACTCCTCTCCTTGATGTACTAATTAATTGAGGGGATTCTCTACTATGGTCTGCTGCAAACCTACCTTCACTGGTCAGTATACATATTGGGATTCTTACAGTTCCACACGCTATAAGATTGGTCTTATCAGCAATCTTGTAAATAGGGCCTGAGCCATTTGCTTACCATGCACGCTTGATGCTGAAATAGGGCACGTCAAAGACATCCTGCAGGATAATGGCTACCCTGATCAGATCGTTTTGCGCTATATATCACACAAACTCATCAATAGGCCTAAGACCGTCACTTTTAGCCCTGAAAAGTGCCCAGTCTACCTCGGATTACCTTGGAAGGGCAAGGTATCTCAAAACTGTGAGTACCAGGTGAAGCTAGCTGTTTCACGCTGTTACTATACAGTAGCAACACGAGTGGTATTCGCCACTAACAGGATGCTGCCGTCAAGCCAAAAAGACGTTCTGTCTATCACACAAATGAGTAATGTTGGATATGAATTTCAGTGCCAGTGTGATGCTGGGTATGTAGGTCGTATGTCTTAAAGACTGGCGAATTGTATCAAATAGCATGTCACAACTGCTGTTCGCAACCGGCTGGGTTTAGACCGTACCCTACCAGCCCATACTTGCAAAACTCAAAACTAAGTGTCTAACAATTGATGTGATTCCGCAACTGGACAACATTTGCTAAATAGTCTTCAATGTGCTAGGAATTAGGCTGACAACCAATTTAAGATCGTTAGTCGAGCACGTGTACACACTGCACCTATTTCAGCTAAACAAAATAAGTGAGAGCCATTCGCTGATTCATTCCTCAGGGCAATGCTTTGACCAATCAGTCGAGCTGCCTGGTTTAAATTTCAAAATGATTGGCAGTGGTGCACTCTCCATGGCAACACCACTTGCCAACCAATCAGCACTCTCTTCACATACAGTATAAATTGTTGTCTTCCCCTTATATTGATATTTTGCAAGTGTTCTAATGAGCTTAGGTATGTCCATTTTCTCAGCAATACTCAAGACATGTTTGTAATCGTAGTTTTTGAAGAAATTTGTCTTTAACTAAATTTAGTATTATACATTGTAATGTTCCATCATTAGGTTCAACCTTAGCATCACCTCGTCCACATAGGTTCATTCAGCTATCTTGTGATGGAATCTGTAATTTCAAAGTTTATATTTTTTGAGAAGGTATTCCCTAATTGAAAAGGGAAATTTAAAAGGGAAATTTAGAAACGAAACAAAGACTGAAACTGGAATTGGAAACTAATACTGAGGAGACTGAAACCGGTTGAAAGCATATTGATAGGACACAACCATTAGAGCTCAGATGAAGATGATGATTCCAGTGGTGCAGTACAGGCAGGCTGAAGAAGACAAGGCTCCATCCAGAAGGTAAATTGCTGCAGTTGTTTCTGCTCCTTGAAGATAACATTGGATCTATGCCATCCAGACCATTGTAAGCAGATTGAGGAGGTTCTGCAGACATGTGCCATTTTGGTGAATACCATGCCCGTGGAACTCGGGTTGATTGTACATTGCAGTTGGCTGGGGATCAAGCTAAATCTTAAAATAAGAGGAGCTGAAATTCTTCAAAGGGAAGAGTTTTGAAGGACTTTGACTGAGATTGATAACATGATAACACATGCTAGGTGGACTGTTATGCCAATTTGTAAGATCTGTTTTAGTTGTGTCTGCTATTTAATGTGTAATTTATAGCTTGTTAATTGCCTTTAATTCATGTTTAACTCATGGTGGATTCTGAGTTTTAAACTATAGTGGTTACCCAAGATAGTATTTAATGTTTGCATTGTTTGACTCTTGGATAGTAAAATGTCTTTTATTTTAAACTCTGGAATGCCATGGCTTCATTCTTTCAGTTAATAACTGGGGTTTCGGATTTCTTGTTTAAAAAGTAACTGGTCTTGACCGAGATCATAACAGTCTGGACAGATTGCAGATTACTGAAGGTGTACTATCAGTATGTAGAGTCGATATGCACAGTATTTTGGGCTTAAGTGTTTCTGGCAGATAAAAGCAGAATCCCTGAAAATCAGAATAGATCCAAGTTCCTGCAAAACCTATTTTTTGCTTGTAGTTGTGAATAAGCAAAAAAAAAATATTTTTTTAAAATAGCCTTCATGTTCAGCTTGTCCCTTTTTGTCTGTATTTTATCCAAAACTAATATTCATCATGATGATTTTCTCCTGTTTCCCTTCGGTGGTATTATTATGGAAATTGTACCTATTTCAGGTATCTGTAAGAGTTAAAACCTGCAACCTTGCTGTGTCTGGCAACTGCTCTTAAGCACAAGTTTAATGGTTCATATTTTAGAAAATAATGTGCCCTAGAAAAAAAAATTACTGATTGTGGTGAAATCTGTATTCATCTGGCAGCTTAAGCCAGGTGAAATATTTGGCATAAAATTTTAAACATCAGTGCTGCACCGCAATAACTGTTCAAAGCCCTTTCAGTTGCTTTCACTCATTGTTTTTTCCTGCTTGTCACGTGAAGTTAGGAATGTTACTGCTTCATGGGCTACATTTGTTGGAGAGGCGAAGAACTCTCTAATTCCTAAAACCTGAGGAAAACACAAATTCATTAATTGAAAGTGCCAGCCCTCACCCAACTTCAGTGACTTCCTGCATAATATATATTTAAAAAATCCTGATTGCTGCTCATGTCCAAGTCCAGCAAATGCTACAGGGGATTCTCTTACTTTGGTTGCCCTTTTACAGTGCAGTGCATGACACCATCAGACAACTTCTTCCCTGCTCTGTGTCAGCCAATTCATCAACAGCTCATAGTTTTGTTAGGCCTGATAATCAATGATGAGTAGGGTCCTTCCTCAGAATTGCAAAGTGAAATTTGGCTGAAATGGGTACTAAATGTTAGCATGTGGGGTATACACCTCATTGTGCATTAGGCAATTACTTAGCATGTGGGGTATATAATTTCATTGTGCCTAATGCACAATGAAGTGTAATACTTGCTGTACTGTGCTCTGTTGGATGCATAGCCTGGAAGATTTCACTTTTGTTGCCAAACTGACATTTAACCATTGTATTATTGTGTTGGTACAGTTCAATTAATTGTGATAGTTTTTGGTAGCAGTCTCTGCAGTTGGGCTAGTCCTGATGTTTAAGAGTTGTTTAATGGCATTTAAGTTCATCACACTTGTTTAGAATTGTGTTCTTAAAGTATAATTGATAATTATTTGAATTTTAACCATAACTTAATTAACATTACATTCCTGTATTCAGTCTGTATAAGCTGCAGGGAAGCCTCCCAATCATCAGCTTAATCACTGATTTTATGTCATTTTGTGAATTCTCTGCTAACATGGGAATAAAGATCTTAGAAAAGAAGCTTGGTCAAACCAAATTTGGCATAGTACATTCAATTTTGTTACCACACTTCACATGATGTATATGGGCCTTGGTGGGTGAGAGTGAGGCTGAGTGCAGCTCTCATTCACCAAAATGAAACTAAAGTACTACCTGCACATGCCAGTCTCAATCTCAGTTCCTGAGTGTCATCTGCTGCATTAAGACAAATAAGTTGGCTTGACACAGACTAACAAAGTGCAAGTTACCCATTTTTGGGTCTGTGCAGTCCTTAACCAACTATCATTTATTAACTGTTATGCTTAACAGGTTGCTTAAACTTGGCTTCCCCTGAGTGTAGAGGATTGAGGAGAGATCTGATACAGGTGTTTAAAATGTTAAACTGATTTGGTAGGGTAGATACAGAGCTGAGATCTATTTAAATACTATTTTTCCCATAGCCTGTTAAAGGGAATCTCTCAAAGCTCAGGTGCATGATTAATGGACTGTTTTGTCCAGGGGTATTGTTTCAGATCCTACATGAGATAATAAATTCCTTAAATATTTTATTCAGGTTTTTTTTACTTCACAAAAAAATTTACAATCAATTCTCCCATCTCCTGAGTTCGTTGGAAATGTCATTTACTGAAATTTCCTGATTAATGTTTCTAATGATTCAGTGACTGATGAAGATCCGTTTTACAGAACGAACAATTGATAAATGATAGGTAAAATGGATACAAGAACCTGCAGTTGGTTAAGGACTGCACAGACCCAAAAATGGATAACTTGAACTTTCAGTCTGTATCAAGCGAACTTGTTTGTTTTAATGCAACAGACACTCAAACAGAGATTGAGACTGACACTGCGCATGTGCAGGAAATGCCCCCCCTAGTGTTGCGGCACAAATAAATGCAGCCTTAATATAAATGACAGGATGACATTGGTCCCCTGTAATTTTGTTTGTTTTACAAACTGCTGACTCCTATTATTCCCTTCTAGCAAGAGAAATTGATTTAGAAGTATGGCAGCATGGAAAGTTTGTACAGTGAATGGCTCACAAGGTCTTTACCTCTGCAGGACTTCATTATTTAATGTAAAATAATTTTAAGATGCCTATTGGGGAGCAAAGTAGAAGGATCCTGAGGATGTCATTCAAAAACCTATTAATGCAGGAAAACCTCTGCCTTGGTAGGGCAGATGTCTGATCTAGGCAGATGCTTTGCAAGCTTTATAGGGGTGCATTGTTGTATGAATCATTTGTCAGAAGAAACTTAAAACTAGATTTATATCTTAGTACCTCCCCCCTCTTTACCCACCACAGAACATTTTTATAGGCTGACAGGGCATATTGACATAGAGGGGCTCAGAACATTTGAAGTTCTAAGAATTAAGTTTGGGATATCATTTCAAAATGCTTGTGGATATCATTCTGCCATGCTGTTCTGTTTTGGGAAAGTTCTTGAGCTAAGGTTTTAGTGAAATAGTTGTATTTAAATGATTTGATGCCTGTAAGATATGAAAAACCTCAGCTAACTGCCTTCTGGACCTGCATTCCATAAGAGAGCTGTTATTTCTGCAAGCGTGGGAGTTTAATGAAATGTATTTACTTCCTGTACCTTACTGAGAGAGCTGAGACAGCATTGACCAAGGATATGGGGACAGGACGAGAAAGTGGTGTTGATGTTGAAGTTCAGTCATGAACTTACTGAATGGGGGAGCAAGCTTGAGGGCCTGTATTACCTGTTCCTGCTCCTGTTTCTTGTATCCTTAAATCCATTGAATGCTATTTGCCTCAACTACTATTTGAGAAAGCGAGTTCCATGCTCTTTAACACCCTTTGGATAAAGAGATTTCTTCTGAATTCCCTGTTGTGTTTCTTGGTGAATATCTTATATGTATGACTCTTAGTTTTGATCTCCCTCAAAACTGGAAGCACCCTCTCAACGTCTTCTATGGTCTCTATCAGATCACCCCTTTGGGATACTTTTCTCCTGAAAAGAGAAGTCAATCAACTCGATTTTTCCTGATGGGTGATAACCTCAAGTTCTGATATTGGCCTTGTAAATCATCTTGCCCACCCTCCAGTTCCTCTATATTTTTACAATATGGAGCCCAGAACTGTTCACAGTTTTCCAGAACATGGCCTACCCAATGTTCTATGCAAGTTTAACATGACTTCCCTGTCCTCTACAAATGAACTCCAGTGCTTTGTTTCTTTTCTTGGCATTATTAACCTGCTTTTATTTTTAATGATTGTGTTTCTGTATTCATTCCTTTGCTCCTCTACTACATTTAGACTCTTACTTTCCAAAGACCTCTTTATTCCTTCCAGAAATGAGAAGGAGGGCTAGATCTGTGTGGCTGGAATTCACAGGAAATTTGCAATCCTGTACACTTCAGAAGATGTTTCTCACAATTCCATTTAACAAGAAAGACTATCTTGGTGGAACTGGGAGGGAGTGCAGCATGTTCTATAAGTGGTCCTTCCTTCAGGAAAACAGGCTGAATACCCTAATAGAAAAAAATGTTTGAATTAAACATTTTTGTATTTTTTATTTGAATATCATTTTTAATTTATTCATTTATGGGATGTTGCTGGCAAGGCCAGCATTTGTTTCCTATCCCTGATTGCCCTTGAGAAGGTGGTGGTGAGCCACCTTCTTGAACCATAGTGAAATTACTTCCCTGCTCTTAGGTAGGGAGTTCCAGGATTTCGACTGAGTGATGGTGAATGAAAGGGGATATATTTCCAAGTGAGGATGATGTGTGACTTGGAGAGCTGGTGGTGTTCCCATGCACCTGCCTTTCTTCTAATTGACCACTGTATTTAACATTTCTGCTTGTGTAACAGTTCTAAAGTAGCAAAATGAGGTTTCTCATCATGTCCTTGGTTTTTTAAATCTCTATATGTATTGAGAGTTTCTCTTGAGATAATTGGTGCTAAAATGTTGTTTTGTGAGCAAGTTATGTAAAATTCCATGCAGTATTTTCAGCCTTAGTAAAAATGGTTTAAATGGTAAAAATTAACACATTTTTACTGAGCAACATTATTATACTAAACAGTACCGTCACATTTTCTTATAAGTATGTCAATTCGAACAGTTTCTTCACCCAGAACAATGGAGAGGTGTGTACTTGAGGCTTTTTCATGACTGAATTCAATTTTGCATTGAGTAGCCGATGGGAAGATGCAATCTATGCCCATATTGTTGATTTCCCCCCCCCCCCAAATTAATGGCTGCTGTAAAATAAATGGTGCATGTCAGGTGAGGGTGGCAGATATAATTGATGAGCATATAAGATGCAAAAGAATAATGGGAGAGGGTAGGACTACTCAGCTTTGAAGGAAAATATGTAATTTAATATAGTAACAAATGTGGGTGTCACTGGCTAGGTCAGCATTTATTGCTCATCCCTAATTGCCTTTGAGAAGTTGGTGGTGAGTTCCCTTCTTGAACCGCTGCAGTCCGTGTGGTGTAGATACACTCAGGGCTGTTGGGAAGGGAGTTCCAGGATTTTGACCCAGTGACAGTGAAGGAACAGTGATATAGTTCCATGTCTCATGAGGCAAGGTTGGACAGGCTAGGTTTGTATCCGCTAGTGTTTAGAAGAGTAAGAGGCGACTTGATTGAAACATATAAGATCCTGAGGGGTCTTGACAGGGTCAGTGCAAAGAGGCGCTCCCTCTTATGGGAGAATCTAGTACTAGGGGCCACTATTTTAAAAATAAGGGGTCAACCATTTAGGACAGAGATGAGGCATTTTTTCTGAGGGTCGTGAGTCTTTGGAACTTTCTTCCTCAAAAAGTGGCAGAAGCAGAGTCTTTAAATATTTTTAAGGCAGAGGTAGGTAGATTCTTGATAAGTGGGGGGAAGGTTATCAGGAGTAGATGGAAATGTGGAGCTGAGGTTACAGTCAGATTAGCTGTGATCTTATTGAATGGCGGAGCAGGCTAGAGGGACCAAGTGGCCTACTCCTGCTTCTAATTCATATGTAAGTCAGGATGGTGTGTGAGTTGGAGGGAAGCTTGCAGGTGGTGATGTTCCCATGCATCTGCTGCCTTTGTTCTTCTAGGTGGTAAATGTCATGGATTTGGAAAGTGATTTTGAAGGAGCCTTGGTGAGTTGCTGCAATTTATCTTGTAGATGGTGCACACTGCTGCCACTGCACATCAGTGGTGGAGGGAGTGAATGTTGAAAGTGGTGGATGGGGTGCCAATCAAGCAGGCTGCTTTTCCCTGGATGGTGTCAAGTTTCTTGAGTATTGTTGGAGCTGCACTCATCCAGGCAAGTGGAGAGTATTCCATCACACTCCTGACTTGTGTCTTGTAGATTGCAGACATGTTTTGGGAGTCAGGAGATGTTAGTCTGCAAGTTTCGCAAGTAATACTGAAGCAATCAGTGTCCATTTGCAGCAACAGATGGACAACATTCAGGCTTGGGCTAATAAGTGGCAAGTAACATTCAAACTATACAAGTGCTGGGCAATGTCCAGCTCCAGCAGGAGAGAATCTAACCATCTCCCCATGACATTCAATGGCATAACCAATGCTGATAATCCCTCCACCCCCCACATCAACATCCTGAGGGGTTACCATTGACCAAATTGAATTGGACCAGCCATATAAATACTGTGGCTACAAGTGCAGGTCAGATATTGGGAATTCTGTGGCAATTAACTCATCTCCTGACTCTCCAAAGCCTGTTCACCATCTACAAGGTGCAAATAAGGAGTGTGATGGAATGTTCTCCACCTGCCTGGATGAGTGCAGCTCCAGCAGCACTTAAACTTGGTACCACCCATCAAGAAGTCCTGATTGCCACCCCATCAACTATATTAAATTATTCACTCCCTCCACCGCCGACGGACAGTGGCAGTGGTGTGTACCACCTACAAGATGCACTGCAGCAACTTGCCAAAGCGCCTTCAACAGCATGTTCCATTTTCAAGACCTCTTCTACATAGAAGGACCGGGAGTGGGCAGCAGGCATGGTAATATCACCTGCAAAGTTCCCCTCCAAATCTCACACTATCCTGGCTTGGAAATATAACGTCATTCTTTCACTGTTGCTGGGTCAAAACCTGGAATGCCCTTCCTAACAGCACTCCGTGTGTACCTAAACCAGATGGACTGCAGCCGTTCAAAAAGGCAGCTCACCACCACCTTCTCTAGGGCAATTAGGGATGGGTAAGTGGAGGTGAGAATGCAAGGCAGGCTGCAGTGCTGATTGGTTGGCAAGTGGACTATGATAGGTAGAGGCGTTGCCATAGGGAATGCACCAGGGAGCAGTTAACTACCAAGTTTCTTTAAATTCAAACCTGGCAGGTCGAGTCTTGTCAAAACATTTCCTTGAGGAATGAACCAGGGAATGCCCCCCCTCCCCAGCTTTTGTTTAGTTGAAAAAGGTGCAATGTGTGGATTGTTCTTTTTGTCTGCAAAGGACAATTGGTATTCTTGCGAATTCTCTCCTGATGAGTGCAAGACAAAAAGCTTTGACAGCTTGTCTCTGTTTTTAGCAATATATAATAATTGTTAGAACCAATTTCTTTAGACAGTTATGTCTAAGAACAAGAAAGCTGAAAGTACCTAAGTTATTGACCCCTGCTGGCATACAATGTAGATTGTTGAAAAAAGTCAGATTGTGAAAGAAGTCAAAGAGATAGCAGAGGCTGTGATGTGATTTTTCAGTCTACCTTAAATATACAAATTGAGCTGATGAATTGGAGAGTTGCCAATTTGACATCTTTCTCTGCCTTCTTGAAAGGGTAAAATTGGTAACCAAAGCTAATTTGATGTCATTTGTCCAAAATTCTTTGAGCCCATAATTTGAAATCAAATTAATGAGCATTTAGAAATGCATGAATGTTGAGGACAGCCATGTTGAAGGCGAGTAGGATTTGCCATAGCCCATGAGGAACTGAGACAATTGGTTATTTAGCTTGAGGGGCACCGTTCCACATCAAACATGAGGCAGGTGTGGAGACAGGTCCCAAGTCTACGTCAGCTGGAACAGGAATTGAACCTAAGTTGTTGGTGTTATTCTGAAACACACGCTAGCCGTCTAGCTAACTGAGCTAGCCACCCCACGAAGGCAAATACTGTTTGACACATTTAATCGGGATTTTGGAAAAAGAAGGATAGATGGAGAGAATGCAGTAAATGGATTTTCAAACGGCATTTGATAAGATGCAAAATGATTGTTTGAAAAATTCAAGCTTGTGTTAAAGGAGGAAATATAGTAACATGGATGGAATGTCAGCTGAACAACGGGGAATAGAATTAGGGTAAATGGTGTTGCTTTTATTGGAAAGGGCTAGAAGCAGTATGCCCCAGAGTTCAGTGCTGAGTCTAGTTTTGTTTTTTCTGTATTTAAATCATTTGGATTTGGGCATGGAGATACAAACTCAAATTACTTGACAACAGAAAAGTAGGATGTTGAAAGACTCTATTTAGCAGAGATTTGGAATGCAGTTTAATAAGGATAAATGTCAGGTAATACATTTTTGAGAAGAATATTGAGGAATCACAGTATCTTTACAGTGCAAAAGGGGGCCATTCAGCCCATTGAATCTGCACTGGCTCTCTGAAAGAGCATTTCACCTAGTCCCACTCGCCTGCCTTCCCCCATAACCTTGCACATTCTCTCTCTTCAGGTAGCAGTCCACTTCCCTTTTGAATACCTTGATCAAACCTACCTCCACCACTCTTTCAGGAAGCTTATTCCAGACACCAACCACCCTCTGGGTAGAAAAATTTTTCCTCACATCACATTTGGAAGTATATACTGACTGGAAAGATGATGGGTGTGGATAAACAAAGACAAAAAATTCCAATATATTTCTGAAAATGCGATGTTTAGGTTTCATTAATAGAGGAAAGTATGATAGTAAAGAAATAATAAATTTGTACCGGGCAGCAGTTAGGTGACAGCTAGGCATCAGAAGGTGCCCCATTATTGAAAAGTATTCAATTAAGAGGGCAGAAGTCATGGATTCACCATAATGATATTAGGGGTGGGAAATTATATGGAGAGAGAATTGAGATTTGAGTCTATTTCCATTGAAGCAGAAAATCCAAAGAAGTAATTTTATTCGTTTTTTTTTAAATTATGAAGATTTTGGACAATGCATAAGGAAAGGCTCTTTTGGTCAGAGTTATTATAGTGAGGATTCATAATTTAACATAGTCACTAAGAGGAAAGACAGAAGTTATGAAATGTATTTACACAGGGGTGTTGAAGAATGGAGTGCTGTGCCACAGGAAATGGTTGAGGTAAAGACCATATTACCTATTTTAAGGGAAAATTGTACATTGAAGCAGAAGAAGATAAATGGGCTCTGGAGGGAGAGCAAAGTAGTGCGATCCGTTTTAGATTATTCTAGCGAACTGTTAGCACCATCGTGATGTGCCAGATAGTGCTTTTCTGTGCTGTAAACTTCTTTGGTTTTATGCCTGGAAACTGTACAATGCAAGTTGCAATTCTGAAGCTGAGAATGTAACAATGGATACTAGTATTGATTAAGCTGTATTGTGATATACTGTTTTGAATTGTGATGCATTGTGAACTTGTAATTAGCTGTAGTTGAAATGGGGAGCTATTTTGAATAACAACTTTAAGTCAATTTTCCTAGATTTTCAGTGTCATTAGCATTCCGAAATATTAACGTGATATGGAATGATTGGACATGGGGTTACATCTCTTATTAGGAACAATGGAAAGTTCCTAATCTGAGCATGGTTGCTATTGAAAATCATGAATCATATGCTTCTCTTGGAATTGAAGGATGGAGATTGATGGAGCGTTATCTTCATCCTTGCCTCTCCTCACCTGTATGGCTTGGAAGGATTAAGGAAAGAGGGGTGTGTCAAAAAAAAAGGAGATTCGAACTATTACAAAGTAAATTGGCAGATTTTTAACTTACTGTAGTGAATCTATCTTTCCTATTTTATTGTTTCATGCCATGCTATCCAAATTTCTCACGTTCAAAAAGCATATAAGTCTGATGCATTGTCAGATATTAACAAAGTGTAATTAATTGGTGGCTCAGTGGTGCTCCACATTAAAACACTAATGCATGTTTTTATGTAACTGAGGCATGCAGTTTAATTTCTCCTATGAATTCTCAGTCTGGGCCTGCAATACTTGGGCAAGTACAAAGTAGAAACTAGTTCTCCAAGATGGGCGAGGAAAAGGAGGCAAAGATTGGGTGTGGCATTTGCACTAGTTGGTATTCCCAAATCTCCTTACAACCGTTCAACAATGCCTTTTAGTAGCAATCTTGGATCAGTCCAGTTTGCCCTTTTTCTTCCACCCACAACCTCTACCCTTTCCTCTTATTCCAAGCAGTGCATGGTCAGGTTCTTCCTTCAGTGTTGGAAATGAGAAAACTTGCAATTGTAGACATCCTGAAAATGAAGTCATTTGTAATTTGTCTTTGTTTTCTTTTCAGATTTTGGATCCTTATTTGACCTTGAGAATGACTTACCAGATGAACTGATCCGTTCAGATCCATTAGGATTGACCAATGGTGGTGACCTGGCTCAGCTTACTGGGGTTGGCATGGTGCAAGATGCCGCCTCAAAGCACAAACAACTGTCAGAGCTTCTGAGAGGCAGTAGTTCCAGTATCAATATGGGACATGGGGCAGTCAGCTCTGGTGGTGCCTCATCACGCTCCATGGATAGTCCAGTGCAGTCGGTAGGCAGCCAAAGTCAACAGACTAGTCCCAGTATAGGAAGCTTAAGTAGTATGGTAAAGAGCCCTTTAACTCAAGGTGGTCTTACATCCCCTCCTAACCTGGGAATGGGAGCAAGTGGAGCAAACCAGAGACCTCCGACACCGCAGTCTGTGAACCCACAGAAACACGATCAGCTTCATACGTCAGCAACGGGTCTGATGCCTGGTGTAAACAGCCCTACCAACCAGGCTGGCATGAGCATGAATGCTAATATGAATCCAGCCCTGATGAACAGTGGCAATGCTCAGGGCATGATGCAGGGACAAGTAATGAACGGTTCTCTTGGTGCTGGAAGGGGCAGACCTAACGTACAGTACTCAAGCCCAGGAATGTCCAACACAAACAACCTACTTGCAGATCCGTTATCCCAGGGATCACCTCAGATGGCAGCAGGTCTCAAAGGACCTCAGCCTGGGGCAATGAGCAAGGTAAGAACTGAGCATTTTATGCCTTTAAATATTTACCATATATGTTAATGTCACAATTAAGGTAACACTGATGAAATGTGACATGTTTAACTCAATCAACATGAACAACATTTGGAGCTTTCACTACAAATAGAGCAGCTAAACTCTCCTCTTCGATTTCTTACAATTATAAATTCATCCATCTCTTGGGCTTCTGATTTTCTCTAATACAGGTTGAGAATTGGGCTGCACCAATGACCAAACAGGTAAAAGCACAGTTCAATGTTAAACTAAGTCATAAAGAACAGAAAATCCTAGGTTCCGTCTATTTTAAGTTAACTGACCTCAGCTGGACAATACCTAGAGTGCTGTGTTTGACCTCACTTGGCTGGGTAGGTATGGGAAAAATCAGTTTAGGTCATTCTCCTGATAACTATCTAATGGCTGCTGGTCTAATCAACAAGATTGGGCTTGGTCTTAATTTACCATCGGAGTAACCTACTAAAAGTCATCATCTTTGCTTATGCAGGAAGGATGGCTATTTGGCTGAGACACCAGAGAGTGACTGTAGCAGCAGTTGGCTTTTGGGAGAGGAGAAAATTGGAAACTACTGATCTTAAAAGAAAATATCCGAAAAGACAAAACAGCACACTCAGCAATTACTTTTCAGTCCAGATTTGCATTGTACAGTCTACAATGATTGACATGCAATCTGCCTATGTTATAGTTTTTTATTTGCTCAGGTGTTCTAGGTTCTGCATTCTTGTTTTTGCATCTAAGTACTCTGTTCAGTTTTAATGGCACTTTTATTAATTTTTTTGGAAGAATTATTATCCTTATTAATTGTACGAAATCCAGACAATCTGCCTCTGTAATAAGATAAAATTGACTAAGATCAATCTCTTTTATACCTTCAATGATTTAGGCCCAAGCGAAAGACCTTTAGCTGTTAGAAATTACAGAGGAGAGGATGGCTACTCTGCCTACTTATGGCTTCAACTGACAGTCCATTCTGTATTGCTTATGGACATGGAAATTGTATTTCTCTAATTTATGATTCAACTACTTGCCAAATCTACTTTGGACTTCCAATCCAAATATTACATCTTAAAATTGACAAACATTTAATATAAAACAAAGTACAGCCTCCTAAAGCACCAGAAGTAGTTTTAAGAAAACTATCTGTTGGGTACTGAGTTGTAACACTCTGATCCTAACCCAGCCTATTGATGATGCAGTGATGGCAAAGTTCACTTGTGAGGATGATTCTTTGCTGCTTGGAGATGGATTTTGGTGCAGCCAACAGATATGAGTGAGGCAAGAGTTTACAAAAAAATAAATTCTTGGAAAACTGATGATAAAGACCCAAGAGGTGATAAGTTGAGGAAAAGTACCAGTGGAAAATAGAATTGTTTTAAAGGCACTCTAGTTAATCCTGTGGCATTACTGCTCGTGTAAAAACAAAATTATTTCCCCACTTGGCCTACATTTACTGGTGTTGATTGAGAGCCTTAGCGGCCAACCTTGTGGGAGAGGGGAGGAATTCAGGTTGGATTGTTTGCTTACTAGCAGACAATGAGATTGTTAGAAAATGAGACTAAAAAATTGAAATATCACATGATGACTGCTAGCCAGTGAAATTATTGAAAACTGACCTCATAAAATAAAAAATGTATATATGAAATGGTCACCATGTAGAAACTGAAGATTAAAAGGAACTCAGATGTCTAGGAAATTGGAAAGGGTAAAAATAAAACTAGGTTCTTGGAAACAACAGTGAAACCTGTACAAATGGACACACTAAAAACTCGACACTCTTTAAAACAAAGAACTGGGATCCAGGGGGTAGAATTAGTTTTTCTTTCTAGAGATGGGATATATATTAATTGGGGAATTATGAAAATGAGTACAGTCTGTTTCACTTAAGATAGCGGAGAAAAAAAGCAACACATGAAACTGACAAAGATGTTATTTCAGCCCATTCTAAATCCTGGCTCTTGTTATTGAAATGAATGTCTTGTGTTGTAATACAGCATCCCTTCGATACCTTGCCCATTCTTAATGTGTAAGTCCATACCTGAAGTTTCGGTAGACTGTTTGATTATGGGTGAAGAGGAATACTTGTATGGTACTTAGTGGTCATTGACAACCTTGAAACAACGTCCTGGTCTGAGTAGTCATCATGGGAGTACAAAGAACAAAGAAAAGTACAGCACAGGAACAGGCCCTTTGGCCCTCCAAGCCTGCGTCGATCATATTGCCCGTCAACTAAAACATTTTGCACTTCCGGGTTCCGTATCCCTCTATTCCCATCCTATTCATGTATTTGTCAAGCTGCCTCTTAAACACCACTATCGTACCTGCTTCCACCACCTCCTCTGGCAGCGAATTCCAGACACTCACTACCCTCTGCCCTGCACATCACCTTTATAGTTTTCTCCTCTCACCTTAAATCAATGTCCCCTAGTAATTGACTCTTCCACCCTGGGAAAAAGATTCTGACTATCTACTCTGTCCATGCCACCCATAATTTTGTAAACTTCTATCAAGTCAAAAGCCGAGTAGGGAAATAAAGCTGTGGGGTTGTGGTAATAAAATTTTATGAATTTTTTTTCTTTTAGTGAATAATGCTGAATTTTCATATTCTCCTTTTGCCAATTGGGGATTTAAAATACAAAATGAAAGCTACAGAAGTTACTCCTCACTTCTGATACACCCCCTTGTTAGATAGTGAGACAGATTAATCTGTGGACATGTTCATGGGTACCATTAATGCTGATTTAATCTGACAGGAAATTTAACTTGAACAGTACAGGCCATGGGTTTAGTTGAATCTGCACACATGCCACTCTGGTACCAGTAACTGTCTTGAGTGACAGTATGGTTTGGATTTCCAATGTGTTAATTTCCATCAAGAAGCAATTAATTTAGCTTTTTTGAAAATTGAGTACGGCATCCTATTTAAGATGTTTCACTTAAATGATCTAATGCAGACATCTGTTTTCTCAATGTTAGATTAAGAATTACAATTTAAAACACAGTATAACCTTAATTTCCCACACCATTGAATTGAATTTGTTCTTTCTAAATATTTTGTATCATTTAGCTGACCTGTGTCAAATATTGAAATTCTACCTAACTCAGAACTAATTGGATACTAATCACCTTTAAATGGAAGGAAATTCTTGGCTTTCGAGCCATTCTCCAAACTTCCGTGTGTGCTTTTGAAGGGCACAAGGAGAATGAGGACTGCTTGTGTGCATTCTACTTCAGTGAATTTGTAACTGCTATGGTGTAAAATGAAGAAAATATAGCTGTTGCTCCGGTTGTTGGTTCCTAAGGGACAGATCTCTTTTTAAACAATGAAAGTGTGCCCTGGGCGGAGCAGTTTCTCTTTCAGTTGAGTGGCTAAGCGTGAATCTGGGGTTGGGATTAGCATGCTGTTGGCTGCTTAGCTCAGTGAGAGGGTGCTTTTCCTCCTTTGTTCTTATGGAGAGGTGCAGGTACCATCTGTTGTCCATGTAGCCCAAGGAAACTTTGTCTTTTTCTCCTCCTTTCTCTTCTCTCCCCTTCTCCAACCCCAATAACGTACATTTTATTACTAATTTTAAAAATGTTAAAATGAATGGGAATAGTTTGTAAACATTTTGAGATGAGCTGTCTGCTGCACAAATTGTGTACTAGGAGTTGTACACATACTACTGCTGAGTCAAAAACACACCCTACTTTTGAAATATTCAATACTATTGTTCCCAGTTAGATTGGAAAGCTTCAGAGCCATGATAACTTCAGAATTAATGTTGAAATACTAATACTTGGATGTGCTCAGTCAGCATATTATGAAAGTCATTGCATGTTTGTACAAATTATGTGTAACAGCAGTAAGTACCAGTGATAAATCTCTATAAAAAGCTGTTTAAGCACTGTTAGTTTTCATTGACAATCCCAGATGTAGGTATTCGATACAAATATGCTACATGACAGAATAGTACCTGATCTTCTGCCACCTCCCCCAAATAATATAACACATCTTTAAACTGATGAACTGGAGCCTGTCACTGTGTATATTTGCAACTGTTGTCACTTACTTTTTAATTTCAGTAACTTAACTCATCTACTATTAGTTTTCCCTTTTATGTTTCTGAAGGTACTGCTGGTGGAAGTATAATTCTACAGACCTCTCGGTACTCTGCCATCTTGCCCAAGTGGACACTTGTTTCTTTTAACAACTTTGTGTCTCTCTTCCTTTCAACTGTTCACCTCTTGTGAAACTGCTGAGTTGTGCACAATTCCACATAAACCAACTACCCTCTATGTCCAAAAGTCCATTTTTCAAAGATGTGTCTAAATAACTTGTAAATGGCTATTTGACCTTCAGGGAAGCAGCACAACCAAGCCCAATGTCAAAACGCATGCAGTTTCTAGTTGGGTTCATTTAATAGCAGCAAGGAACATCCTCAATAGCTGAGGCCAATTGTAGCATCCATACCATCGGGATCAGCTAATTCAGCACAGACTAGGGTTGAACCAGAAACTTTATGGTATGTTCATTTTTTTAAGAGACATCAGAATGTCTGCTCTGTCCATTTTTGGAAGGTAGAAACCCAAGTTAAGAGTGCATACAAGTGGCATAGTGATACTGTCACTGGACTTGTTATCCAGAAACCCAGGCTAATGCTTGGCAACATGGGTTCAAATCCCACCATGGCAGTTGGTGGAATTTAATTTTAATTAATAAAACCTGGAATTGAAAGTTAGCCTCTGTAATGATGAGCATGAAACTACAGTACCATCGATTGTCATAAAAACCCATGTAGTTCACTAGTATCCTCTAGGGAAGGAAACCTACCATCCTTGCGTGGTCTGGCCTGCGTGTGACTCCAAATCCACAGCAATGTGGTTGACTCTTAACTGCCCTCTGAAATGAACTAACAAACCACTCAGTTCAAGGCCAGTTACGGATGGCAGCAAATTCTGGCCTTGCCAGCAATGCCCAAATCCCAAAGAACAAATAAAAGCTTTACCACCTGACTCATCATGTTTTATGACTCAGTTAAATTTGTGAGGTTTTATAATTCATAAGATGAACATAAGACAGACTTTTTGAGTGAGAATTTAATGTAGATTGCACAATATTAGTCTGATTTGAAATGAGCATTGGGTTCTCCCAATCTTCCTCAAACTGAATATCTCATTAATATTGTACATCAGATATTGATAGATGTTAACTTGCTGGCATTCCCAATATTTTCTTACAGCTACATATTCATAATACTCTAAAATCATGTTAAAGCTAACCTGCCCATAGTGTTTACCTGCTTTGCCCTTCTAGTTACAACAATGTATATAAATATTTAAACTCTTTTTTTGGTGTAAGTTAACACTTTGGGGAAGTGATGGGGGCAATGATGCTGCGACTGAAGGCAACTTTACAACATTTTGTGAACGTAAGATTAAGAAATTGCACAGCAGTTCCAGCAAACAAGCAAGAGATTTCCTGCATGCTTCAGCAACGTTCATTCAGCAAGTGACGGTTAACTCTGTGTTTAAAGTAAAATTGGAATTGGTGCAGAAGAGGAGCTGACAACCAACCAAACTTCCTGTCCTGCTTGTCTTTCAATATTTTATTTTCAAAAGAGCTGTTCTACTATATACAGGATCTGGCTTGACTGCAGCCCCCCACTGTTGATTAGCTTGCTAAATACAATTACCTGCCTAAACCCCACCATGTTTCCACTTCCTTTTACCTAACTTCTGATCACATCTCAATCTTTCTTCCTTTGACTGGGCATCAGTTTTACGCATGTCTTTTGAGATGTCTTTGGGTATTTTTATATGCTAATGGCGCAACATAAATGCAGGTTGCTATTGTATCACTTGTCATCAGAACTTGCAGGATATTCACTTGATCATAGTACTGGAGATCATTTGGCGCCTATAGATAGACCCATACCCTAGCTAGAGTTGAGTACTTTCAGGTGTCAAGGGAAGAAAAACATGTAATAAATAATCCCTTTGTTTAGTTTGCTGTATATTTCATTAGTTTAATAAACCTCTCCCCATACTACTCTGCATGTATATCAGCGTAAATGGTGAAAAGATTATCCCTAAATAAGGAAAATCTGAAGTTAGAGATAAGCATATAAGTGCAGTTGAGTATGCTACTGTAGCTATGTCAAATATTCGTTTGCTGTATTCTTCACCAGTTTAGCTGAGTTGATAATATGTTGTCTGAGTCAGAAGGTTGAGACTTCAAATCCTACTCCAGGACTTGGGCACATAATGAAAATGAAGTGACAGTACTGAAAGAGTGCTGTATCTGAAATAAAAACAAAATGCTTAAAATACTCACCTGAAAGCATTTGAGGAGAGAGAAACATAGTTAATGTTTCAGATCAAGAAGCTTTCTTTGGTGCTGTATCTGACCTCTGTGTGGCACAATTCTAAGAGCAAGGTGCTGGTTAATATTCTTCCCTCTACCATCACCACCAAAAAGAACTGGTCATTTAATTGCTGCCTATGGGCCTTGTGTGCAACTGTCATGCTTAAATAATTCTTTAACATAATTAACTTGAACTTTTCATTTAATATACTATTTATCGCTCACAGTGGTCTCTACTTCGGGCAGACCAAACGCTGGTTGGATGATCGATTGCCTTGCTCAACATCCCAGTTCAGTCTGCAAAACTGACCCTAATCTCCAATCATATGCAGTTTAGATTATTTGTCTTGCGCCTCTCTGCCCTCTGTCTCCAATGAAGTTCAGCAGAAGCTTGATGAACAACACCTCATCTTTTGACCAAGCACTTTACAGCCTTCTGCACTCAACATTGAGTTCAGCAGTTTCAGATCATAGCTCTCTCCTGCTATTTAGAGCTCCCCTAGAACTATCTTTTGATTCTTCTACTTGTTCCATTTTCCATTTAGTCTTGTACCATCACGCCTGCTTTATCTCAGCCTACCATAGGCCTTCCCTTTTGTTCTTTCTTCCATCCCCTTTCCCTGCATCTGCTTGCTTAAAACCTGTCACATCAGTAACACTTTCCAGTTCTGACAAAAGGTCTCACAGACATGTAATGTTACCTCTGTTTCACTCTGCACAGATGCTGCCCAACCTGCTGATTGTGTCTAGCGTTTTTTTTTTTACATTTCAGATTTTCAGCATCTGCAGTACTTTGCCTTGCTCCCAATGCTTGCACTACCATTATTTCATCGGTTTTTATGATGTTGTATTGCCTGTGTACCCTGAACAATCCAGAAGCAATGTGCCTTCAGTGCCATTACCTGCAAACTTGAACACCTGAATAATTTTGTTTATTTTGTTCTGAGGTCATAATTTAGTAGTCAGAAGAGAAACATTGAACATGATGCATCCATTTGAAGCAGTTGATTTGAGTGGCTGTAAAATTCCATGCAGTTTCGTTTACAGAGGCTTACTTACAGTTTTTGCCCCAGTTTAATGCATTAGATTTCACTTATTAATTCCCCCTTTTCTTGTTTTCCTGCATCATACACCAGCTGGCAAGATAGCTGAAGAGTTGCCCTGACATCCACCCCTATAATTAGGCAGTTGCTAGGTTGCATATGACGGCCCAGCCAACTTACTTTCCGCTTTTTTCATCTTCTCCACAGCAGTATGTTGAGATTGGGAAGTCCACTACACTGTGTCTCTTCCTTTAATAAATTGTTAAAGTGAATTTCTATTAAATGAACATTTTTTTTTTGGTTTTCATTCTCAACAAGTGTAAGAAATTTTCATAATTTGGGAAACATTTGCTACTATGTTTCTCAAAAGTTAATCCAAAAGGTGGAAATTATAATATAAAAAGACTATTTGAACTGGATAAAACACACTCAAATGCAAACTCAGGTTTTGTTCTTCTCAACTTCAAAATATTCTCTTCAGACACGATGTAAAGTGTACAACAGTAAGATGAAATACTAGCGGATATTCATCTATCGCTGGTATTGGAAAAGGTGAGAACAATTTAAGGTATTGAATTCAGAGTCCCACACAAAAAAAAAGGTTTTGCTTAGCAGCTTAATTTATTACGGTTTGTGTAATACCGTAATAGACGCTGTAAGCACATAAGAAATAAGAGCAGGAGTAGGCCATTCAGCCCTTTGAGCTGCTCTGCCATTCAGTATAATCGTGACTGGTCTACCTCTACTCTACTTCAATTAGTGAAATAAGCCTATTTGAAAATGCCCTGTCAATGTTCCTATGAATTGATTCTACCATACCCTTATGCTGTTTTCCAATTTTCTCTATTTGCAAACATATCAATTAGCATGTTTCCAAGCAAGCTCTTGTACTACAGACAGCTTTACTCTTTAGATTAATGTTTTTTTTTAAACTAGTAGATACAAATGACTCTGCTACTGCCAAATGAGAATTTTTTGAGTTATGTAAATTTTGTGTGGTTAGCCCAGAAGGCCCTTGTAGGTGGCCAGCATTTTTATTTATATTTTGGGGGCTGCCCTCTAATTCAACTTAAGCAAATTTTGCAACAGTTGTGTCTTCAATGTATAGCATAAACCTCAATAAATTTGTGTATTCCCGAAAGCATTGGGCTACAACAAATACCATTTCGAGGTGGATGACTTGATTTGTTATCATATGTGCTGTGCCTTAGATTACATTTTTAACCTGGAAGGTTAGTAGAGGCTACAAGTGAATTTTTAACTGACAAATGAAAGTGGTAGGTGTTTTATAGCTTACACTTGTGGGTTTTATTTGAGGTGTATACATAAGTTGTACACATAAATACAATTCCTGCATGCTTTAAGTGAGCCACAGTGGTGCTTGGGATACATTGATAACTCCATTTATATTACAGCACTATGTTGTGTCTATAGGTAAATGCAGTAACTGCAGCAATTTGTTCTGCCCCCACCTGCTAGTGCTACACTGTCTCCTGAGGTGAAATGCTTCCCCTGGTAAAGGTAAATGACTGCTGTTAGTGATACTTTCCATCAAGCTCTCCATTTTATTTTGGCTGTTACTGTAAGAATATTATATGAAGTTTTGGACAGCTTCAACTCAATACCTGCTGAATATGCAACACTCAAATGTCCCAGCTATATAAAACAAGCATGCCATTTTATTAACTATCAGAACGCTGCTTGAGGAGGACTGTAAGCAACTCTGCTGCAAGAAGGGTGTTCTTTCTTAATGTTAAAGCATATTGTTGAGGCAAATTAGAACGAGATTTTTCTCTGCTTCTGACCATAAGAATATTCATAAGAATAAGTAACATTTTTGACGTAATTTCTCTGGTTCACAAAATGAAAACTTGCTTTGTTGCCCAGAACTAATTAGGTTTTGAAACTGAAAACAATGAGTTAAAGCAAGGATGAAAAATGCATCTTTTATTATCCAAGACTAACTTTCTTAAAATATTCAAGCCTTGGACTGTTTATTGTTTAATACAAGGGTTTATGTTGCATTGTAATGTAGTATTTGTTTTCTGCCACTGGAGGCCCTTATGAGCCATGGGTGATCTTCATCTGATGGGAAAAACATTTGCAGTTCTCCTTTAATTTTACTCATGTCCCAGGCAGTTTAAACTGGCATTTTCTGCACACCTTGATCACCACATAAAACAATCCTCACCTTGAAGCTTACAGCATGGCATCTGATGATACTTATATTTTTAAGTTACTGTTGGTCTCACAACCTTCTGATTTCTTCTTGATTTTCCAAGAGTTTTGGTGGGGGTTATGGTTTGAAAGCATTTTTACTTGATGTAGTCTCTCTTCTAAATGTCAACTTCCCTCCACCCAAGTTGAATAAAGATAGAAGAGACCAAGATGAATGTTTTGATCAGCTTGTTGAGTGTCAGAAGTTAATTTTACTTTTTATTTTAAACTAATAGATGGGAATGATGGGAACCCCTAGCCCTTACGGACAGCCATATGGACAGAACACTGGTCAGACGCTGGGCACTAGCGGACTAGGGCAGCAGATGCAAAACAAGGGTGGTTTAGGGAACAGTCTGCCTCAGTTTACAATGGACAAGAAACCTGCAGGTGGTGCTGGGATGCCAAACCTGGTGAGTGCTGAGAGATTCACGTACCTCACATTTCACACTTCCTCATTTCCTGCCTTGTCGAATTTAAAATTAATCTCGGGCAATAAGACTAAACCATAGAAGGAAGCAAAATGCCAAAATAGAACATTGAAAGCTTATTTTGAAAGTTAGTGCCTTGTTAAGGGACAGGTTTGTGCCTACGTTTCCTGTATTGAGAATTTGTGTATAGTGAATACCAATAGAAGTTTGAAGGATCATCTAAAATTGCCCACCTTCACATATCACTTCCTTATACCAAATCTTCACATACCACCATCAGGCCAGTTAGAGCTGTACAGGTTATAAAGCATACAAAGCAAACTCCATCTAACCACATGTAGTGAACATCATTAGAGACCCTGAATGAGGATGAGTATTTAAAAGGAAAGGGATGTTTGTAAGAGCTGGTGACCAGTAGTCACTACCAAACTGGTGGCGAAAACCCATTACCAGGGCTTCATCGGAAGCACTAATAGAAAAGATATCTCCTATAAAAAAACCCCTAATAGTTTGATATGCTGACTTATGCCCATTTCCTTTTAGGTGTTAGTTTTGGTTCTGTGGTAGATTTCTCACCTCAAATCATTCTAGAGACTTGATCACTTAGTACTGCATTGAATGAGAGAGTGCTGTATTATTGGAGGTACCATCAAATGAGAAGTTAATCTAAGACTCCGACTGTCCTTTTAGTTGAACGTAACATATTCCATGGATTGAGGAAAAGCAGTGTATTCTCCCAGTGCCATGGAGAATGTTTATTGCTCTGTCTACATCGCTAAATATAGATTACCTGCTCATGATTTAGTTGCTGTTTATGGGACCTTACTGTGTGCAGATGCCATGTTCTATAATGCAACATTGATTGCACTTTGTTTTAGAAAAGTGCTTTATTGTTGTAAAGCACTCTAGGCGTTCTGACATTGTGAATGGTGCTATATAAATGCATTTTCTTTCTTTTCCAAAGCCGCAGCAGCCTTCTCCAGTACAGCAGGGAGGAATAGGGCAGCCGCCTGGGCAGGGAATGGGTTCTGCACCCACAGCAGATCCAGAGAAACGAAAACTCATCCAGCAACAACTAGTTCTGCTCCTGCATGCACACAAATGCCAGCGTCGGGAGCAAGCAAATGGTGAGGTACGACCCTGCAACTTGCCACACTGCCGAACCATGAAGAATGTCCTGAATCATATGACCCACTGTCAGGCTGGCAAATCCTGTCAGGGTGAGTATGGACTGAACTAGTATGAATACTTGGTACAAACACTCATCCAATATTTGAGTTGCACAGGATTTCTTATACTTTTAAGCTCACCACCACCTTCTCAAGGGCAACTAGGAATGGAAAATAAATGTTGGCCCAGCCAGTGAAACCCACATCCCGTGAATGAATAAAAAAAAACTTGAAACAAAGCCTTGAATTCCTTTGACATCGTTTAGTTTCTCAGTAAAATGGAATATGCAAAGCATTTCTGTTAACTTTCTTCCATTGACGTGATGTTGCTGTGTGCTTATGGAAGTTTACAGGGTCAAATTTATTAAGAAACTGTTTCTATTACAGTTAACCTGTTATATCCGGTTACATCCTGTCAATACCATCTAATGTACAAAAGGGTGGAATTCCTGTGATGATGCAGGCTACGATGCTAAAATTAGAACGTTGAATTCTTAAAGTTTGTTTTTCAATGTTGAGTTCTGACTTGGTTGTATCTTCTGATAGTCATGTTTGTCTGCCCTCTTTTTTTGTTAATTCTTTACAGTTGCACACTGTGCTTCATCACGTCAGATCATCTCCCACTGGAAGAATTGCACAAGGCATGACTGTCCTGTCTGTCTCCCTTTGAAAAATGCTGGGGACAAGCGTAACCAGCAATGTAAGTCTTCCTACCTTCAAAGTCTGGTTTTTTTTTAAAAAAGATACAAAAAGTTCAGTTGGGGTTGAGTATTTTTTTAAAATATAGACTTGAGTAATCTAGCTGTGGTTTCAAAATGTGCGCTTACTACTGGTAGTTTGATTTTGTTTAAATGCTTCACAATCAACAAACCTTCATGCTTTAGATTAATTTTTAGTAAATAACGAAGAATAATTCTGAAGAAAAATGTGATTTTCTCCACTTTGAGGAATGCTTTATTAAACTTCTAGGAACCTTGGGTATAAGCTACAGGGCAGGCTGATGGAAAGGGGATTTCACATGCCATTGTGCTCAGTAAACCAGTTCTATTTTATAAGGGCAGGGCTATATTACCATGCAATGCACATGATATTATCCTAAAACTTCAAGGCCACCATCTCAGTTTTTAAGTAAATGGAACTCCCTGTCAATCGGCTTAATTGTTTTGTGATGAAACAGTGCAGATTGGAAAATACTTGTTTCAGGCTCCAGTTTAGGAGCAGCCAGCCCTATATGATCAGCGTTTTTTTCCTTTTCTGTGTTATTTCGGGTCTGTGTGCATAAAATTCATGTACCTTAGATGATTTGCTGTTAAGAATGTATTGTGATAGATTTATATGTATTCCTACCCATGGTGTTCCTCAGTATGATCAAAAATATTCCATTTTATGGCTTGCTATGTATAATTTATGATCAGGTTGATAATATTACAGATTTTAAGGGGTGTTTCTGGTATTTTAAGGGGTAAATTATGTGACTGTCTGCATTTTGGTGCGAATTGTAAAGCTGTGGTCTTTAATTTTAGCCTGCCAGAGAACTGAGATGCTTTAGGTTTGAGGTATGCAGGAGGTGTTAAGGAGGAGGATGTGCTGATACAATTTTAAAACTGTTGTGAGGATCGTCTAAGGAGTAGAAGTGTAATGGGAGGCGGATGTTGATGTGAAAGATGGATGTCAAAGTTGTAGGGTAAAAATTGAGGCTATGAAATTGGTGGGAGGGTAACCTTGATGTGTTAACAATTTGGAATGGTGGCAATGTGTTAGAGAGGTGGGTTGTTGAACGTGGGAGGTGACCCTGGTGGATGGTACAGTAGGAGAGGACTAAAATGCTGCTTGGAAAAGTGATACAGCCAAGTTATGGGCATGGAAACCAAGTTTAAGTTTTTATAGTGTTTACTGTTTTTAAAAATTCAGAAGTCAGTGTCTTTAAAAACACAATTTGGTTCCTGGATCATAGTTAGGAAGACAGAGTTGGGATTTCTTTTCCATGAGTAGGTGGTGGGGAAAAAAAGAGGTGTAAGGCATGGCCAGTTGGCAGAGGGAAGTAGGGAAAACAGGAAAACTTTAATGTTCAGGGTGATGATGATGAGAATTATAGGATGCAGCAAGTTAAAGAAGAATTCCATCTACCAGGGTGAGTGAAGATGCTATGGGGAATTATGACTTAAGTTCTTCCCTCAGTTTACTAAAAGGAATTTTTAGCAATTTTATTGAAGAGGCCTGTGATTTAAAGCATCTGACTTTTAAATAGTAGACGTTTCCTGAGAAAAATGTTGTAAATGTTACTCAATCATTTTAGAATTCAATTCTGGTTAGAGGCTTTTGAGGTACTGGCCAGGCAAACTGAAGCAAGAGAAAGCAGCAGTGTAATTAGACAAGACTAAAGAAAGGTTCCTTGAGGCCAGGTTGGGTGGGTCAAACAGAGTGTGCAACAGATGATCTTGGGGTGGAGGCTCTATGGCATGTGAGCAGGATGTGTCCAAAGACTGGAGTCAAGGTAGAGGAAACCACTTCATGCATAGATCAGAGGTCAAGTCAGGGTGGCATATGATGCTGAGAAAGATAGCAAGGTAGAGTCAACATATTCTCTGGAATGTAGGTTTATGGAGACCAGTACCACCTGATTTAGACACTGACCCTGAAGTACTTATTGGAAGACGAGGATTTTACAATTAAGGTTAACAGTATGGCAGAATTAATGAACAGAAATTGAGAACAGGTGACTAAAAAGGAGGTTCATGCATTAGCAAGACTCTGTATAGTTCAGAATATTTTAGAATTTCTGTTATGCCCAAGAGATCACGTTTTGTCATATGTGCAAGTATGCCTTTCATTTTAAAAGGAAAACTGCACATTTCATCCTAGCGACTGAAATTTATTGAACACTAATTCATTTTTGCACACTTAAAAGCAGCTACAATTACAGGAAATATGGGGTGCTGGCAAGTTACAGGCCAGGATAGCAGCTAAAGATCAACACTATTCTAGGTGATCCCACCCTTGCTTGTATTAGTGTTGATATCATCCTGCATTTTCTCTTCTAGCCCCCTCCCCCAGTCACGATTAAATTCATTTGGCAGTTGGAATTTGGTCATCTCTAGGGAAAGGATGTTGTTTCTGAATTCAAAATTTAATTTGTGCTTTTTTTTTTATCTTTGCACAGCATTACTAGCTGGAGCAGCTGTAGGACTAGGAAACTCGTTAGGGTCAGTAGGAGTTGGACAGCAGAACACGCCAAGTTTAAACACTACCAGTCAGATTGACCCCAGCTCTATAGAGAGAGCCTATGCAGCACTTGGACTCACGTATCAGGGTAACCAGATGCAGCCTCAACCTCAGATGCAGAACCAGCAATCGTCTCAGTCTTCACAGGGGCACCAATCTCTGCGGCCTATGAATGCTATGGGTAAGTAAAAACTGTATGTAAAATAGGTGCAACTTATCCATCCTCGAAGCATGGTTGTGCAGTTCTCCAGAAATTCACATCCCATTTTGTAGATGCTTATTAAATGGCTGTCCATTAAATATAGGTATTTTACATAAAACAAGCAAAACTTTTATCTCTCACTTTCAATACTTGCTTTATCAAAAGCCCATGAGAGCTGAGCATTGTTCATTTGGGCATCCTGTTAGACAGAACTGACTTGATGACTATTCAGAATCGTATTTTCCTTATTTTAGAGGACAATCCGGGGCGCGGTTATAGAGCCCTATTGAAACAGTTTGAATTACTGAGACTAATGAAATTGGATTAGTTAAAGTGCTGCTCTAGTCAATATTTATAGTTAATATATTTAGTATTTAAAAAAAAACGATTTGTGTTTATAGTCCTGTTAACTGTAGTATTGGATGATGGAATGGGTTCCAGGTGAGAAACCACCACAGATGGAAACCAAAGTTCTGTATGGAGCCCAGTATGGACAGCTCCGAATTGAAAAATGACAAGACAGTTACAGAAGCTTGCAAAGAACATGAAGCCTTGCTTTTTGTCAACTTGGCTATAGCAACCAACTGACTAATATTCATGACATTTATCTGATGATTCAGACTATAGAGCACTTTTGGGGTAAGGTTGCAAAAACAAAAATACTGTAATCCCTATTTAAAAAGGGGTTAATTTTGCATGATGCCCTATTTCACTATACATTTACATGCCACTGCTTTATATCTGAGACATTGTTAGAATATGCGGTAACGGTGGGAATTAGTAATGGAAACAGAAAATGCTGGAAAAACTGCACAATTCTGGCAGCATCTCTGGAGAGAGAAGCAGAGTTAAAGTTCGATTCATCTTTGGAATTGGAGGGAGGCAGAAACATAATGGGTTTTATGCTCTTGAGAAAGAGAGGGGCAGGTGAAGCAAAATAGGATGTCAGGGATAGGTTGAGAGTGTGGGGGGTTGGGGGCGGCCAGGAGAAATTAAATGACAAAGGTGTCATGGGACACAAGACAAAGGGAGTGGCAATTAAAATAAAGACTAAAGCTTTAGTCCAGAATAGGTGTTAATAGGAGAATAAAGGCTTATCACTCTCTGAAAGAAAAATAGCAGAATGTGATGATAGACAAAGGGTCAGCGCTATCTGAAAGCAAAAACATGAGAAGTTACAGATTGGCACTTGGAGGTTTGGGAGTAGGGGCGAGGGTAGAATTCAAAATGGAAGATAAAATTCACTGTCTGAAGTCGTTGAACTCAATGTTGAGCACAGGCTATAAATCGGAAGATGAGGTGCTGTTCCTCCAGCTTGCGTTGGGCTTCACAGGGATGTTTTAGGCCGTGGACAGAAATGGGAGCAAAGTGGCGAATTGAAATGGTAAGCGGCAGGAAGGCCTGGGCCATGCAAAGCAGAATATCTCTGCTTAGTCCTCCTTCCAGCACCGCTGCGTGCCCCCACACCCCACACTCCCCATTTTTCAACAGAATAAAACCTATTGCATTTTTTATTTCTCCAGTTCTGAAGAAGAGCCATACTGGACTCGAAACATTAACTCTGGGGAGAATTTTCTCCTAGTTGGGGGGTGCTGAGTAGGCACGCAGCCAATCGCAACCTGCAATTGGCTGTGCATCACCATTTTACGTGGATGGGCCAATTAAGGCCCGCCCAGTGTGACACATGCCCAGAAGCGCTGAGTGCTCTCTGTGCAGATGGGGGAAGGAGGCTGAGTCAGGGCCTGTGCTTTTTTGCACATGCGCGGGAAAGAACGCAGAAATCTCCCTGAGGCAAGGAGCTGCCTCAGGGAGTTTAATTACATTTTGGAAAATTTAAATAAAGAGAAAAAAATTTTTCAGGCATATCCCCTCATGTGACAGTATCACGTGAGCTGAGACATGGGCTCTTCGCCTGCCGGCCAACCTTAAGGTTGGACAGGTGGCTCCATTAATTATTTTAATTAGCTTTTAAAATGGCCTTAATAGGCCTTTGACAGTTCGGCCGGTGTGCACCCGCCGAACCTAAGATCGGAATGATGCGCGGTGACGTCGGGACACACGCCCGATGTCACCCCACATCAGCAAGCTGGGCCCGTCCCTGCACGCTGACCCGAAGATTCTAGCCTCTGTTTCTCTCTCCACAGATGCTGTCAGACCTGAGTTTTTCCAGCATTTACTGTTTTTGTTTCAGATTTCCAGCATCCGTGGTACTTTGCTTTTATTTTAGTGGGAATTAGTATCTGCTTGTGAACTAATCAGATATTAATCATCTGTGAATGTTTTAGAATTCTAATGACACTTGTATGGCTTTACAGGTACCAGCCAAATGGGTGTGAATGGAAGTAACGTCGGTGTGCAGGCCCCCAACCAGCAGTCCAGCTTGCTGCATGATGCTATGATGCTGTCATCCATGACCTCCGCTAAGTAAGTCGAGGATCCATTCTTGCTCCTCGTTTCTGGTTTCATGTTTTTCATTTGCAGCTCTTTGTGTAATATAAACATATAAGCCTAAATCTGGCTGCCAGTGTTGCTTGTCAACGAAAAGGTGCATTGTCCTCCTTTTCTGTGACCAAACTGAGGAGTTCTACTTTCGGGGGCATTTTGAATAATTTGACAGTGAAATGAAGTCTTGGAAAAGGTGTGTGGTCTATCTGTGCCTCCTCGCTTAATACAGAATGATTTCAAATCTGTAAGTGGAGAATAGTGAAGTTCAAGAGATTGTTCTTTGTGATCTTGTCCACTAAATTTCCAACGACTTGTATTACTCACACCAACTTTTAATTCTTTCAGCCCAATGCTAAGTGACGGCACAAGTGTTAGTAATCTTAATACAGTGCCAACGGCAACGCCCCCCTCAAGTACTGGCATTCGAAAATCATGGCATGAAGACGTCACTCAGGACCTACGCAATCACCTTGTTCACAAACTGTAAGTGATCAGCTGTATATGTGATAGAGGTCTTAGATGTAGCTACTGAGATGGTGATTTATTCATGACAGTCATGGGGTGATTGGGATTTTTGTGGCCTAATGTATACAACTTCATTTTGTTTTTCTTGAAATAGTTTCTTTTTCTTTTCCATCATTTTCTCCTCCTGATGAGTTTCACAATAGGTCAGTTTCTCGTATCTTGCTTCCACAGCATCAGCAATCTCTCTGATTGTAGGGAGTGACCCAGCCAAGCCCCAATCCTAACTCGATGTTCACCAATGTAACTCCTGCTGAAGCCATATGAAATGACCAGAATCATAACCCTGGCTGACTTTTCCCATCTGTGACACATGAACACTTGGGCCAATTGTAGCTACTAACAGCCCAAAGATTACCTCATACCCCAGGCAGATTTCACCCCAATGTCTGACTGTACAACTTCACTGCATGCTGCTTTAACTAGCTGGGTTATTGAGGGAGTCATCTCATGATCTCTAATGGTTATTAGAAGTAGCAGTAAAATTTTGACGCAAGTGATGTGTTTCAGTCTCTGGAATCTCAAAAGCAATTCACAAGATGTTATCCTTAGACATGAGCTTCCTCAGCTTGCTAATTGATTTTGAATTTTACTCCCACCAGTTTAATCAATTTTACTATAGTTGAATCTGAATGAGAATCTGCGTTATATCCAACTTAGTACAACATTGTTAGTATGACAAATTTCGTGTATGTAAATATTCAGTTTTTAAATTTATGGATAACCAGATGAGGCAGTTTACCCCATTTGTTATCACAATTGTTGCACACTAGCATCAATAATATGTGCAGTCATTTTATACCTTGAGAATGCAATTAATCTCCTGGAAACTTGTTTTCTTCACATTGTGCTTATCATCTCAGGTTGAGCTGCTGTACATTTGTACCTTTGTTTCCTTGTTTTCATTGTATATATCTGATCCAACATTTAAATAATTTCCCTCTTCCTTTAAGCCTCTTAACTTTCTCCCTAGCAGCGCAATGGCATTAGAACTGTTCAGTCACTTGGGTTGCTTAAGAATAGCGCAAGTAATAAATGTAAGTCAGAAGAGCAGTGAACATTGAGGAGAATTGCAGCAGACTTAAGGAAGTCATAAACTGGTGAAATGTGCAGACACATAGATAAAGTTTAACATGGAGAAGTGTGAAGTGATGCATTTTTTGGTACAAAGAATGGCGAGAGGCAATGTAAACATAATATATAATTTTAGAGGTGTGCAGAGAGATTTAGGGGTAAATGTGCACAAATCTTGGAAAGTGGCAGGATGAATTGAGAAGGCTGTCAGTAAGCATATGGGATCCTTGGCTTTATTTAGGGGAATAGAGTACAAAAGCAAGGAAATTATTACACAGCATATACGGCACAAAAACAGGCCATTCGGTCCAACCAGGCCGTGCTGGTGTTTATGTTTCGCTCAAACCTTCTCTTGTTTTTTCTCATCTAAATCTGCCATTGCTACCATCTTTTCCCATCTCTCATATGCTTGTCTAGTTTCCCCTTAAATGCATCTATACTATTTGCTTCAACCACATTCTGTGGTAGTGATTTCCACATTCTCACCTCTCCTTGGGTAATGAATTTTCTTCTGAATTCCCTATTGGATTTCTTGGTGACTGTCTTATATTAATGGCCTCTAGTTACGCTTATCACAAAATGGCCTGGCCTCAGCTGGAGTGCACGCATTAGGAACGCTGTTGAGGTCTTATGAAGGGACTTACTAGAATGATACCAAGGCAGAGGGATTTCAATTGAGTGGAAAGACTTGAAAAACTAAGGATGTTCTCCTTGGAGCAGAGACGCTTAGTAAGAGATTTAATATAGATGTTTTAAATTGTGAATGAGTTTGATAGGAAGGAACAACTAGTTCCGGAGGAAGGGTCAGTAACCAGAGGAGACAAACTTAAGATTAGCAAAAGAACCAGGTAATGTGGAGAGCGAATAATGCAGAGAGTTGTTATGATATGGAACGTACTGCCTGAAAGGGCGGTGGAGGCAGATTCAAAAGAGAAATGGATAAATATTGAAGGGAAAAATATTACAGGACTGTGGGGAAAGAGCAGGAAAGTGTGCCTAACTGGATAGCTCTACCAAAGAGCCAGAAAAGTTATAATGAGCTGAATGTTCCCCCCGTCTTGTCCTGTATCATTCTATGATTTTAATTGATTGGCATCATGCATTGTGCCTTAACAAATATTCTGAATTGTTTATAATTACTGCTGTGCACTTTGCTTCCCAAAAACCCTGTAATCTTGCATTAAAAGCTCTGGGCAATCAATGACAAATCATTTATTAGCCATTTGTAAGAGAAGTATTTTATTAGCGCCTATTATTTTGTTTTACAAGATTGCTGCAATTCATTGTGTATGATAAAAATATGCTTTTAACTTAGGAAAATATTGACACCATGAGATTTATATTATAGGATTTATATGATTGCATAAAATTTGTTAATTTTACTAAATACATTTATCTCAAAAGTAGGTGATGGAAATCCTTAAAATCTATCTCTGACCAAGATTTGGTCGCCTGTCCTAATATCTCCTTTTTCTCAATGTCCATTTTTGTCTGGTTCTGCTTCTGTGGCACCTTTGGGATATTGATACTATTATAAGTGCAAGTTGATGTTGAATGTTAACAATTCAAATGAGATCATGGCTGAGCTGTGACCACCTAACCTGTGACATATACCTTTAATTGCTTTGGTTATCCAAAATCTATCAATCTCAAATTTAAAATTAATAATTAATTTGGCATCAGTTGCCATTTGTGGGGGAAAGAGTTCCAAACTACTTTGTGTTATAGTGAGGAGCTACAACATATCGTTATTAATTTTATTGTACTCAAATTGTCTCCTTGTGTTTAGCTTTATCGTTCTGAATATACGCTGTGCCAAAGAATTAATGTACACTTAAAATAGCACTGTGCTATACAATTAATCTAACATGTGCAATGCTGCATGTTTTAAGGATTACTGAATGATTTGGATAAGTTCATCTGACCAAAAAGAGCACAGCATAATTTAATGAAATAAATTGTAAAAGTCAGAATATTTAATTTTTGGCATTTTAATAAGGTGCCTGCTGTTTTGAGTTGAAGATATATACTGTATTCTTCATTGTTCATTTTAAAGATCATTTAACATTTCAGCTTGTTGCACAATTGAATAATTTGTAACATTTGTTTCCCTCTTTACAGAGTTCAAGCCATATTCCCAACACCTGATCCAGCAGCATTAAAAGACAGGCGGATGGAAAACCTGGTGGCTTATGCACGAAAGGTGGAAGGAGACATGTATGAGTCTGCCAACAGCAGGGCAAGTTATAATTTGATATTTCAGTTGTGGCACAATTTGACCTTGGGATAAGCTGGGGTTGTTTTGTTTTTCACTAGGACCAAATATTTATATGTTAAGGTAAATTTAAAGGTAGATGTGCTTGCTTATTAATCATGAAAAATGAATACTGTATGATAAATACAGTTAGATAACACAGCAACTGCCAAAGAAATAGTCAGGAGCTTACTACCATCATTTCAGAATTCTATCAAAATTGCAAAGCCAAGCTAACTAATAATTTGTTTCAGCCACATGAAAGGGTCAAAACTTGAGTGTCTGTCAAACTGGTAGGAATTCTATGACCATATTCACTGGACAGTGTTAGAATGACAGTAGGTTGAGGAAATTATGCAGCTTATAGATAAAAATGGAAAACAGTTGGGTAACCTGGTGTTGGCTCTCGTTGGTAACAAACAAGGACTACAATAATTTGCATATTTGCTTGCTCTCCTTTGGAATTTTTTTTACAGAATGGCAACCTAAGTTAATTATTTATTCCCACCCTGTATCACTGGGCTTTCTTTTGTTTCCATCAGATCCTCTCACCTTGCATCTTTTTTTAAAAAATCAACTTTCTGATATTTTTTTGAAAATTCAGGCAGAGTACTACCATCTGCTTGCTGAGAAGATCTACAAGATTCAGAAGGAACTGGAGGAAAAGCGTCGCACCAGGCTTCAGAAACAAGGTGTGATGCCAAACCAAAGTGGTATGTTACCTACGGGAGCAACCCAACCCCCAAACTTGGCTCAGCTGCAAGCTGGACTTCCTCCAAGTAAGAAGGTTTTTTATGTTGTTGCACTTGATTGAAAGTTTATTAAAATGTGAAGTAACATGTCTTGCCTTTCACCTGTCCTCGCTCCAAGGATAGGCTACACTATGACTGATCTTTCTCCACTGACTTCTATCCTCTGCTGCCCTCACTGCCTGTCTCATAGAGAGGCCATCCACGTTCTGATATTATCTATCCATGCCATCTTGGGTTGGTCTTGTGCATGTTTTCCAGGTATTTTACCTTGCATTTCCTCTTTTTCCAAACACTCCCCTCCTGTTTGCATCACATGTCCAAAACCTGTGAGCTTCCTTGATATCACTGTCTCAAACAAGTTCCTCTTAACACCGGCTTTCTCGAGCACCCACTTGTTTGTCTGCTTGGCCAGCCACGACACGCTATCCCATCTGAACCCTTTCATTTCAAATGCTCTTATTCGAGCCTTGTCACGTTTCTTAATGGTCCAGCTCTCACAGCCATATATTGTCATCTGCCACACAAGGGCTTTCAGAAGATGAATTTTCGTTATAATCGAGCTGCTTTGGCTACTCCATGCTGTTTTAAGTGTGTTCACAGCACCATTACCCTTAAATCTAGCCCAGATTTCTAATTAGGGAAGTAATATAGTCATGGATAATTAAACATTTGTTCATTTTGTGCACAGCAAATGCATCAAGGGTGTTAATATGGACTTTTCCTTTCTTTATCCCAGTTTTGAAACTTAACCATAACTAAGGAACAGTAATAGATCTGCTGACTTATAGGACCATGATATTCTGTACACTGACCCAGAGAGCATATTATTAAAATTATATCTACATACACTAATAATTCACATCACAGCTTGTTACAAGTATATCTATTAGGATTCTTTTACTTATTTAGGTATGTATGTAATTGGTTCAATAAATTAACAAAATTATTTTAAATCTGCCAAATCTAATATTCTAATGGGTGATGGCATCAGTCACTATATTACTTAACCATATATAAGTTTAATTCCAGGACTGCTGAGATAGCTGGTGTCACCTGCAACGGCACTTGGTACTCTGAATTTGACCTTGGCACCCTAGGCTAAGAGGGAAAAACAATCAGTTGGATAAGCTATCTTATGATCCCATCTGAAAATTGAGCTTGTGTGAATGTCAGGTGACAACTGAATATGGTGTTTAAGTGTTTAACCTCACAGTTAAATAGTTAGTCAACATTCACAGCCTCAACTTGCACACAGAAAAAACTTCGACTTGGATAAAGTACCCAAGAACTGCAAGTGTTGTGAAACTGTAGGCCAGTGCCTTTGAGAAAAGGGAAAGATTAAAAAAACAGTTAAAGCTTATAATGCACAGGTCAGTCAGCATCTGTAAAGAGAAAGAGCAAGTTATGACTTTTCAACAGAAAAGTGGGATCAAAATTGAAAAAGAATTATACTTGGCTAAAAACCAATGACAATACCTGCTTTTGTGTGGAGCTTCCCCTTCAGGGTTATGCATGAAGAAAATTGGAACCTTTTGGGACTCCTGTCTCATTGCTAATGTTAAATGATAGTGCAAATAATTGGGTGTATGGCCTCAGGAATCGTGCTTTTAATTAGCAATACTTAAATGGCTAATTGAAATGGAAGCTGTCAGATTTGCATCTGATTAGCAAAGACACTGGATAAGCCAGTGTGTGATTGTTTTTTATGCATTGTGGATATTTGTTTGTGTTCTCATGGAACTTCACCCCACCCCCAAGCGAAAGTGCTGACTCTTGCAGTGGTATGGTGCTACTAGAGCTGACAGCTTTCCAGTGTCATAGCCAGTTGTGCCATTCTTTGTGTGAACTTAGGTAGTAAGTGTTGGCAGACTTTGACCACCACATATAGACTGGGAAAGCCAAGTTAGCAATAATACTGTGGCAGATGAATTCCTGAATTGTGTACGAAATGGTTTTTTAGACCAGTACATCGAAGAACCGACTAGGGAACAGGCTATCCTGATTTGGTTTTGAGCCATGAGAAGGGGTTAATTAACAATCTTCTTGTGTGGCGTCCTTTAGGGAATATGATAGAATTCTTCCTCAGTTTGGAAAGTGAAGTAGTCCAATCCGAAACTAGGGTCCTAAATCTAAATAAAGAAACTATGAAGGTGAACTGGCTAAGAGAGATTGGGGAACGTCATTAAAAGGCATGATAGTGGATAGGCAATGGCTAAAACTTAGGGAACGAGTGTATGCATTGCAAGTTATATATTCCTTTCTGGTGCAAAAACACAACAGGAAAAGTGGCATAACCATGGCTAACAAAAGAAATTAAGGATAGTATTAGATCCAGAAAGAGCAGCTAGAAAAAGTAGCAAACTTGAGGATTGGGAGCAGTTTAGAATTCAGCATAGGGGACCAAGAGATTGATTAAGAGGGGAAAAATAGGGTATGAGAGTAAACTTGCAAGGAACATAAGACTGTAAAAGTATGTAAGAAGAAAAAGATTGGTGAAGACAAAGGTAGGTCCCTTACAGACCAAAACGGTAGAATTTATAATAGAGAACAAGGAAATGGCAGAGCAATTAAACAACTACTTTAGTTCCCTCTTTACGGAGGAAAACACAAATAACTTCCCAGAAATTCTAGGGAATCGAGGGCCTAGGGAGAAGGAGGAATTGAAGGAAATTAGTATAACCAACAAAACAGTGCTGGAGAAATTAATGGAACTGAAAGCCGATAAACCCCCAGGGCCCAATAATCCACATCCCATGGTACTAAAGGAGGTGGCCATGGAAATAGTGGATGCGTTGGTTGTCATCTTTCAAAATCCTGTAGATGCTGGAACAGTCCTAGCAGATTGGAGGGTGGCAAATGTAACCCCACTATTTAAAAAAGGAGGGAGGGAAAAGACTGGGAATTACAGATCGGCTAGCCTAACACCAGTGGTAGGGAAAATGCTAGAGTCTCTTATAAAGGATGTGATAATAGGACACTTAGACAAAATCAATGGGATTAGACAAAGTCAACATGGATTTATGAAAGGAAATCATGGTTGACAAACCTACTGGAGTTTTTTGAGGATGTAACTAGCAGAATAGATGAGGGAGACCCAGTGGATGTGATGTTTTTGAACTTTCACAAAGCTTTTGATAAAGTCCCACACAAGAGGTTAGTATGCAAAATTAAAGCACATGAGATTGGGGGTAATACATTGGTATGAATTTAGAATTAGTTATCAGACAAGAATAAATGGGTCTTTTTTGGAATGTCAGGCAGTGACTAGTGAGGTACCACAAGGATCAGTGCTTGGGCCCCAGCTATTCACAATATATATCAATGATTTGGATGAGGAACCAAATGTAATATTTCCAAGTTTGCTGATGACACAGCAGGGAATGTGTGTGGTGAGGAGGATGTTAAGGGGCTTCAAGACGATTTAGACAAGTTGAGTGAATGGGCAAATACATGGCAGGTGCAGTATAATGTGGATAAGTGTGAAATAAAAACAAAAAACTGCGGATGCTGGAAATTCAAAACAAAAACAGAATTACCTGGAAATACTCAGCAGGTCTGGCAGCATCGGCGGAGAACAAAAGAGTTGACGTTTCGAGTCCTCATGACCCTTCAACAGAACTGATGAAGGGGGTTGTCTAGAACAAGGGGTTACAATCTCAGGATGTGGGGTAGGCCATTTAGGACTGAGATGAGGAGAAACTTCTTCACTCAAAGCATGGTGAACCTGTGGAATTCTCTACCACAGAGGGCTGTGGAGGCCAAGTCACTGAATATATTTAAGAAGGAAATAGATTTCTAGGCTCTAAAGGCATCAAGGAGAATGGGGAGAGTGCAGGAGTACATGGTGTTGAGATAGAGAATCAGCCATGATCATATTGAATGACGGAGCAGGCTCGAAGGGTCGAATGACCTATTCCTGAGACCAGACTGGAGGCACTTAGAGTGAGCCATCACATTTGTTCCTTCCACATAGATACTCACTAATTGGAGTTAAACAGACAGGTAGTCATCCTGTTCGGCATGTAGCCTATCAATGGAAGGAGAAGCCAGTCTTCAGTGTTGGAAAATATTCCATTTTTTCTGCAGTAGATAACCTGAAAACATTTTTAAATTGCTTCTTATACACTTTGTACCTTGAAACAGTCCATCTTTCATCTTCTGTCATTAAATTGTTATGAAAAATAAGGTTGAAATGCAAGTTAGTGCAGTCTGGGGAATACTCCTTTGTGTTTGGAGAGCTACTGTAGCACCATATTCAGAATTATTAAACCGTAAAGGTGAAAATTGGGAAAGAAAGGATTAATAGATTATTTGCTTTTATGATTCCACTAACCCTATTCATTGTTGGTGCGAGGGAAATTGCCTGGTTTTGTTAAGTACTTTTGTTTAAGCATTTTGTTTAAACCCGGCCTTGTTGCATTTCAGATGGCCCGCTTTCTGATCCGACGCTTATGCGGCCAAATGTGCCAAGCCAGATCATGAATCGGATGCAGACCCCAAGTGGTAAAATCCAACTTTCAAAACGTATTTCTCATACATAAGTATATGTTATAATTCAGTTATACTGATCGTTGCTTATATCAATTGTAAACCATTTTCTAACCAACAGCCTCTCTCCAATAATATATTAATCGTACGGTGATCAGTGAAGTTTGGTGGTAGTCATGACTTCAGCTGCAGTTCTCATTTTTGTAGATGAAAGACAGTCGCCTGATTTGCAACACCATTAATCTGCACAGGCTAGTGTATGAATGGATATTGATATTACTAATGGTGCATTAGTTGCCCTTAATCTGGTTAACTCTAAAGAGTCATGAAGGTGACTGTTAGCACTGATCCTTTACGCTCTGACCAAAACATTTTTGAGCATCTGAGCTGCGGACTTCAGTTTTGGGGTTCAGAGCAACTGATGGCACAAAATAACCATCTAATCTGTGTGAGGGAGGAGATCCTGAGCAGTTATTTTGTTGGCTAATTACTGGTGATTGTCAAATGCAATGCATATCATGAATCAGAGCACAAAAGATGCACATCATTAATTCACTGCTTTCTGACATGCTGATCTATTGAGCAAATCGGCCACTATTGCAGTAAATCTACTATATGGACATGTTAGTGTATTACATATCAGCGTTGTCATGAGAATTTCAGTGAAGTATAATGTGCACTTTTATATTTATTCTTGGGATATATTTATTGCCTGAGGGAACCACGTAGTATGGGACTGGAGTCACATATTAGCCAGGTCAGGTAGGGGTGGCGGGTTCTTTTTGAAGAACGTTAGTTAAGTCGTCTTGAGAATCTGGCAGTTATCATGGTCATTTGCTGGTGCTAGACACAAATGAACAGATTTATGATTCAGATTTATGAGTTGCTAGAAAAAGCACTCAGTAATATAGATCTCATGCTTTCAAACTTGAGTAATTTAGGCTATATAGTGCTCTGATGGTTATTGGATAGTGATGGCGATAGGAGAAATTTGAAATTATGAATTCAGTATTAAATAGCATACTACTGACTCAACATTTGAAGTGTATTTTTATGCAGGCATTTTGTTTTTATTACATTAATGAATACTAAAATATGTAAAATTCTACTTCTTGGTGCAGCCACGATAAGCTAATGCTGTATAGGATTTATGCATAGAAAATTGGGGTATGAATGACACCATTACCTGGAAAAACTCAGCAGGTCTGGCAGTATCGGCGGAGAAGAAAAGAGAGAAGTGGTGGTGGTGGTTGTAACCACCACACACACACACACACACACACACACACACACCCCACTTTAAACCAGCTTATATTTCACCCCCTCCTAATATTCACTCAGTTCTGTTGAAGAGTCATGAGGACTCGAAACATCAACTCTTTTCTTCTCTGCTGATGCTGCCAGACCTGCTGAGTTTTTCCAGGTAATTCTGTTTTTGTTTTGGATTTCCAGCAAACGCAGTTTTTTATTTTTATCTTATGAATGACACCATGTCAATTTTGAAACCACAATCAGAAAGTAAACGTCTCAGTGGCTACTAGTAAAAGAGGCTGTCCATTTTCATTGGTTTTAGATGGTTTGAAAAGCTTATGCCAAAGTTTTGATACCTTATGCTAAATGATCTTCTTTCCCCCCAACTCTGCTCATTCCAGGAATGAACCAATTTTCACAGATGGGCAGCATGCAGATAACTGGTTTGGGGCAACGCTTAAACCCTCCACTAGCACATCCTGGACAGATGACCCAAACAGGACCTATGAACCAGGTATGATTAATGCTTTCTCAGTTAACACAACTCTCAATGAAGCATTTCAATTGAAGCAATGTCATAAGCAACCTGGTTTTGTCAGAAATAATTATGTACTGTACACATGTTATGAGTATTGTATTGCTTTCAAATGGTGGAAACTAAGGACCAGATAATTATTTGGTATTTGAGGATTATGTTTCTAATCCATTCTTAGCTAGATTGAACTAGTTTTACACAGACCTAGCTTTTGACTGAGGTTTGGGTTTCTGCAATGCTAAGGAACAATGCCTGGATAGGATCTCGATTATAATTTGAAATAGTGATTCAGTGGAATGGTGGCACCCGTGACATCCTGACAGTTTCTCTCTTTTATGTCACGATGTTGTGTTTGAATCTTCTGTAGAAACAAGCCTTGACACTGACTATTCGTTACTCATATGTAAAAGGTACAATTGGAACTTGAAGCTGCCCTTGTTGTTGGCCTCAATTAAAAACTGTCCATGGAAATTAATTGCAAGTGAAGAAAAATAGCAACAAAGTTTATTTAATTCTCTTATTCAGTGACTATAATGGCAGAGAGTTGACTTGTTGGTAATCTAATGCTTCTTTTGAGAGTTGGACAACTTTTTAATTGAAACAGTTTCTCATGCCCCCCCCATTTTTGGTTCTGCACATACCGCATCTAAGCCCAGTGAAGAGGGCAAAGGCATGATCTACTCTCTGGCTTTTGCCAATCCAATTTTGAAACTGAATGCTGGCGAGCATGGTGAAGCAGAATGGTCCCCATGTGGCTGATATCAATGTCTGAGCATGGTGGATCTGCTGCTTGGCAATGCCCTGGCATTGAATAGCATCAGCAGAGAGCTTCACTACTATTCTTTATTATCAGCATTGTTTCACAGCATTTCTAAATCTATAGAAGTATCCAAATGGCTTTCAGAAATAGTGACAATTCTGTGGTGTGCTTTCTTACAACGTGTTCTCTTTGTACACAGATGGGATTAACAGCTTCCCGAATGGCACAGCCTATGGCTGCGCAGCATCCTGCCCAGAATCAATTCCTATCTCCGAATCAGTTTCCCGTATCCTCTCCTGGAATGAACACTGGCAGCACCATCATGACACAGGCCAGCAACCAGCCAGTCATGTCTCCGGTACTTGTCTTTCTTCTAACTCCTTTGTCAGGCTGGGCTAATTTTTAATTTTATGAATGAATCTTACATATTGTAGGCTGTATTGACAACATTTGAGACCATGTGACTGATGGGATTCCAAATGGAAGAAGCTTCAGGTTTTAAATGATAGAGCCGTTGGATAAATTCCATTAAATTACTCATACCAGGATAGTATGAGTGCTGGTTAAATGTCTGCAATGTTTCTGTAAACTTGCCAGGCAGAAATCAAGGCAATTGTCTTAGCAATGATATTGAGCTTAATGTTGTGCCTAGTGTTCTCTACAGCCATCAGGTTTGCTTTTACCAAACAGACGCTAGTCAGTAAAACTCAAACCATCGTTTTACGACTTAACTACTTTAAAATAAATATATTTTTCATCTATAGATTACAGGAGGTTGGGAGGATGCATACCCTGCCTGGTGTACCACTCAGGTGCATGAGAGATTGTTTTTTCATTGACAGCCCATCCTTTGAGAGCAAAGTTCAACAAAAGAATTGAAGAAAATAAAATGAATGGATCCCATCATTAGTTCACCATGGTACAGTGGTTGGATCATATACCTGATAGCCCTGATAAAATGGCAGAGACATAGGAAAGACTATAGATGGACCAGCCACAAAAGTTTAAGAATTTTACAGATCTTTCAATTTTTAAAAAAGTAAAATCTGTCAAAAAAGGGCATTCTTACAAAGCTAATTGATAGTATGTTTATTTTTAGATCATCCTTATATCTTTTGTTACATGTCCCTTGTGCCACGTTTTCTGTCTAGTGCATGCAGTTTCACTTATGAAATAAAGTAAATGTAGCTTTTCCAAAAGCCGTGCCTTTTTTCTGTCAATGGACATTGATCTTGTACTTGAATTTACATTATTTGTTACGCTGACTATAAATTTGTCTCAGCTTGAGTGATTTATACTGCTTTTAGCAATCCTCAAAACTGAATGCTGTCACGCAATTGCATGTTACAGTAACATTATAGCTCTCTTGTAAATTCAATTCAGCTGATCTTAAAAAAGGAGTACTATGTATTAATGGTTCTATTTACTATGTTTCTCTTGTTAGGCTCAAAACTCCTCATTACCTGTAAACAGTTCCCCCTCCATGCAGTCAGGAGCCCAGAGTGCCCAGTTCAACTGCCCACCACCTCTTTCTCAGCCTTCGCTTCATCAGAATTCCCCATCCCCTGGGCCAAGAAGCCTCACACCCACCCCTCATCAGACACCACCTAGCATTCCCCCTCAACAGCGGCAACAGACACCATCACCTAACTCGCAGCCCCAAACAATGCCACCCCCTTCTTCTCAAGTCCAGACACCACCGCAAATGCAGCAGCTTCCTCCTCCTCCTCCAGTTCCCCCACAGCCCCAGGTGACAGCTGGACAGAAGCAGCAGCAGAGAGAGCGGGATCAGCAGCAACCGCCACCACCGCCCCCATCAACACAGCAGCAAAATGCAACCCCAACAACCCCTACGCCAACTGCACCGATACAGCCTCAACATCCTAGTACTCCAGTGAGTATATTGAAAAGTGTTTTTAATTATGAACACTGGCATCTTTGAACGAATTGAATAACATTGTTAAAATCTTACAAGTTAAGTGTATTTTTCTTGATTCCTCTTCCAATTTTGAGTTAATTTACCTCAGTGCTCAATAACATCCAATCTCTTGAAAGTGTTGACAGGCCAGCGGCCTTGGGCTGACTGGGCAAATAAGATATGCACAGGTTGGGGGAAGGGGTAGTACCCTGAGTTAGCACTTGGTTTTTTCACCTTTGAGACTTTGTTTGTCTAGACTGGGTTTCAGTCAATCTGATATTTCCCCTTCAAAATGCCAGATCTAATAATTCTTTAAGATCTAATACATTGACTAAGATTTTGCACAGTTTCAACTCCATTCTTAGTGGCTCCACAGCGCAAAGCTTCATCACCTTGACATTAACTGGCAATCTGACTGAAGAAAGGGCAGAAGGATCAGCCTGTATGGGTAATGGTTATCTTACACTAATATGGTGGGGTATGCTTTTCTGAAGTCGGATGTGAGGCACGTTGTTGAAGGGAAGCACTTTGCAGTGTGCTTCACTATGTCTAACCTAGAGTATATTTTTGATGCTAAGTACCTATTAGGCCTTTCTATTCTCCAGCACTGATATTCTTTAGCTTGAAGGAGTGGAGAGTGTGAAAACGCAGGGTGATTTTTGCTGTAATATTTTAGTGAAAGTAACTGCTGTAGAAATTCAACTTGTGATCAAGGAGATGTTGCATGAGAAATTTTTGCCTACATCCTGCTATTCAGTGCAGCGAAATGCTGAATTACAAATGAACTGCCCTATTACTGTTCTTAGAATTCAGCATTTTCCACAATAATTTCTGTTGAGCATGTCAGCTAAGTGTTCCTATGAATTTGCAACACGCCCCTTTTCAAATTTTGAGTAAAACCCCTGTTTTAGCCAAATGTTCATACCTGACTTTAAACACTGATAGTGTATGCCCCAAGGTGGTGATAAGGCAATTTATTCGCATGAATCTTGACATAGCAAATGACATTGACGAGACTTTAATTCAAGGATGGGCAAAGCACGTAACTATAAATGATGACTCCTCCACTCCACCTCCCCAAAAAGAACAGCATCCAGTTGAAAACCAGCACTAGCATAGTCCGAGGAATTAATTACCAGCCTATACAGCGCCCTGAGGAATTTGTATTTTGTTTTGTTTGGTGAACTGCTTTGTAAATTGCCTAACTTTGAGTAAAATCACTTGCAATGCAGAAATTCTAACTATTCTGGCTAAGTTTTGTACACTCACTATAGAAAACAAGTTATGAGATCATTTTAGAATACGGCATGCATTCTATTAATTCATTCAAGTATTCAGCTGCAAACTATAACCCTGTAATTTTTAGAAATTCATTGCAAAACTATAATTTTCAGCAATTTTAGAATTAAGGCCACTGTGGAACCTTGTTCTGGTGTGCATGTTAAAAAGAGCCAGCTGTCTACATAGCAGAAGGCCATTCTGCCTGATCCTGCTCTGCCATTTTGTTCGATCGTGGCTGCTTGTTGCCTCAGCTCCTTTTACCCACCTTTGCTCAATGTCATTGGTTCCCGACAGAAGGCTGATCAATCACAGGCTTGAAAATTTCAATTCACTCAGCATCCACAGCCTTGTGGAGGAGAGTTTGAGAGTTCCAGATTTCCATACTGTTTGTTAGAAAAAGTGATTTCTAATTTCACTCAAATGGGCTAGCTGTAATTTTAAGATTATGCCATCTTGTTCTGGATTCCCTTACCAGAGGAAATAATTTCTCAATCAACCCTTTATTGTTTGGAAGACCTTGAATAGATCAAACCAAGTTTATGCAACCAGCCCTCATACTAAGCCCTTTAGTGCCTGAATCCTCACTGTACCCGCTTCAAGGTTAGACTCTTGAACACCCTCTGAAATGGTGCAGCAAGCTACTCAGTTGTATCAAACAGCTAAAAAGTCTCAAAGGAATGAAACCGGATGGACCACCCAGCATCGACCTAGGCACCAGAAATGACAACAAACTCAGCCCTATTGACCCTGTGAAGTCCTCCTCACTAACATCTGGGGGCTTGTGCCAAAATTGGGAGAGCTGTCTCACAGACTAGTCAAGCAGCAGCCTGACACAGTCATACTCATGGAATCATACCTTACAGAAAATATCCCAGACACCACCATCACCAACCCTCGGGATGTCCTGTCCCACTGGCAGAGCTGGTGGCACAGTGATATACAGTCGGGAGGGAGTTGCCCTGGGAATCCTCAACATCGACTCCGGACCCCATGAAGTTTCATGGCACCAGGTCAAACATGGGCAAGGAACCTTCCTGCTGATGGCCACGTACTGTTCACCCATAGTTGATGAATCAATACTCCTCCATGTTGAACACCACTTGGAGGAAGCACTGAGGGTGGTAAGTGCACAGAATGTACTCTGGGTGGGGGACTTCATTGTCCATCACCAGGAGTGGCTTGGTAGCACCACTACTGACTGAGCTGGTTGAGCTTTAAGGGACTTAGCTGCTAAACTGGGTCTGCGGCAGTTGGTGAGGGAACCAACAGGAGGGAAAAACATCATCCTCACCAAACAGCCTGCCACAGGTACATTTGTCCATTGCACAGTTCTTGTGGAGACGAAATCTCCTCTTCACAATGAGAATACCCTCCATTGTTTTGTATGGCACTAGCACTGTGCTAAATGGGATGGATTTTGAACAGATCTAGCAACTCGAGACTGGGCAGCCGCAAGGTGTTGTGGGCCATCAGCAGCAGCAGAATTGTACTCGACCACAATCTGTAACCTCATGGCCCAGGATATTCCCCACTCTACCATTATCACCAGGGGATCAGCCTTGGTTCAATTAAGAGTGCAGAAGGGCATGCTAGGAGCAGCACCAGACATATCTGAAAATGAGGTGTCAACCTGGTGAAGCTATAACACAGGACTATTTGCATGCCAAACAGCATAAGCAGCAAGCGTGAGACAGAGCTAAACAATTCCACAACCAACTGATCTGACCTAAGCTCTGCAGTCCTGCCACATCCAGTTATGAATGGTGGTGGACAATTGCACAGTTCATTGGAGGAGGAGGCTCCACAGATATCCCCATCCTCAATGATGGGGGAGCCCAGCACATCAATGCAAAAGATAAGGCTGAAGCATTTGCTACAATTTTCATCCAGAAATGCCGAGTGGATGATCCATCTCCAGAGGTCCCCAGTATCACAGATGCCAGTCTTCAGCCAATTTGGTTTGCTCCACGTGATATCAAGAAATGGCTAAAGGCACTGGATACGGCAAAAGCAGTGGGCCCTGAAAACATTCCGGCAATAGTACTGAAGATTTGTGCTCCAGAACTTGCTGTGCACCTAGCCAAACTGTTTCAGTACAGCTATAACACTGGCAGCTACCCAGCAATGTGGAAAATTGCCCAGGCATGTCCTGTACATAAAAAGCAGGACAAATCCAACCTGACCAATTACCGCCCCATCAGTCTACTCTCAATCATGATTAAAGTGATGGAAGGCGTCATCAACAATGCTATCAAGCAACACCTGCTTAGCAATAACCTGCTCACTCACGCTCAGTTTGGGTACCACCAGGGCCACTCAGCTCCTGACCTCATTACAGCCTTGGTTTAAACATGGATAAAAGAACTGAACTCAAGAGGTGGGATGAGAGTGACTGCCCTTGACATCAAGGCTGCACTTGACCGAGTGTGGCATCAAGGAGCCCTAGCAAAACTGGAGTTGATGGGAATTGGGGAAACCTCTCCGCTGGTTGGAGTCATGCATGGCACAAAGGAAGATGGTTGTTGGAGGTCAATCATCTCAGCTCCAGGACACCACTGCAGGACTTCTTCAGGGTAGTGTCCTTGGCCCAGCCGTCTTCAGCTGCTTCATCAATGACCTTCCATTATAAGGTCAGAGATGGGATGTTCGCTAATGATTGCACAATGTTCAGCATTCACAACTCCTCAGATAATGAAGCAGCCCATGTGCAAATGCAGCCAGGCCTGGACATCATCCAGGTTTGGACTGACCAGGCAATGATCGCCTCCAAAAGAGACAATCTGACCATTGCCCCTTGACATTCAATGGCATTACCATCACTGAACCCCCCACTAGCAACATCCTTGGGGTTACCATTGACCAGAAACAACTGGAGTAGCCATATAAATACTGTGGCTACAAGAGCAAGTCAGAGGCTAGGAATCTTGCAGTGAGTAACTCATTTCCTGACTCCCCAAAGCCTGTCCACAATCTACAAGGTACAAGCCAGGAGTGTGATGGAATATTCTCCACTTGCCTGGATGAGTGCAGCTCCAACAACACTCAAGAAGCTTGATACCATCCAGGACATAGCAGCTTGATTGGCACTCCATCCACAAACATTCACTGCCCCTACCACCAACACTGGTGGCAGCAGTATGTACCATCTACAAGATGCACTACAGAAACACACTAAGGCTCCTTAAACAGCACCTTCCAAACCCATGACCACTACCTTCTAGAAGGACGAGAGCAACAGAGACATGGGAACATCACCATCTGGATGTTCCCCTCCAAGTCACTTGCCATCCTGACTTGGAAATAGATCGCATTTCCTTCACTGTCGCTGGGTGAAAATCCTGGCACTCCCTCCCTAACAGCACTGTGGGTTTACCTACACCACATGGACTGCAGCGGTTCAAGAAGGCAGCTCTCCACCACCACCTCAAGGGCAATTAGGGGTGGGCAATAAATGCTGGCCTAGCCAGCGAAGCCCACATCCCTTGAATACATTTTTTAAAATAAAAAAGAACGGACTGGGCTTGTTTCCACTGGAGTTCAGAGGGGTGACTTGATTGAAGTACAAAGATTCTGAAAGGTATTGATGAGATGGACGTGGAGAGGCTGATTATTCTTGTGTGAACCCAGAACAAGGGAACACTTTTAAAATTAGCGGTTACCCTTTTAGGACAGAGATAAGAAATTTTTTCTCTGCGGATTCTGCAACTTTGAAACTCTGTCTCAGAGGACGTGGAGGTGGGCTTATTGAATATTTTTAAGGCAGAGGTAAATGTAGACGCTTGTTAGGCAAGGGAATCAAAGGTTATCAAGAGTAGATAGGAATGTGGAATTCGAAACACAAACACGTCAGCCATGATCTTATCAAATGGCAGAGCAGACTTGAGGGGCCGAATGGCCTACTTCTGTTCCTATTTCGTATGTTTGTACTATAGTATCTTGAGGTTCAGACTTTTTTTTTATTCTGCTCCCAATATTCTGTTAGCCTTTTTGGTACCTTTTGTAGGATAGCTTTAGAACAGAATTCAACCTGTTGTAAATGTTTTACAGTCAGGAAGTACTTTTAGTGTGTCATAGGAATTTCTAGCACAGAAGGAAGCCATCCGCTGCATTGTTCTGTGCTGGTTCTTTGAAAGAGTAACTATGTTAAGTGCCACTTCTCTGCCTTTTGTCTGTAACCCTGCAAGTTCCTCATCCTTGTTCCATACCTGGCCTGTTTTTTAAAAATTATTCATAGAAGGTAGCTCCCACTATCTTTTCAGGTAAAGCAACCTAGACAACTCAAAGTGAAAAAAAAATTCTCCTGTTTTTGCCATTAGATCTTTTGCCAGTGATTTTTGAATTTATGACCTTCAATTATTGACCCACTTGCCAGAGGGAATGGTTTATCTCTATCAAATCCTTTTCTGTTCCAGGAAAAACAATCCTAACTTTTCCAACCTACTTTCATAACTGAAGTCCCTCATCCCTGATAATATCCTGCTAAAACTCCTCTGTACCCTTTCTTAAGGCCTTTGCATCTTTCCTAAAATCTAATACCCAGAATTGTCATTGGCCTAGCCACTGACAAGTTCTAGAATGATCTCCTTTTCCATTTTGTTTCTCCAATTCTAAGCCTAAGTAACCATTTGTTTTTTAATGTGCCTTATCAACTTACACACAAATCCTTGGGATTGTGAACACCAAGGCCTCTCTGCTCATCCACACTTTTTTCAAAGTCTGTGTTCATCCATATTAGCCCTCCCAAAGCGCATAATTTCTATACATTAAGCTTCATTCACCAGGCTTCTACATGCTTCACCATCCTGTGTGCCATCCTGAAGCCTATAACTATCCTCATCACTGTCTTCTGGTTTCTTATCATCTACAAGAAAACAGGATGATTTTAATAATTATGACTTAAGTACTTCCAACATGCACTGCTCTGCTGTGCTTTTAGACCTGATGTGATTCTGTTGTATTTTTATTTCTTGATTTGATTGACCTTATTTGCTTTGCTTTAGCTTTCACAATCTGCGGTAAGTGCAGATGGCCGAGTGTCGACCCCAGCGTCGGTTAGCAGCACAGACACAAATTCTCAGCAGCCGGCCCCTGAGGCACCAGTATCTGACATGAAGATGGAGGAAAAGCAAGAAGAGGACGAAGCTGAGCCAGAAACTATAGAACCAAAGCAGGAAATAAAACAGGAGGTAAGAAGTGACATTTACTCCTTAATTCATTGAACTACCTGTGTCTTCTTTACAGTGATGGTAAGAACCACCTGTTTCCCAAATTTTTCTTGCCCATTCCAATTTCCAGCTGATCCTGAACCATTCACCAACTATAGCTGTGACAGAAAGTAGGCCTTGTGCTTCCAGAACTGCAAAGTTCAACCTGAGGTACACAAGAACACTCCTAATACCAGGCATTCCTTTGGGGTTTTTTTTGCCCATGTAGAAACTCCCTGGGACCCTTCCCTTTTTTTTATTATTCATTCCTGGAGTGTGGGTGTTGCTGGTAAGGCCAGCATTTGTTGCCCATCCGCTTGCTGTTTTGCCATGGCAAGTTGATCTTGTGCTGCTATGCAATGCTACCCTTGTTTTTTATTTAAATCATAAATTGTGTATTTGCAAAGAGTTTCTTCTTATTGTAGGCATAATGAGATGCAAGAAACAACAAGCAGCAGGTTCTGATGTGGTACTTGTTTATTTAGTATAGTATTGTGCCATGATTAGTGTGTTATTTGTACAAAAACACCCAATTTTCACTTTTGTATTAAAAGATAAATTTGTGTCTAAATAATTCCAAAGTAATAAGTTTATAAACAATAAGATGTTGTATTTGCATAACTAATCCATAGTTTGAAGAAGCCTTCAGCTGTCAGAGAATCCTTTGTGAAACTACACCTTTTTCAAATGTCATTACTGAAAGATAATTTTCATATCAAACTTTCCATGTAATGTTAACAGAAATCTATCTTTGAATGGAATTGAATATTAGGAGAATGCGCAAAACTGAAAGCTTAGTTACTTATGTCACATTTTGAGCATGATATAGGCCGGATTTTCTGTTCCTCGTGCATCTCAATCTACATAACACAGATTCCAGTAATGGATGGGTGGGTAGCTAGACTGCTGGTAGCTTGCATTGTTTTTCCTTTTGGTGATGACCTATAAAATGCAGTTGGCATTGCCCTCTGACCCTCCCTAATACAGCCTTCGCCAACCTAAAAAGGTGGTTTGGACAGGCTCCCTGACCAACCTTATTTTCTTTGCCGCCTTATGCTTATTTTATAATGGTCACAGAAGTAACAAAATATGTTGTACTAAAAGCCTGTTCTGAGCTGTAGGTCACCATTTTGCTTTTCCCTTATCTGGTATTATTGTTCAACTTCCATTTGCTCTGCATTGAAAATATGTTTGGTTTATTTTACAGAAGCATCACTATATTGTAATTTACAAGTTGCAAGGTCTTTTAATTTATCAGAGGTAGAAACATTTGTGTCATGGCATAAATTTCTTAATTTTAAATATTTCACAAATGTTCAATGTCTAGATTTTTTTCAGCTTGCTATTTGTTTGTTTATCAGTGGGCATTGCTTACTTGAGAGTGGAAGAAGAATATGCTATCCAGTTTTAACATTTTGTAAAGTTAGAGACAGGTTAGCATAGTATGTTTGAACATTTTCCTTTATGATTTATATTTAACTTTCATTTGGTAATTCAGTGAGCAATCTATTTCACAGGGCTAGGTATATGGTTCAGATGACCAGTTATCACATTATAAATCTGTCCTTGATTATATTTTCTTGGAGATTAAGGTTAAGGTGCATTCTTGGAGTAATTGAGAGAGCTATGCACTGAGGAATGTTGCCTAGTCCCTAGTGTGTAGACAGGAGGGAGGGGTGTTGATTCCCAGCACTGTAACACCTGTGCTGTGCTTATATGCATGGAAAGAAAGTAAAACTCCTTTCTTTTGTATATTACTTGTAGATAAAAGAAGAACCCGCAGCAGAGGAGTGTAAACAGGAGCCAATGGAGGCTGATGAGAAGAAACCAGAGGTGAAATGTGAAGCAAAAGAGGAAGAAGATAGTACAAGCTTGGCGACTCAATCATCCCCTGCGAGTGGACAGTCACGTAAGAAGAGTATGTACATCTGCTTTTTTCATTTGGGGGAGCACTAGGTGCTAACTAAATGCTGGTCTATGCCTAAACAAGGTACATACCGATGTGGAAGACCATCTTAGCTCCAGCAAGGTGCTGCAACCTCCACACGGCATCCCCTACATCTGGAGTCTTCATCTTCACTACTCTCTCATAAATCCAGTGAAGATGTTGATCACTTGGTGTGAGAAACTTCTAATATCAGTCCTAAATTTGCCTTTTATTAGTTTGTTTTTCATTTAGTAGTTTGAATCTGAGCCCTGATGGACATTCACACTTTTCTGGGGTGGGTGGGTAGCATGCGTGGGTGTGAGAAGTGGAGTTACTAGTTGTTGGTTGCAATACTTGGTGGAATGTTGTGAGAGAGAGGGGGCTCGAAAGAGCAAGTCTTCACTGAGGAACGTGGGTTATAAAGAGCGAGACTTCAGTGAGGAGACTGGGGTTGTAAAGCGCTTCTATAGATATGTAAAAAGGAATAGGTTAATAAAGACAAATGTGGGCCTATTACAGGCAGAGAATGGAGAATTTATAATGGGTAATAAGGAAATGGCAGAGAAATAAATACTTTGTGTTTGTCTTCAGGAAGGAAGGAATGAAAAAATCTCCCTGAAACATTGGGGAGCCAAGGGACTAGTGAGATTGAGAACCTGAAAGAAATTAGTATTAGTAAAAATAGGAATGCTGGAAAAAATATTGGGATTGAAAGTTAATAAATTCCCTGGACCTGATGATGTACATCCAGAACGTTGAAAGAGGTGGCTGTAAAGATAATGGATGCATTGGTAATGATCTTTCAAAAACCTATAGACTCTGGAATAGTGCCTGCATATTGAAAGGTAACAAATGTAACCCCACTATTTAAGAAAGGAGGGAGAGAGAAAACAGGGGTCTTATATATAGACCTGTTAGTCTGACATCAGTAATGGGGAAAATGCTAGAATCTATTATGAAGGATGTGTTAACTGGGCATTTAGAAAATAATGGTAAGATTGGGCAGAATCAACATGGATTTATGAAAGGGAAATCATGTTTGACAAACCTGTTGGAGCTTTTTGGAGGATGTTACTATTAGGGATAGATAGGGGAGAACGAGTGGATGTTGTTTATTTGGATTTTCAGATGGCTTTCGATAAGGTGCCACGCGAGATTAATGAGCAAAATTAGAGCACCTGCGATGGGAGTAATATACTAGCAAGAATTGAGGATTGGTTAACGGACAGAAGTAGGATAAATGGATCATTCTCGGGTTGTTGGGCTGTGACTGGTGGGGTACACAAGGGTCAGTGCTTGGGCCCCAGCTATTCACAATCTATATCAATGATATGGATGTGGAGACCAAATATATTTCCAAGTTTGCTGATGACATAAAACTAGGTGGGAATGTAAAATGAAAATGCAAAGAGGCTTCAAGGGAATTTAGACAGGCTAAGTGAGTGGGCAAGAACATTGGAGATGGAATATAATGTGGAAAATGTCAAGGTATCCATTGTGGTAGGAAAAACAGAAATGTAAAGTATTTCTTAAATGGGGAGAGATTGGGAAGTGTTGATGTCCAAAGGGACCTGAGAGTTCTTGTTCATAAGTCACTGAAAGCTATTCTGCAGGTGCAACAAGCAATTAGGGAGGCTAATGGTATGTTAGCTTGTATTGCAAGGCGATTTGAGTACGGAAGTAAGCAAGTCTCGCTGCAGTTGTATAGAAGTGAGATCAAACCTGGGTTATTGTGTGCAGTTTTGGATCCCTTACCCAAGGGTCTATATACAAGCCATAGTGGAAGGTTCACGAGACAAATCCTGGATGGTAGGACTGGCCTATGAGGAGACATCGAGGAGACTGGGCCTGTATGCTCTAGAGTTTAGAAGAATAAGACGTGATCTCATTGAAATGTACAAAATTCTTACAGGGTTTGAGAGGGTGGATTTGCCCTGGTTTGTGGGGGTGAGGGGGTGGGTCTAGAACTAGAGGGCACAGTCTCAGAATAAGGGGCAGACCATTTAGGATTGAGATGAGAAGGAACTTCTTCATTCAGAGGGTAGTGAATCTTTGGAATTCTCTACCCCAGAGTGCTGTGGATGCTCAGTCATTGAGTATGTTCAAAGCAGAGCTTGATAGATTTCTAGATACCAGTGCCATCAAGGGATACGGGGATGGTGTGGGAAGATTGTGTTGAGGTAGAAGATCAGCCATGATCTAGTTGAATGGTGGGGCAGGCTCAAGGGGTTAAATGACCTACACTTGTGTTCCTAACACGCAACAGCTTTCCTCAACCACTGTAGAAGGAATTTCTTAAGTGGGCTTACGGTTGAATTTTAATGTTGATAAGATCATATTATGGAAAAATTAATTTTGAAGGTTGTACCAGTTGCTTACATGTGGGGGAGAAACCAATGGAGGTATCAAAATACTAACATTCCCACAAATTTATTTGTGCTTGAACATTGAATTTTAAGGCATAGGCCTCTCTACGTTATCTTTGGTGTAAGGATTTTTTTTCTTTGTTCTGTTTGCTTAGTTTTCAAGCCAGAAGAATTGCGGCAGGCACTAATGCCGACACTGGAAGCACTTTACCGTCAGGACCCTGAGTCACTTCCTTTCCGGCAACCTGTGGATCCTCAGCAGCTGGGTATTCCTGTAAGTACGGTGTGTGGATTTTTTTGAGTATTATGCATACTACTTTTCAACCTATTTTGTTATAATAATTCATTACACCTCCCAGCTTAGTTAAATCAGCTGCAATAAGGTCTGGCATGTACTAAACGTTTTGTGAAAGTATATATGAAAAATCATGGTGATTTTCCTATTAAGAAATTTTATACCCTCTTTTATTGTATTGACAAAAGGAAAAACAAATTCAGTTATAAGAAGTTCTCAGTCCCTTTGTTACTTAATATTGGGCATTTAAAGTCAGATTACTGTTTTATAAACATGCTGTTTACTGTTTCACTATTTTATCTGTCCTCCTGGGATATGTAAAGCTGTTGGACCATCCTGTCATATAGATTTGGTTTATTATGATTGAATAAGTCCAATTCCGTTTTTAATGCCTGAAATTCTGGGATTTTTAAGTGTAACGTTTTGTAATATTCTCCATTTTCATTGAAATTGCAAACCTGTGGACTTACTAATAGTAATTATTTTAAAAGTGTGCACAAAGGTTTACATTTCAGTAAATTGAGTTCCTCAATGCACATTATCAAACTTTGCTGTTAACCTGTATAGGATAACATAAAAGCTGAAAACACTAATGCACAGCAGGTTAATCAGCAACTGTAAAGAGAACACTTAAGATGCCTAGTTACTTTTCAGCCTTTAGTTATGTTAAAGGACATGGAACAAGGATGTCACAACTGGCCTTTCTCTTTGCAGATACAGACTGACCTGTGCATTTCCTTTCATTTCTGTTTCTATTTCAGATATCCAGTATTTACATTTTCCCCCTTTTTGGATGTAGACTAATCCCTTTCAGATGTTTCTGCTGGGGTGGATTGCTATGACCTATTATGCAGCTTTTAGAAAGCATTTTTAACTATAATGATCACCTGTCATAACAATTTGAATGACTTGCTAGAAAACTGAAGCTTTATTTTCTTCTCCCTTGAAGGACTACTTTGACATTGTAAAGACACCAATGGACTTGTCTACAATCAAGCGCAAGCTGGATACTGGCCAGTACCAAGAGCCATGGCAGTATGTTGATGATATTTGGTTGATGTTCAACAATGCCTGGCTGTACAACCGCAAGACATCACGAGTGTATAAGTACTGTACGAAGCTGGCAGAGGTCTTTGAGCTGGAGATTGACCCTGTCATGCAAAATCTGGGCTATTGCTGTGGTAGAAAGGTGACTGACAGTTTTCCTTTTAAGCAGTTTCCTTGTTTTCTATTTATCTTGTTTGCTTTCCCTCCCGTCCAAGAGAGTTTTAAGGGCACTAGCCTCAGTAGCCATTATGTGTTTCAGAACCAGACAAAATGTCAGTAGGGTATTCAGCTGCGGGGGTGGGGGAAAGTGGCAGTATTAGAGCTGAGTGAGACCCTATACACACCTAACAGTTACACAATTACACTTCCAGTGAGGTTGCTGAATACAAATCAGCAGATTTTTCCATGGTCAATTTTTCCCCCTCTAATTTTGGGCACAGAGATCAATTGTAGAATCTCTCTCTTCCTTCTGGATGAGATCAGCTAACTTAGTTTGTGTACTTTAACCCTCTAAGCCCCACTACCATCCTAAATTAAATTTTCTCCCATTTTTTGTAGTATTCCATTAATAGATATCACGCATTCCGATTGATCATCAAAAAACATACATAAGTCTAGATCAGTCATTGGAATGCATTTCATTACACAAGACACACTAACCCACTAATTCTTAAAAATCTCTTAAGCCACAAAACAGAAGAACTTCTAAAGGTTTCTATAATTGCGCTTGTTAATTTTCCCAAAAATACTTTTGAGAAACTTCACAACAAAGTGAATCTTGTACTATTCAAATCACAGTCCCATCAACAGAGCAGAAGCATTCCTCAGATAACCTTACACGATCCAGATGTGCCTTAGTATATGTAATGGCACCAGTCACGTTAATACTGTGGCTGCAAGCGCAGGTGGGAGGCTGGGAATTCTGCCAAGAATAACTTGCCTCTTGATGCCCCAAGCGTGTCCACAGTCTACAAGGTACAACCCAGGAGTGTGATGGAATACTTTTTACTTTCCTGGATAAGTGCAGTTCCAACAACACTCAGGAAGCTCGACACCATCCAGGACAAAGCAGCCTGCTTGATTGGCACCCCAACCAACACCTTGAATACTCATTCCCTTTACCATCTCCAAGATGGGCTACAGCAATCCGCCGCCAATCTTCTCTGGGGTGCACCTCCCAAACCTGTGATCTCACCACCTAGAAGGCATATCAGAACATTACCACTTCCCTCCAAGTTACACACATTTCTGACTTGGAAAAATATTGCCATTCATTCGTCATCGCTGGGTCAAAATCCTAGTACTCCATACCTAACAACACTGTGAGAATACTTTCACAACACAGACTGCAGTGGTTTAAACTAGCAGCACACCACCATTTTCTTAGAATTTGGGGATGGGCAATAATTGCTGACCTTCCCAGAGGCACCACGTCCCATTAATGAAGTCCACAGCCAAGGATCATTTGGTATTTCCCCACCAAAGTAAAAACATTAAAGTGCAAATAATATACCAGTATTTTTAAATTATGGTATGCCGTTGCCAACTTCTGTTTTCCTCCCAACTCAATCATATAATTATTGTTCTCTTCAATTTGTTGTCCTCCACATCCTGAAAAATAATGTTAAATGCAGCATAAACAGTTCATTGACCATTGCTCTCAGCAGGCAACCTACTTGCTTTAGCGGAAGTGGACAGGTAATTTTTAGTTGGTTGACATTGACTGATAAATTATCAAATGTTTGAATGTAGTACTTTGACAAATAATTTTTTTTTATTATTCATGGGATTTGGGCGCCACTGGCTAGGCCAGCATTTATTGCCCTTGAGAAGATGCTGGTGAACCACTGTTCTGCACCGCTGCAGCCCATGTGTTGTCGGAACAGTGCTGTTAGGAAAGGAGTTCCAGGATTTTGACCCAGCAACAGTGAAGGAGCAGCGATATGGTTTCATGTCAGGATAGTTGTGGCTTGGAGGGGAACTTGCAGGTGGTGGTGCTCCCATGTATCTGCTGCCCCTGTACTTCTGAGTGGTAGAGGTCGTGGGTTTGGAAGGTGCTGTCGAAGGAGCCTTGATGAGTTGTTGCAGTGCATCGTGTAGATGGTAAACATTGTGCCACTATGCATCAGTGGTGGACAGGATGCCAATCAAGTGGGCTGCCTTGTCCTGGATGCTGTCGAGCTTCTTGAGTGTTGTTGGAGCTACACTCATCCAGGCACGTGGAGTGTATTCCATCAAACTCCTGACTTGTGCCTTGTAGATGCTGTACAGGCTTTGGGGAGGTGAGTCACTCTCCACAGAATTCCCAGCCTCTGACCTGCTCTTGTAGCTTCAGTATTTATATGGCTGGTCCAGTTCAGTTTCAGGTCAATGATAACCCCTAGGATGTTGATGATGGGGGATTCAGTGATGGTAATGACACTGAATGTCATAGGAAGATGATTAGATATTTTCTCTTCTTGGTGATGGCCATTGCCTAACATTTGTGTGGTGCAAGTGTTACTTTCCACTCTTCAGCCCAAGCCTGAATATTGTCCCGCTTTTGTTGTAACTCTTTCGAGTACAAACACGTTTCCATCTGTTCCTATTCAGATGAAGTTACATTGTTTCTCTTTGAACTCTTGATCTTGGGGTTACAAGCCCAGTACCATAACCACTTGGCTATTTAGGCCAAGCCCCCGCTTTTGTTGTATATGGACATAGACTGATTCGGTACCTGAGGAGTTGCAAGTGGTGCTGAACATTGTGCAATGATCAGCGAGCTTCTGAACTTATGATGGTGGGAGGGTCATTGATGAAACAGCTGAAGATGGTTGGGCCTAGGACACTACCCTGAGGAATTAAACAGACACCTGAGGATGTCAAAGGAACAAAGTACTTGCATTCTAGTGTCTTCAAGTTCTTTGCATAAACAATCAAAACCATATGGTCATTTTTCCCCCAAACACCCCCTCACCTTTCCGCCCCTGTGCTCTCCCTACTCCCCAGAGACTCTGACCACTTGTATACCTCTCAACCTATATCTCCCAAATCTATTTCAACCCTATTTCCTTCTACAGTCACTCTTAGAAATAAATCCTTTCCCAAGTAGCTACTGACTACATCCTCAAACCCCTAACTGCTTAGTCTTTTGACCTTGTATTTACAATACCTCTGCTTTTCTGTGTTAAAGGCTCTATATAAATCCTGCTGTTGCTGCCATAATCTGTAGTATGGAGCTGTCTTTGTATATGGCACCTGCTGACAATCTATGTTTTTAAAAGTACACTGCTGAAAAGAAAATTATGGGTTTTAAAGTTCAGTGGTATTTGAACAGCAAAAAGGAACAGCCTTTTTCTTAGCTGTTTCAAAGTGTTGCATCAGTTATAATGTTTTTCTTTCGTTCTTTGTAGCTGGAATTTTCTCCGCAGACCCTCTGTTGCTATGGAAAGCAGTTATGTACAATCCCTCGGGATGCTACCTATTACAGTTATCAAAACAGGTAAGATGGTGGCTTTGAGATCAATTCCTGGAACAGTACCTCAGTAGTTTAAATAAGTAACTTGAATTTGATGTGCATAGTTATACCAAATCTTGTTAACAGCCTAGTTTAATATGTTTATGAAGAGCTTGTCTGGTTATTGGAGCTTACACTACATCTCAAATCGTTGCAAGCATATTCTGTTTTCTGGATAATGTTTATGTACCTGTATTAAGAAAGGTTTTGAAAGAGTGGATACAGAAAGAATGTCATCTCTTGTGGGGAAACGCATAATTAGAGTTATAACAAGTTGCTACAGATTCTATAGTGACCTTATATAAGTTCTGTTTGTCTTGAGTGTGAGGAAATGAACTTCATGAGCTTGTTTCCTTTTGAGTATTTTATGAACTATTGTGATGTCAGCAAAAGTTTTAGCTACTTCATCTAAATGTTGTTGGGAAAGTTACTCAAAGATGAAGTAATTCAGTATTGTAGCAGTAAAAATTAAATCCCTAGACAAGACAGGTCATCTCAGATAGTACCTTCTCTTTGGGCAGTCCCTGGGAATCGAGGATATCTTACTTCCCATCTGCTTTGATGGGTCCTGAAATGGCTGATAAGTCCAGTGCGCGTTTTGCAGACCTTGCCACATGTGGGGCAGGTGGTGTTTAAAAGGTTGGGTGGTTGGGTTAATTTGGGGGTTTGTGTGCTCCCTCCGGTGCATTGACTTCACCTCTGCATGTCCCCGAAGATGCCTTCTTGAACGAGCCTTCTCCATTTGGTCGGTCACAAGCTAGGAACTCCCATGACCTCTTCATGGATGCTTTGAAAGCATTGCTAAAGTGGTTCTGCTGTCCTCCCTGGGGGTATCCCCACAATCAAGTTCCGAGTAGAACAGTTGCTTTGGGAGCCTGATGTTAGGCATATGAACAATGTGTCCTGCCTAGCGGAGCTGGTTTTGAGTGATTAGCATCTCGATGCTGGCCAGTTTGGGTTGGGAGAAGATACTGCTGTTGAACCACATTTCTTGCCACCGGATTTGGAGCATTTTGCAAATGCACTGTTCGTGGTACTTCAGTGCTATGAGGTGCCTGCTGTAGGTTGTCCATGTCTTTGAAGAATATAGGAGCGCAAGGATCACTGCTGCCTATTAAACCAGGGTTTGAGATCCTGGTCCTTAAGTGTTCTTTTCCTCAGTTGACTGAAGGCTGTTGGAGGCAATGATGAATCTTGTTCTCTCTGCCTATCTTCATTGAAAGGAGGCTCAGGTAATCTGATGCATATCGGTTAGCCAATTGAGGGATTTTCAAAATAGGCCCATATGAATTAATGGAGCAGCTTTGTGTTGTTTGTTTATCAAGTAGAATTGGCGTTTAACTGTATTTATTATGTGTGGACTGCGTGAATGCATATTTGGCACCCAGGTTTATTCATGCTCCACCTATCCAAAGAAAACCAGATAACAAAGTAAGCTTTCCATAAAAGACTGTGTATCCAAACCCCCAATTGATTTGAGCAGACAATCTAGGCTGACACAAGCGTATTATTGGTTTAGTGCTGCAATATCAAGAGATGCTCTCCTTTTGATGAAACATTAAACAGTGGCCCTGTCTAATTGTTTAATTGAATGTTTAAAGGTTAATGTTCTGGACTGATAAAATCAAATGGGTCAAAATGTCTTCTTAACCAAACATACATCAGTTATGTCTTTTAATTGGTAATTAGGTTGTTTTATACTATATAATGGACATTTTCTGTATTGGATAATCTGCCTATAATTATATGGCTGTCTCATTTAGTCATTTGCTAATTTTTAAAACTCATTCAATAAAATTTGAAAGCTAAACTGTGCTTTCTACTGTCTTCTCAAGCTCCCATTCATTGAGTTATCGTAGTGCTTTTAAGAAAAAAAATTCACACTTTCAACAAAAAAAAACCTTTTTACCATGATCCTCTTGCCCTGGCTGGTTTTTGACTTCTAGTCACTTGGCTGTAGAAGTAAAAATTTTACCCAAATATGTCCATCCACTTTTTAAACAGGTATCACTTCTGTGAGAAATGTTTCAACGAGATCCAGGGAGAAACTGTCTCTCTGGGTGATGACCCTTCACAGCCTCAAACGTGAGTGTGCTCTTGGACTTTATTCTGGGGATTTAGAAATTTAATTTTTAATCTGTAAAGAGTGTACATTGTGTAGGCTTTCATTTGCCAGTAAAATAAATTATATATTTAACAGTTCCCTGAAGCCTAGACCATTGGTTTAGATGGAATTGCAGAAAGCATCACCACAATACCAAGAAAAATTGAATTCTATAAAACAAGAAACAGAATTTGAGTTTAATATTATATGTTTATCTTGGGGGTGGGGTGAGGGTGTTCCAGAATTTGCAGAAAACATCAATTTAAATGTTCAGCCCTATACAAATCAAATTCATGTGTTACATGAATTTGACAGTAGAAGAAATTGTTCAGTTTACATAGCTGGGTGACTGTCTCTCATTGTGGGTTCTACTGTGTCACACAACTAGGCATGTTTTTGTAAATTACTTGACAACCTGACCTTTTAATGTTTAACATGCGATCGCATAAAATGTTTCTACACCTGATTGCTATGTTTTGCTTCCTACTATAACTATAGGCTCTCATTTCTTTTAGGACTATTTCTAAGGAACAGTTCTCAAAGAAGAAGAATGATACACTGGACCCTGAAATGTAAGTGTTTCTTATGTTGTTTGTCCTCGGGATGGGGTTGAACGTGATCTTGGCAAAGACATATGCCTGTTCCTTATTACCTTGAAGCTGGTGCTGGACCATATTCTTGAGCCTCTAATCTTTGTAGTCATGACGCTCCCATTCTCTTAGTAATGATTTATTTTTCTGTTTATTATCTTCCCTCTATTTTGATCAAGGCAGGCATACAACTTTGATTCTAAGTTTCTTGCCAATGCACCTGTTGAGCCACTCTTAGTGAAGGTCAGCCCTCCCCAATGTACAGCTAAAATAGGGAACTTTGAGTAAGTTGGCAACAGTAAATGCATTCCGAACTGCCTCTTTAATAACAGGTTGCTGTTTGCTGAATGTTGGGTGCTGCTGAAGGGCACAATAGTCAAGTCTTGTTGCTAAGGGTGGCCAAAGTGACCAATTGTTATACTCCTGCATTTCTGCAAATGTTTGGCTAGGAGTAACCAAAGTGACTGACCATTTGCGCTCAATAATTCCATCAAATTTGGAGTAACACTTTTGCAGTCTTTAAAAAAAGATATCTTGCAGGGAGCTGTCACTACCTAACTCCAGGTGACAGACAAAAACCGAACTAAATTGTATATTAGAGTTATTAATAATAAAATAATTCCTTATTAAGATCTCAGGTTGCACACTCTGTGATTGGCTTTTTATTAGCTATTATATATAATTGGTCTTGAATTGTTTTTAGTCACTAAACAATCTCTGGTAACTGTGTGTGTGACAAAGTGAGTTCCTGGTAGTAGAAAATGTTAAAAGGAATTCTGCCTTTTAAAAACTTTTACAGCTCTGCTTGCACTTCTTCTATAATAAAAACAAATGTCAAACAGATAGGCATGGGATACACTAATTTGTTTAGCTGGAACCAAGTTGACCAATTTTGATCCCAGTGGCAAGAATATTATCCTAAAGGTGTGTGAATTGGAAACTTTTGAATTCCTTTTCTTTAAGGTGAGGCAAAGGATTGCAGAACTCTTCATGTTGTCTTATTATTGACATCATTACCTCTACCATTGAAGGTGGGTGGGGGGTAATGTTTTCCTCTGTTAGTCTGTCTGTAAACAATATATCTCAATAACAGACGGATTTCAGCAAAACTTTGTACACAGGGTACGGCCCAAGGAAGAACTGATTTTTTTTTTTTAGCAAAGATGAGGACCGAGATCCTGGAATTTTTTAAAGGATCCGTTAACATTGTGAGAAGGTCGAATTAATTTTTTTTTTAGAATGTTGTGAATTCTTTTATTTAAAATGTTGTTGTCTGTTTTAGAATGTTGTGGATTGCCTCAGCTGCTGTGGTGCAACTTGTCACAGCTGTCAAAATGTGAGCATTGTTTTCAGAGCAGGTTTGTTAGATGTGGATTGGCCTGAAAATTCCTCACTGTGATGGGAGCTCTTAATAAGAAGATTTTTTTTTCAGCTTTGTAGTTAAAGCATCGACCAAGCAGGAAAAAGCCTCAGGGAAGAGCTGCATAATTGTAATACTGTTGCGTTACTCAGCATGGCAGAAATATGCGCTCTTATTAATAACTCTTATTTCTTCTTTTTGTAGATTTGTTGAATGTACTGAATGTGGTCGGAAAATGCATCAAATCTGTGTCCTTCACCACGAACTTATTTGGCCCTCAGGGTGAGTCTCATTGCACAACGAAGTAATAAGTTTAATATGAACATGCACCATAAGAGGTTAAGAGTTAAGTTATTCTGCAAGTAAAAAGACCATTGCTAATGAAATTGTAGGTGATGGGCTCTTCTATCAGTTGGTGAGTTACTGCATATAACCTGTGATTTGCATAACCTAAGGAATTCTCTGGTTTAGTCCCTAATCTTTGTTGACCTCCCTGACCTCAACTAGGTCAGCAGTCCAGGTTAGGGAGGGGAAACTCCAAAGGGGTTCCTACTGATTACTATTGACTCTCATGCTGGAAGTCTGTGCATGCAGTTCTCTGATGAAGATGAGTTCAGCCTGAGATATGGTGCCTTCCATAGTACAATAGCCTGAAACTGTGTCAATTGAAGTGCCAAAAGTCACTGAAGAAATTATATGCAACTGGGAGGAACTATGGGATTAAAGAGATGAAGGAGAAAGAAATTAAGTTTTGGTGGGGGTTCCTAGGATAAATTGCAGTATTCCTGAAATTTGATTGTCTCATGTTTCAGAATACATTTTGTAAGGATGTTTTGGAGTTATTTGCCAAACATATTGCAGCTCCTAGGCTAAAACATTACACATGCACTTTGTGATGCTGAAAGAAATGTTGATGTCCATTATAGAGGATTTGGTTCATAGAACCAGAACCAGACCGAGATTTCAAATCCATATGGTGCTCTGCAATCCGTAATACAACCTCTGAGGCTGTTCCTTGCCTTGTTGCAATGCTCAAGATATCTCAAGCAAGCTGCCTTTGACAGATTTCAATGTTTTCAGTGATGACGTACAATAGACCAACTGACAAAGTTTTGAGACCTGTCCTAGTGTTGGCTCTTGCATAAAACCATTTGGCACACAATTCATTATATTATTTTATGGTTGCAAAGACTTGTAACACAGGTTTCAGCCCAATTTCCAGGCCCACCTTTTTTTAACAAAAAAGGTCCAGAGCTACAGAGATTGCTGCAAATGATGCCAGTTAGTTGCCTCGCCTGTTGTAAGCACCTTTATGGACTCTTGTTAAAATGTAAGCATCACTGGACTTAGTTCCTAACAGGTTATGAAAAGCAATTTAATTTCAGAGGAAGCTGTTCAAGATTCACCAATATTGTGCATGTTTTCAGTGGAATGTCGCTTTATGGGATTTAATGGCATTCAACTATACTCTACAATTAACACGTAGTCAAAGAATGAAACTTGGTGTACATCTAACTGGACTGTCCGTTTCTAATTTAAAAAATGGGTATTTGTTTTCTTTTGCTTTCAGTTTTGTTTGTGATCCCTGTTTAAAGAAAACTGGGAAAACGAGAAAAGAAAATAAATTCTGTGCAAAAAGTAAGTACTACTTTTATGTTCTCGATGTAAATCAGTAATAATTATTTACTAAAATAATTTCTCCTTTTCAGAAATCCCACTTTTTATCTTAATTCTCCAAAAGAGGTGTGGTTCTATGGGTGACTGGCAGAACACTGGTTAATCACCCAATATTAATGTCTGAGCCATAGCTCGTATCAAGAAGCTGTTCAACTGCACAGTCCCTGTAACTGAGCTTGGTCCTCCCCACACGAGCCTTCATTTCCTACTTCCATGGTCACTAGATATCCGTCAAGTTGGCGCAGTGGGTTTTTTTTTGCCTCCCCTTTTGCTTCTCTAAAACTTGGGAGTATTGAGGTCAGTTCTATTGCTCCTGTTGCTGTCCTGGCTGAGATAAGCAAGCTGCACATATTAACCTTTGGACTCCAACCTTGCTGAACTACAAGGTTCATTGGCAAACCAATCCCACCTACTGAAGGATTGAACAAGTCAAGGATGGCCTTTTAAAATGAGTATCTTTCCTAAACCACTAGCAATAGCATGCTGGTTTGTAATGCTGCTGATTATTAATAGTTCTTGAAACTATCTTGCTGGAAGGTGATTCCTCTTGCAGTCAGACATGCTGACCAAAACCAAAGTAGAGAGGGGCAGATAAAACTGTAGAGTGAATTGTGACCAATCTTGCTGCACCTCTGGCAGTGATTCAGAATTGTATCCTGTTGGCTGTGGAACAGAACCCAAAGTCGGACAAAAAACGTATATCTGAAAGCCTTTTCTCAATTGAAGGAAATGTAATATGAAAATGCAGCAAGAATGTGGTGGTTGATATTTTTATTAAAAACTTTTTTCCTAGGGTTACCAACCACTAAGCTAGGTGTTTACCTGGAAACTCGTATTAACGACTTCCTCCGCAGACAGAATCATCCGGAGGCTGGCGAGTGCACTGTTCGGGTGGTGCACAGTTCAGATAAAACTGTGGAAGTTAAGCCAGGGATGAAGACTAGGTAAGAAATGCTGTTTTCCTTTATACACAAACTTGAATGCTCAAAGTTAGCAAAATAGATGGAAGATGCATGTTGAATACATGGCTAGCAACAGCTGCTTGCATTCATATAGTGACTTTAACAGAAAAGCATAAGGGAGAAAATGGATGCAGATCTGAAGAAAAGATATAAGGAAATGACAGCCAAAAGCTCAAAAAGGTGGGTATTAAGGAAGAGAAGGTGGTTAGGCCAGATGATCTGTATGGGATGTCTAGTAAAATAATTTTCCCTTTAAACAAATCCTAATTTTTTTCTTTATCCTCCCAGAAGGCAGCCCTCTGCTACCTCATTAAGTTTTTATGCCTTTTTTATTCATTCATGGATCTTGGCATATTTATGTGGCTGGTCCAGTTAAGTTTCTGGTCAACAGTGACCTCCAGGGTATTGATGGTAGAAGATTCAATGATAATGCCATTGAATGTCAAGGGTAGGGGATGGGGCACTAGTTAGATTCTCTTTTGTTGGACTTGGTCATTGTGTGGTACTTGTCTCACTGATGTTTGAACTTGCCATGGTATTGGGAAGCTGTTTAACTGTGCAGTCATTGCAGCTGAGCATGGTCCCATCCATGTGTGCCTTACTGGAAGGAATAGGTGGTTAAATAGGACACAAGGTGCAACCAGTCTTGCTCAGCCTGAGACAGTGGCACAGGGAAGTGTATGAGTATTGTGACAGGACAAAGAACTTGACTTTGACCTCATGTTTTTAGAGGATAGAATATGGGAGGCTAGCCAACAGTGCGTTAGAATAGTCAAACCTAGAAGTAACAAAAGCATGAGTGAGGGTTTCAGCAGTGGCAGAGATAGGTGAAGTTGGGCAGTGTTGCGGATGTGGATATAGAGGCAGTCACTGATGGCATGGACATGTGGTCGGCAACTTATCAAGGTTGCAAATAGCCTGGTGTAATCTTAGAAATTGACAGGGAGTGGGATGAAGTGGGTGGCTCTGGAACTGAAGATACTGGCTTCAGCCTTCCCATATTTAATTGGAAAAAAAACTTTGCTCATCCAGTATGGGATGTTGGACAAGCAGTCTAATAACTTAGAAATGGTGGTGAGGTAGAGCTGGGCGTTAGCATACACTTGAAAAGTAATGGCATGTTTTCAGATGTCGCTGAAGCATATAGAAGGGGCCAAGTATAGATCTTTGGGGGACACTAGTAATAATGACGTGGAAGCAGGAAGAGAAGCCATTGCAACTCACCAAGGCTTCTTCGACAGCACCTTCCAGGCCCGTGACCTCTACCACCTAGAAGGACAAGGGCAGCAGTATGCATGAGAACACCACCTGCAAGTTCCCCTCCAAGTCATACACCATCCTAACCTGGAAATATATTGCAGTTCCTTCACTATCGCTGGTTCAAAAATCTGGTATTCCCTAGCAGCACTGTGGGCGTATCTACACCACATGGACTGCAGCAGTTCAAGAAGGCAGCACACTGCCACCTTCTCAATAAGGGATGGGCAGCAGATAATGCTGGCCTAGCCAGTGACATCCACATCCAATGAAAGAATTTTTTAAAAAGTAATTCTCTGGCTATGGTTATATCCCACAGTTTATGGCTTATTCCACAGCAATTCAAACTTGGGAGTGAGAAGGTAGAGGCATAATGATTGATTGGGGTAGGGATTAACAGATCCGCAGGGGAGAAATAGAATGCATTTGACTGAGTGATTGATTTATAGGATGGTGGGGAGAGCTTGAGTAACTGGAAGGGAGACACAAAAGTAATGGGTTTGGTCCAGTGCAACAGCCAAAATGTATACATGATTTTGGGTTACAAGATTGATATAAAAATGTGTTGGGACTTTACAATGCATTTTAGTTTGCTTGTTTTACTCTAGCTGGATAAATAACTGAGAAATGATACTGCCATATAGATTTGGAAGACTTTAATGGTTATGTGTGAATCTGCAATAGAATTCTTTGAATCCAAATACATCCCTAAATTACACACAATCCACAGAACGCGAGGTAAACACGAACTATAGCTGATTTATAACATGACTATTGTACTTTGTCAGGTTGGTTGTGACTGAAAGCAACTTTTATTTCTGAAGTTATTTGCCATCTCATAGATCAGGAGTATTCACTTATCAGAACCCTGATAAGTGAAAAATTGTTGGATTTTCTTCAAAAAAAAAAACTTATTCAAGTACATGGATTTTTTTTGTTTGCTGTTTAATTAGACTTCACCAGTCTGTCCTTTTAGTAATACATGTGTGCCAGTGATATTTTCAGAACAAACACAAAAATACCTGGAAAAACTCAACAGGTCTGACAGCACCTGCGGAGAGGAGCACAGTTAACGTTTCAAGTCCCTATGACTCTTTAATAGACTTTCAGAATATTGAAAGATTTAATATCTAAAGATAATGTACTTAGATTATCTGTGTGTGTCTTACCCAACTTCTACCACGGTTTTCAGTTGTCACTGGGAACTGTAGTGTCTAATGTAGGTTCTGAATGACATCCACATGCAAAGTTTGGGAACAGCGCAACGATAGTACAGTATGTTCTGCCTTTTGGTGGACTTGGAAGTGTATCTTGCAAATTGGTTTAACATTTACAAATGTGATATTTAAATGTAGTTAAATTCACTTTGTTATAAGATGTATTCCATTGTCAGAAACCTGAGAATTCCATCAAATCATTAGTTACTCAATGTATTTCCTTATAGGTTTGTTGATAATGGAGAAATGGCAGAGTCGTTTCCTTATCGAACAAAAGCTTTATTTGCCTTTGAAGAGATTGATGGTGTGGATGTGTGTTTCTTCGGCATGCATGTGCAGGAGTACGGTTCTGATTGTCCTCCGCCCAATCAAAGGTGAGCCCATTGATTCACTAGTTATGATACTCAGGTAATAACCCAATATACAGTGGATACTTTGTATGGTGGAAAGTGACTTGTCGGTCAGACCCCTTCTAATGTATTGGGGAAAGTGCAAGTCTTGACAGACATCAAGAATTTAAGTTAGTGAGGAAAGGTTAAGAAATTTGAGCTTGTTTAGTTTGGAGAAAAAAACCTGTAAGTTTATGACTAAATTTTCTAAGATTTTTAAACGAATTGACAAATTGATGCAGTCAAGTTTTTGGTAATAGCAAAGGAAGCATAGGTTCAAAAATTAGTAGATTGGTTAGATGGGGCAAGTCAAATAAATGTGTGGACTAAATTACAGTGGGAGACCATTGAGGCAAAGGGTGCTAATGGGTTCAAGAGAAAATTGGCTAGGTTTCTGAAAAGAGGAGTAATGAGGCAATGGGTGTGGGTGATCTATGAAAAAGAGATGGACATACTTTTGAGTTTTTCTCGTGTTCTTAAAATAATTTCTGCCTTTTTATTCCCAGTCGCTCTATATAGTTAAGTATTGATACCTTTTTTCAGAGAAGCAAGAATATTTTGGGCGTTCAGAATACAGGTGCATGTTTGACTGGTTGACAGACCGAATCATCATATTTCCATTGTCTGTACCTAGTCTGCAATTTACTTTTTGAATGAATGCTGTTTTCTTGCTTGCTGTGGTTACAGGTTTGTTTTGGACTTAAACTGGGGTCTGTTACGTTATGTTCATGGCTTTGAATGTCAAAAAGTTGAGCTATGAATCCCAGCAAGGAAGGTTGCTATAACTTTAAAATTGTATGTTTTTTGCTGCTTTTGACAATTATTCATTTTCCTTTGTAGACGTGTATACATATCATACCTCGACAGCGTACATTTCTTCCGCCCTCGTTGTCTGAGAACATCCGTCTATCATGAAATCCTGATTGGATATTTAGAATATGTAAGGAAATTAGGGTAAGTGCCATTTGGGAAGGCTGCTCTGATCAGTGCACTAAAATCTTCCTCCAAAACTCTCCTTTTGTAGCATCAGGTGCATTCTTCAAATCCAAGCACGGCTTATCTTGCATCTTAATTATTTTCACTATGCTGTACCTGATTTTTGTTTTGAGAGTTCATGTTTATTGGCAGCTTATTTAATGAGCGAGAACCATACAAAGAAAATGATGCATAAATATGCTATTTTGTGTTGAGATAGGAAGGTTTTGACAGCGTATATAAATACAGCTAATGTTTTTTCCTTCTTGACTCAGTATCTGATGGGTCAATTTTAAAGAATAAAATTGGGCACCTCATGGTTGATTTCTTGAAAGAGGGAGTGACCAGGAGTCCAATTTCTAAAATAGTTGAAAGAACACCTTTGGAAGCTTTTGAACTGACTTCTGTTAGCAAAGTTTCCATCTTATGATCTCAGCCTGTATTTTTGTATGCATCTGCACAAAAGGCTCTAAGTTGGCTTTGTACTACCTATATTTTAATTTCCACTCCAGATATACAGCAGGGCATATTTGGGCTTGTCCACCAAGTGAAGGTGATGATTACATTTTTCACTGCCATCCGCTGGACCAGAAAATCCCCAAGCCCAAAAGGCTACAGGAGTGGTACAAGAAGATGTTGGACAAGGCAGTTTCGGAGCGAATAATCCATGATTATAAGGTATTGTGCACGGCTTCACTTTTATCATACTAAGATCCGATGTCTCATTGAAATGCATTCCAATTCTAACTGCAGCTTGCATTTATAAAGGAACCCTCTCAAGTAGAAAAATATCCCATGGCTCTGCAGAGTCATAGGGAAAGAAAATGGATTCTAAACCAATGAAGATGTTGTAGGAGGGGTGGACAACGACTTAGTCAAAAAAGTGGATCTTAACCGAAGAGCGAGGTAGATGTTTTTAGGGAGGGAATTCCATATATTGAAGCTTTGATGGTTGATAGCAATATCATTAATACTGGTGTGCAGGAAATTGGGAGGTGCATAAGATACCAGAATCAAAGGACAGGATAGTTCCAAGGGTATTGTGCTGGAGGGAAAATAGGGAGGGGTGAACCCAAAGATGGACTTGGACATGCAGGTGAGAATTCTGAAAGTGAGGTGTTAAAGGAACTAGGCCTCCTTTTAGATAAGCAAGGGTGAGATGAAAGAAGCTGGACTTAGTGCAGGATAGGATACAAGCTGCAGAGTTTTGGTTAAATTAAAGTTTACAGAAGATAATGATTTGAAGGCTGGCCCTGAGAGCAGTGGGGTAGATGAACCCAGGTGACAAAGACATGGATGAGGGTTTCATCAGCTAAGCTGCGTAGAGGCAAAAGTGGGTGATGTTATAGATGTGACAGTATCCAGTCTATAAATGGAGTCAGAAGCTTAGCATAGGGTAGAATGGGACACAAGTTGTGAACAACCTGGCCCAGTCTTAGACTGTGTCCTGAGAGGGAAGAGGCGTAAGTGATGAGCACATGCAGTTAGTGGTGTGCCGGAAATGCAGTCTGATAACTCGAGGCAGTGGAAGAGTTGAGAGAGGTAGAGCTGGGTGTCATCCCTGTGTGTTTGAAATATGACCCCATGTCTGCAAATGATGTTACTAAAAGGCAGATAAAGAAGGAACCAAGGATAAATTTTTGGGAAATCAGGTGAAACAGAGAAACCATTGATTACAATGGTTTGAGTACAATTAGACAGGTAAGAGTGGAACCAGGCGGACAATGGAGGAGGATGGTGTAGTCAATTGTGGCAAAAACTGTAGAAAGGTCCAGGAGGGAGAATGTACTCAAGGTAACAGGCACAGAGAAAGCTAATGATTTTGCGAAGGATACCTTCAATGAAATAGAGATTCAAACACAACTTAGAGGAAAGATAGGTATAGACCTCAGGCAACAGCCAGGATGGAAAACAAGGAAGGTTTTTCTGGGGGTAATTATATCAAAGGTGCAAAGAAGAGAATGATTGAGAAAATCAACAGTTGCTGATGTAGTAAAACTAGAACAACACATCTATATGAATCACATAATGTCATGAATTTGTCTTACTTGAAACTAGCACCCAGTGCACACTAGGATAGATGTGATGTGATGGTCCATGCTGAAAGTTCTTTCATGATTTGTTAACAAAATTGTATTTTCAGTCCAGTTCTGTCACTCTTGTGAAAATAGTTGTCATGGTGAAGTAGCTCTCTTCAATTACATACTGTTAAAAATTCCACAAAATTCACTAATTTAAAACATTTCTTCACAACAGCTAGGTAAAAATAGGTGGAATCGATGGTGTTGAAACCAAACCAACAGGCCAGTGTTCAAAGAGTATCAGTATCTTTACAATGCAGGAGGAAGCCATTCGGCCCATCAAGCCTGCACTGGCTGTCTGAAAGAGCATTCTACCTAGCCCCACTCCACCTTATCCCCGTAACTTTGCACATTCTTTCTTTTCAAGTAGCAGTCCAATTACTTTTTAAATACTTCGATTGACCTTGCCTCCACCACCCTCTCAGGAAGTTCGTTCTGGACTCCAACCACCCTCTGGGTGAAAAAACTTTTCCTCGCATCACTTTTACTTCTTTTGCCAATTATTTTGAATCTGCGCCCTCTAGTTTTTATTGCTGTCTTGAGTGGAAACAGTTTCTCACTACCCTGTCCATACCCATCAGGATCTTGAATAAAAGCAAAAAACTGTGGATGCTGGAAATCCAAAACAAAAACAGAAATACCTGGAAAAACTCAGCAGGTCTGGCAGCATCGGCGGAGGAGAGCACAATTGACGTTTCGAGTCCTCATGACCCTTCAACAGAACTAAGTAAAAAATAGGAAAGGGCTGAAATATAAGCTGGTTTGGGGGTGGTGGTGGTGGGGGTGGGGGGGTGCGGTTGTTGGGACAAGCAGCCAGTAATAGGTGGAGATAACCAAAAGATGTCACAGACAAAAGAACAAAGAGGTGTTGAAGGTGGTGATATTATTTAAAGGAATGTGCTAATTAGGAGTAGAGAGCAAGACAGACAAGGTACAGATAGCTCTAGTGGGGATGGGCGAATACTAAAATGTAGAGATAAACAATGGATGGAAATACATTTAAAAATAATGGAAAAGGGTGGGAAAAGAAAAATCTATATAAATTATTGGAAAAAACAAAAAGGAAGGGGAAGAAAGGGGATGGGGATGGAGGAGAGAGTTCAGGACCTAAAATTGTTGAACTCAGTATTCAGTCCAGAAGGCTGTAAAGTGCCTAGTCGGAAGATGAGATGCTGTTCCTCCAGTTTGCGTTGAGCTTCACTGGAACAACGGATCTTGAATACCTCCATCAAGTCTCCTCTCGACTTTCTTTTCTCCAAGGAAAATGGTCCCAACCTCTCCAATCTATCCTCATAGCTACAGTTCTTTATCCCTGGAATCATTCATGTGAATCTCCTCTGGACTCTCTACAACGCCTTCACACTTTTCTTCAAGTATGGCGCCAGAACTGGACGCAGCGCTCCAGATGAGGCCTAACTAATGTCTTGTATAAGTTCAACATGACCTCCTGACTCTAGTAATCAATACCCTATTAATAAAGCTTAAGAAACGATGTGCTTTACTTACTGCTCTCTCAATATGCCCTGCAATCTTCAGTTACTTATTACATATGCACCAAGGTCCCTTTTTTCCTGCACCTGCTTTAGCATTTCTCCCTTTATTTTATACTGTCTCACCATATCCTTACTGCTAAAATGAATTACCTCACACTTCTCTGCATTGAACTTCGTCTGCCATCTGTCTTCCCAATCCACCAACATGTCTGTGTCCTTTGGAAGTTCAGGACTGTCCCCATCACAGTTGATAACGTTTCCAATCTTCGTATCATCTTCAAATTTTGAAATCGTGCCCTGAACACCTCCGCTTAGGTCATTAATTATATATCAGGAAGAGCAAGGATCCTAATACTGACATTAAAAACAAAAAACTGCGGATGCTGGAAATCCAAAACAAAAACAGAATTACCTGGAAAAACTCAACAGGTCTGGCAGCATCGGCGGAGAAGAAAAGAGTTGATGTTTTGAGTCCTCATGATCCTTCAACAGAACATTCTGTTGAAGGGTCATGAGGACTCGAAATGTCAACTCTTTTCTTCTCCGCTGATGCTGCCAGACCTGCTGAGTTTTTCCAGGTAATTCTGTTTTTGTTTTGATCCTAATACTGACCCCTGGAGAACTCCATTACAAACCCTCCTCCAAACTGTAAAACAACCATTTATCACTATTCTGTTTTCTGTCACTCAACCAATTTCTTATCCAAGTGCCTACTTTCCCTTTTATTCCATGAGCTAGAATTTCGCTCACAGGTCTGTTGTGTGGCACTATATCAACTGCCTTTTGAAAATCCATATACACCACATCAAGTGTGTTGCCCTTACCAGCCTTCTCTCACCTCAAAAAAACATGATTTTCTCAATGTATCAATGCTGGCTTTCCTTAATCATCCTGCACTTGTCTAAGTGACTCTTGATTTTGTCCTGAACTATCGTTTCCAGAAGTTTCCCCACCACTGAAGTCAAACTGACTGGTATGTAATTGCTGTCCTTATCCCTGTGTCCCTTTTTGAACAAGGGTGTAACATTCACAGTCCTTTGGCCTCCTTTGTCTAAGGAAGACATGAAGATTATCACTAGTGCCTCTGTAATTTCCAATCTCGCTTCCCTCTACCCTTGGATGCATCTCATCCTTTTTATTCATTCACAGGATATGGGTTTTACTGGTTGGGCCAGCACTTATTGGCCAGCACTTATTACCCATCCCTAGTTCCCCTTGAGAAGGTGGTAGTGACCTGCCTTCTTGAACTGCTGCAGTCCATGTGGTGTAGGTACACCTACAGTGCTGTTCGGAAGGGAGTTCCAGGATATGACCCAGCGACAGTGAAGGAATGGCAATATATTTCCAGGTCAAGATGGTGAGTGACTTGGTGAGGAACTTCCAGGTGGTGGTGTTCCCATCTGTTTGCTGCCCTTGTCCTTCTAGATAGTAGTGGTCATGGGTTTGGAAGGTGTGCTGTCTAAGGAACATTGGTGAATGCCTGCAGTGCATCTTGTAGGTGTGCACACTGCTGCTACTGTTCATCGGTGATGGAGGGAGTGAATGTTTGTGGATGTGGTGCCAATCAAATGGGCTGCTTTGTCCTGAATGGTGTCAAGCTTCTTGTTGTTGGAGCTGTACAGGCAAGTGGGGAGTATTCTATCACACTCCTGACTTGTGTCTTGTGGACAGGCTTTGGGAAGTCAGAAGGTGAGTTAGTTGTCACACAATTCCTAGCCTCTGACCTGCTCTTGTAGCCACAGTATTTATATGGCTAGTCCAGTTTAGTTTCTGGTCAGTGGTAACCCCCAGGATGTTGATAGTGGTCGGTGGGGGGGGTTCAGTGATGGTAATGCCATTGAACATCAATGGGCGATGATTGGATTCTCTCTTGTTGGAGATGGTCATTGCCGGACACTTGTGTGGCGCCAGTGTTACTTGCCACTTGTCAGCCTAAGCCTGGATATTGTTCAGGCCTTACTGCATTTGGACGTGGACTGCTTCAGTATCTGAGGAGTTGCAAATGCTGCTGAACGTTGTGCAATCATTAGCGAACATCCCCACTTCTGATCTTATGATGGAAGGAAGGTTATTAATGAAGCAACTGAAGACAGTTGGGCCTAGGACACTACCGTGAAGAAGTCCTGCAGCGATGTCCTAGAGCTGAGATGACTGACCTCCAACAACCATAACTGCCTTCCTTTGTGCTAGGTATGACTCCAACCAGCCGAGAGTTTTCCCCCTGATTCCCATTGACTCCAGTTTTGCTAGGGCTCCTTGATGCCACACTCTGTCAAATGCTGCCTTGATGTCAAAGGCAGTCACTGTCACCTCACCTCGGGAGTTCAGCTCTATTGTCCATGTTTGAAGCGAGGCTGTAATGAGGTCAGGAGCTGAGTGGCTCTGGCAGAACCCAAACTGGGCGTCAGTGAGCAGACTGTTGCTAAGCAAGTGCCGCTTGATCCCATTGTTGATGACCCCTATCATTACTTCACTGATGATGGAGAGTAGGCTGATGGGGCGGTAATTGGCCGGTTGGATTTGTCCTGCCTTTTGTGTACAGGACATACCTGTATCCGCAGTTTTCCACATAACCAGGTGGATGCCAGTGTTGTAGCTGTACTGGAACAGCTTGGCTAGGGGCGCAGCAAGTTCTGGAGCACAAGTCTTCAGTATTATTGCCGGAATGTTGTCAGGATAACCTTTGCAGTATCCAGTGCCTTCAGCCATTTCTTGATATCACGTGGAGCGAATCGAATTGGCTGAAGACTGGCATGTGTGATGCTGGGGACCTCTGGAGGAGGCCGAGATGGATCATCCACTCATCACTTCTGGCTGAAGATTGTAGCAAATGCTTCAGCCTTATCTTTTGCACTGATGTGCTGGGCTCCCCCATTATTGAGGATGGGGATATTTGTGGAGCCTCCTCCTCCAGTGAGTTGTTTAATTGTCCACCATCTGATCCATTGGTTGTGGGACGCTTAGCCCTGTCTATCACTTGTTGCTTATGCTGTTTGGCACACAAGTAGTCCTGTGTTACAGCTTCATCAGGTTGACACCTCATTTTTAGGTATGTCTGGAGCTGCTCCTGGCATGCCCTCCTGCACTCTTCATTAAACCAGGATTGATCCCCTGGCTTAATGATAATGGTAGACTGGGGGATATGCAGGCCCATGAGGTTATAGATTGTGTTCGAGTACAATTCTGATGCTGCTGATGGCCCACAGTGCCTCATGGATGCCCAGTCTTGAGTTGCTGGATCTGTTCAAAATTTATCCCGTTTAGCACAGTGATCAAGCCACACAACACAGTGGAGTGTATCATCGTTGTGAAGGCGGAACTTCATCTCCACCATGACTGTGCAGTGGTCACTCATGGACAGATGCATCTGCGGCAGGCAGGTTGGTGAGGATGAGGTCAAGTATGTTTTTCCCTCTTGTTGGTTCTCTCACCACCTGCTGCAGACCCAGTTTAGCAGCTATGTCATTTAAGACACAGCCGACTCAGTCAGTAGTGGTGTTACCGAGCCACCCTTGGTAATGGACATTGAAGTCCCCCATCCAGTGTACATTTTGCACCCTTGCCACCCTCAGTGTTTCCTCCAGGAGCACCAATTCATCAACTGAGGGAGGGTGGCACATGGTAATGAGCAGGAGGTTTCCATGCCCATTTTTGACCTGATGCTGTGAGATTTCATGGGGTCCGGAGTCGATGCTGAGGACTCCCAAGGCAACTCCCTCCCCACTGTATACCACTGTGCCGTCACCTCTGCCTGTGGGACAGGACATACCCAGGGATGGTGATGGTGGTGTCTGGGACATTATCTGTAAGGTATGATTCTGTGAGGATGGCTATGTCAGGCTGTTGCTTGACTAGTCTGTGAGTCAGCTCTCCCAATTTTGGCAGTAGCCCCCAGTTGTTAGTAAGGAGGACTTTGCAAGGTCGACAGGGCTGAGATTGCCATTGTCACTTCTGGTGCCAAGGTGGATGCTGGGTGGTCCGTCCAGTTTTGTTCCTTTTTTTGTGACTTTGTAGTGGTTTGTTACAACTGAGTGGCTTGTTAGGCCATTTGAGGGCATTTAAGAGTCAACCACATTGCTGTGGGTCTGGAGTCACATGTAGGCCAGACCACGTAAGGACGACAGATTTCCTTCCCTAAAGGACATTGGGACAGTCCTGGTACCTTATCTATTTTCAGTAAAGGTAGCCTCCTCCTCTCACTTCGGCCTGGGTTGCATCTTCTCCCTTTGTAAAGATGGATACAAAATGCTCCTCTTTAACACCTCTGCTATTTCTCCTGCCTCCAAGTGCAAATTCCTTTGTTTTAAACCCCAATCAGCCCTACTCTTTCTTTTCCACCCTTTTATTATTTATATGCTTATAGAAAACCATACTTGCCACAAGCCTAGCCAAGCTGTTCCAGTGCAGCTCCAACACTGGCATCTACCCAGTTATGTGGAAAATTGCCCAGATGTGTCCAGTACACAAAAAGCAGAATAAATCCAACCCAGTTATTTACCACCTCATCAATCTACTTACGATCATGAGTAAAGTGATGGAAGGGGTCATCAGCAGTGCGATCAGGCAGCAATAACCTGCTCACTGACGCTCAGTTTGGGTTCTGCCAGGGCCTGTAAGCTCCTGACCTCATTACAACCTTGGATCAAACGTGGACAAAAGAGTTGAATTCCAGAGTGAGACTGATTGCCTTTGACATCAAGGCAGCATTTGACTGAGTGTGGCATCAAGGAACCTTAGCAAAACTGGAGTCAATGAGAATTGGGGAAAACTCACTGCTGGTTGGAGTGACACCTAGCTCAAAGGAAGATGGTTGTGGTTATTGGAGGTCAATCATCTCAGTTCCAGGGGATCATTGCAGCAGTTCCTAGTAGTATCCTAGGCCCAACCATCTTCAGCTGCTTCATCAATGACCTTCCTTCCATCAGAACGTCAGAAGTTGGGGAGCTCGCTGATGATTGTACAATGTTCAGCACTATTCGTGATTCCTCAGACACTGAAGCAGTCTGTGTCCAAATGCAGCAAGGCCTGGACAATATCCAGACTTGGGCTGACAAGTGTCAAGTAACATTTGTGCCACACAAGTGCCAGGCAATGACCATCTCCAGCAAGGGAGAATCTAACCATCACCTCTTGACATTCAATGGCATTACCATCACTGAATCCCCCACTATCAACATCCTGGGGGTTACCATTTACCAGAAACTGAACTGGACTAGCCATATAAATACTGCGGCTTCAAGAGCAGGTCAGAGGCTAGGAATCCTGCGGCGAGTAACTCGCCTCCTGACTCCCTGAAGCCTATCCCACTATCTACATGGCACAACTCAGGAGTGTGATGGAATACTCTCCACTTGCCTGGATGAGTGCAGCTCTAACAACACTTGATGCTTAACATCATCCAGGACAAAGCAGGCTGATTGATTGGCACTTCATCCACAAACATTCACCCCCTCCACCACTGACGCACAGTGGCAGCAGTGTGTACCATCTACAAGATGCACTGCAGGAATTCACCAAACCTCCTTAGACAGCACCTTCCAAACCCACAACCACTACTACCAAGAAGGACAAGGGCAGCAGATACATGGGGAACACTACCACCTGGAAACTCCCCTCCATGCCACTCACCATCCTGACTTGGAAATATATCGCCGTTTCTTCAGTATTGCTGAGTCAAAATCCTGGAACTTCCTACCTAACAACTATGGGTGTACTTACACCACATGGACTGCAATGGTTCAAGAAGGCAGCTCACTACCACCTTCTCAAGGGCATTTAGGGGTGGGCAATAAATGCTGGCCTAGCCAGTGACCCCTCACATTCCATAAATGAATAAAAATTTGTATTTTCTACCTGACATCTGTCGTACACGCACTTCTTTCTTTTCATCTTCATCTCTCTCGTCACCCAGGGCAGTCTGGATTTATTTTTTTCGAGCTTTCCCCTTCAAGGGAATGTACCTTGACGTTGCTTGCAATATGTTTTCTTTTAAGTTGGCCCATTGTTCATCCACCATCTTTTCTGCCAGCATTTGATTCCAACTCACTCGACTCCGATGCATTCTCATCCCATTGAAGTTGACTTTCCCCAATTAATTTCCCTGCCCTGGATTGTTCTTTGTCTTTTTCCATGGGCAGCCTAAACCTTATGATACAATGGTCACTGTCCCCTAAATGCTCTTCCACTGATATTTGAACCACCTGGGCCAACTCATTCCCCAGAACCAGGTCTTACTGTGCCCAACCGCTTGTTGGACTGGAAATGTACTGCCGCAGAAAGTTGGCTCGAACGCATTCCAAGAACTCTTGGCTCTCTTGTTCCTTTGCGCTATTCCTATCCCAGTCTATATTTTGGATAATTGAACCCCAATTTTATGATTATTCCATAATACTTGCACTGCTCTTTAATTTCTTTGCAAAGTTGTTTCTCTACATCCCTTCCACTAGTTGGTGGTCTATATACTATACCAATCAATGTTATTGTACCTTTTTCATCCCTTACCTCTAGCCAGAGAGATTACGCCCTTGATCCCTCTCGAACATTCTTGATCTCTGGCATTGTAATGTCATCTGTAATCAATATTGCCACCGCACCCCCCCACCCCACCCCACCCCACCCCCCCCCCCGGCCACATTTTTCTTCCTTTCCTGGTTCTTCTAAAGACCTTGTATCCAGGAATATTTAACACCAAGTCCTGCCCTTCTTTGAGCCAGGTCTCCGTTATAGCAATAAAATTATAATTCCATTTGTCAACCTGTGTCTGTAGTTCACCAGCCTTATTAGCTACACTCTGCTCATTCACATACGTGCACAGATACCATGATTTAGGCTTTTCTAATTTCCTCCTTGTTCTGACCACATCTAATAACTTACTACTGCCTACTCTAATTCTATCAAACTCTCCAAGCATTCCATTTACTTTGATACTACTCTGATATATGCTCCTTATCAGTTAATACTTCCCACTGCCAGTTTTTCTCTTTTCCACTGAGTTTCCCTTCAGGTTCCCATCCCCTTTCCAATCTAGTTTAAATCCACAACAGCACTAGCAAACCTTCCCAGAAGGACATCAGTCCCAGTCCTGTTGAGGCATAGCCTGTCCTCCTTGTACAGGTCCAACCTGCCCCAGAACTGGTCCCAATGCCTCAAAAATCTAAAGCCCTCCCTCCTACTCCGTTTCTCCAGCCATGTGTTGGACTAGGTGGAATGCTCTTTCAGAGAGCGAGTACAGACTTGATGGGCCGAATGGCCTTCTGCACTGTAAAGATACTGTGATACTCAATCTTCCTATCCCCATGCTCACATGGCATATCCTAAGATTACTGCTTTTGAGGTCTGCCTTTTTAATTCCCTTCCCTAGAATCTGCTTTTCAGGACCTCATCCCTTTTCCTACCTATGTCATTAGTCCTAATGTGGACCACAACCTCTGGCTGTTCACCCTCCCCCAAAACAATGCCCTGCAGCCACTCTGTGCCATCCTTGATTCTGGCACCAGGGAGGCAGCATACCATTCTGGAGTCACCTCTACGACCACAGAAACGCCTGTCGTCTGCTCCCCTAACTATGGAATCCACTACCACTATGGCACTGCTGCTCTTCCTCCTACCCTTCTGTGTTGCCTGTGGTGCCACAAACTTGGATCTTGCTACAATCCTCAGAGGAACCATCCTGCTCACCAAAATGGAAAAACAGTTAGAGAACCTGGTAGCCTCAGAATTCCTGCAGTTATCTGCCTTTTTCTCTTAGATACTCACCCATTCCCTCCCTGCCTGTGTACTTCTTAGCTGTGGTGTGACCCCTCTCTAAATGTGCTATCCACGTAAACCTCAGCCTTGTGGATGCACCATAGTGACTCCAGCTATCATCAAGTTCCGCAACCTGGAGCTCAAATTTCTGCAGCTAGTGGCATTTCCTGCAGATGTAATCATCGAGAGCACTTTGTGCCTGCACAACTTTCCCAAATCTTGCAGGGTGTCATGCCACTGGCTGAATAGCACTGACATACCTTAAACTTTATATAAAGTGTTTACTACAATATGGTATATAATAACTCACCAATTGTCTCCTCTGTGCTGTGTACGGAAAGGCCTATACTTAGCAACCAATCAATTTACAGGACTCTTGTGATGTCACTTTTACATTTTACCTGTAAACTCCTGGCTCGCTTCTCTCTGCTGCCATATGGACTCTTAATGACATACAATCAGCTTCTTACCCTGTAGCGAAGTAAGAGGAGGCTGAGGGAAGGTAGAAAAAGAAAGGAGCACCTCTTTCCCCTCTTCACCAAACTCCCTCACTCACCAAACTCCAACTTAAGCACTCAAATGCACCCAAAGCAGCACTCCTGTGCAGTGCAGGCCACTGTTGGTTTTATACTTCACATGTCTCTGCCTCCCCCACCATCAACACCATCACTCTGATTGTCAGCCTTGTATAAGTGGTAGCACTCTCATTTTGGAGTCAGCTTGTTATGGGTTCAAGCCCTACATCTGAGTTGGAGGTACCATGTTTGGATAAGGCCCTCTGGAGTGGAGGAGGAGAGGGGCAGGGGGGAGAGGTACGCAGAGCTTCTCTCAGATTAAATTTGAAACATGCCATGTGGGAATGACAGTAGATTACTCGCCTACTACACTCAGTAGGTCAGCTCATCACCATTTTGTAGGACTGAACTACATCTTTGTAATGTTTTAACTAATGTCAAATGCCAACAATGTGTCCTCTCATTTTTTTATAGGTGGCCTTTTCATTGTGCACTGACCCCTTACATTTTTTTGCGCAACTTAGAGGGAACCTTGCCATTGTTAATCATTGAGTTATAACCTTTAACACAGTTTATGGTTAAATGGCAAAGCAATGGCAGGAGTTTTTTTTTGTTTGAAACTGTTTGTAGCTGAAGATACTTTGCATAAAATGAATGTTGTTCCTAGATTTAAATTTGTCTTATGATGTTTTAAAAATTGAACAATTTCAAAATGTCTGTGGGATTAAGGTACTGTTTACTAGATGTTTTTATTCTTATACACGTTACAGAATAGCTAGCAATCTTATTGAGCAATATACTGAATGATAGTTGCATTCGTAATGTGCTTCTCCTTTGCAGGATATATTTAAGCAGGCAACAGAGGATAGGTTGACCAGTGCAAAGGAGTTACCGTATTTTGAAGGTGACTTCTGGCCGAATGTGTTGGAAGAAAGCATCAAAGAGCTGGAACAGGAAGAAGAGGAACGCAAGAGGGAGGAAAACAACACATCTAGTGAGAGTACTGATGTAAGTCACCAGATATGGCCATATATTGGGGTTGTATCCAACTGTCAAAACAGATGCACAAGATGAAGGGACCCCTATGTGCCATGTGCGAATTCTAAAAATTGTTTTAACTTTTATAAATCAGACCATATTCACCTGTCCTGACATCAACATCTGTCTGCCAATTAGTACACTAGGGTTAAAAGAGTCAGCCCACAGAATAATCGCTGAAAATGGTGAATTCACTCAGGAGTTTTCTGTTTTCCTGTTCACTTGCTGAGAGAAGTGTTGAACTTCTGCCATGTTGGACTTGTCTTTTCTCTACGTGCTAGCTTTTCTTTCTTTAACTGGACCTAAATAATTTGTACTTGTTATTCCGTAACTTACAAAATGTAACAGATATTCTTCATTGTTTCCTTTTTTGTGTTAAGTGAGCTGTAAAGTATAGCTACACACACACTAACAGGTACCTTTAAGGTGGTTTGATTTATTCCTTCTACATCTCCAGCATGGATCCACTTCTCTCGTACACTGCTGGCTTGTGTTGCACTGGTTCCAGCTTTTAAAATTCTGTATGATGCCTGTTTGAAGAAGAATGTTGTATTCATTCTCCTAAATCCTGTAATTACAGTGCCGAGATGAAGCTTAAAACGTCATTGAATTCATCCATAAGTCAGTAGTTTATAAAAGAAAATTCAACACTCTATGGCCATTGAAAAACACAACTCCCCCTCTGTAGTTTCATTCATTTTTTTATACTTGAGCACTGTGTATGGATCTATTCCTCTAGATGTCAATCTTCTAAATGCTGGGCACTCTATAGTTTTGGTACTCACTTATTGCATATGATACTGGAAATTATGTTGAGGTAGACTTGAAATCACGGGAAAGATATATGGTCCAATAAGCCTGCCCAATACTACTTTAAAAGCCACTAATTTTGCCAAGAATTTTTTTGAACCTAAAGTTATGACTTGCTATCTGTATGTATCTTAAATTGTGAGACAAAAGATTGTGCTGATGTTGGAGATGTTGGGGCCCGGATAGTTGCATGGGGTTGAGTTAGCAGCCAGGAAACTTGGAAATGCCAGGCAGGAACTCATTAGAACTATTTTACTCCACTTCCTGTCTGGCAACCACCCAGATCAAGATGCTGACAGCTGTCGGTTGGGTAAGCAAGCCGTGCAAGGCAGCAGTTGGGATTGGTCCCAAGCAATCAAAGTTGCGGGGAAGGACATGATGGAGCTACTTGGTGGGAGCGAGGGATCACAGTACCTTTGCTTGAGGGACTGGTGAAGCATTCTTGCTCCTCTTGACCCACAAGCACTGCTGGATCTGGCAGCTCCTTCTACCCCTCTGCTGGGTCTCCCAACCCATGCCTGTTAAATTTAAATAAATGATTGCCAAAATTTGAGTGAGAACAAACTCATGAGCACATTAAAATCACTGACCCCCTCCTCTCAGAGAGGTTTACTTGGCTGAAATCTGCTGTAGTTAAACCTGAAGTGGGCATGTTCAGAGCTGGTTGAGATTGAGTTTCACATTTTTCCCAATTTAAACCTCCCCCACTCTCCCACCCATTATGAGTGGAGGTGTAAATGGTACTCTCTTACCTCTCTTAAACTAAGCTTGCACTGGACACTTGAATACTGAGAAAGGATGCTTTGAGCACCGTAAGCCTGAATTCACTACATTGTACTGTATCATTACTGATATGGCTCATTTTTCAGTGAAGAACACCTCCAGATCTCAACAATTATCTACCGAACTGATAATTTTCTGATGATTTCTGAGTTTGGATGTATTAAAGTAAAATAAGAGGAGCTTGTATGAAAATGTTTAAATTGTAATATTTCTTGGAACAAAGAACTTCAGTCACAGTAGCATGAAACGAAATGCTTGGGCCGTGCCCTCCCTTGTGTTCTGAATGTGAAAGTAACATGTTTATTCGCTAAAGCCTAACTAATTGTGATGATTCTTTTTCCTATGATGTTTTCAAGAGTGGAGGTGTCACCATGTAAAGGTGCAGCAAAAATAGTTGAATTGCCCCTCCTTTTTTTAAAAAAAAGCAAGCACTTGCTGCATTCTGCTCCCCTCCCCCACAATGTTCTTTAAAACCAGCCCTAGTAACAGCTGTTAGCAATTCATGGCATACCTTTCAAATGTACTGATTTAACCAGGATTTCCTGAATTTAACAACATTACTTGGAAAGCAGAAATGGATTTGCAGGACCCAAGCTGGCAGAACCAGCTGATTTGCCACCTGATTAGATAATTGCACTCCTGTCCTGAACACTCTTTAGAATCGTAGAGGCCTACAGCACAGAAAAATGCCCTCCGGCCCATCGAATCTGCGCCGGTCAAACAAGTACCTAACTATTCTAATCCCATTTTCCAGCACTAGGCCCATAGCCTTGTATGCCATGGCATCGCAAGTGCACAACCAAATACTACTTAAATGTTATGAGGGTTTCTGCCTCTACCACCCTTTCAGGCAGTGAGTTCCAGATTGCCACCACCCTCTGGGTGAAAAAATTTTCCCTCATCCCCTCTGAACCTCCCGCCCCTTAAATCTGTGGTTATTGATCCCTCCACCAAGGGGAAAAGTTCCTTCCTGTCTACCCTAGCTACACCTCAATCATGTGCCCTCTCAATCTCCTTTGCTCCAGGGAAAATAACCCCAGTCTATCCAATCTGTCCTCATAACTAAAACTCTCCAGCCCAGGCAGCATCCTGGTAAATCTCCTCTGCACTCTCTCTAGTGCAATCACATCCTTCCTATAATGCGGATTCCAGAACTGCACGCAGGTTTAGAGACAGTGATCATAGTGAAATTGAATTTAATGTAACTTTTCAGGAATACGATACATACTTGAATTTTTGCTGTAACTGCTAAATTTACACTGATCTTTTCAGGGAAAGAAGGGAGACAGCAAAAACGCAAAGAAAAAGAATAACAAGAAAACAAGCAAGAATAAGAGCAGCCTGAGCCGAGGTAACAAGAAGAAACCAGGGATGCCCAATGTGTCCAACGACCTCTCGCAGAAACTTTATGCCACCATGGAAAAACACAAGGAGGTACAATTCTCTCTCTAGTCTGTTCTGGGTAATTACTGATTTTTTTTCCCCTCCGCCCCTCGATTTATGCATGTCTGCCTGTATCAAATTCAGATAAACCTGCTGCTGTTTGGTTTCTGCAGATACTGCTCTGAAATCAGCCATTACGCAAAGCATCAAGTCATTCCCACCCTTTCTTCTTCCCCATCCCTTAGATTCACTAAATATCTAACCATGGCAGCACAAAGTCAACTGAGAAATTGTGGGCAAATATGTATTCCACTGCAGACCTGAGGCTGTAGCATGTGCTGCATTTTTGCGCTTTCTCATTCCTCCAAATATTAATTTGTAATATCTTTGAATGTTTCGTCATAAAATAAATCTAAAGTTTATTGAAGTCTTATTGAAGCAGGATTTAATGGGTAGATGCTCCATCTGGTGCGGTACTAAGCCATACGGATAAGGGAAGATCAGCTTTGATCTCCGATCTTGTGCTACGTTAGCTGATCTCAGCTAGGGCAGTGGTGCAGGTACTGTCCCCAGTTCCCAGGATTTTCACTTCTGATGGTTGATGTGTACTTTTTGTTGCTTGGTGAGGGCAGGCATGATGGTGATGCCCTCAGCAATTGAATACTTGGCTGCCATTCATTGTTCAGGCTGGCACATAATGAATAGCCTTGAGCAAGTGCTGCCTGGACATTTAGAATTGTACCTTGTGATTTGTCACTGCCTGGACAGTTGGGAGAAGATCAAGGCAGGGAAGAATGAATTGGAGATCCCCTTTTATTGATTCTCAACAACAGGCCCATCACACAGCTTCTGTTATTGCCTTTGAGATAATGAGCACCTTTGTGGTTAAATTGCTGATGCATTTTTCAGGCAATTTAATCTTTATGCTATAGTTCTGTTGCATTTTTTTGTAAAATGTTGCACTCTGCATTAGGCATCAGTTTTTTTTTAAGTATCTGCAAGTGAAATATGAAGGACTCAGTGAAATAATAGAAGCAATATCTGAAGAATGGTAAAATTAGTCACTTGCCTGGGAAAGTTTAAAGATTGCATCTGGTAGCTACCAGTAATACCAAAATACACTTTTGGATAAATTTAGGACCGTTCTCTGGCTGTTCTCTGGCTTTTTTTTAGGTGAACAACAGTTGGAATGGGTTGCTAACAAAATGGTGTTTTGGGATAAGACTTTGGGCTGCTAATAATTAGCTGGATGGGAAGTCAATATGGTAGTTATTCTGTATGGACCAGTAGAGTTCTATTAATCAGTTACCATCACAAGATGGATTCAGAAGAAATTAGGAAATTAGAATTTGTATATAGGCATGATAGAGAAATTCTCAAATTTAAAAAAAAACTTGTGAATTGTATTTCATTTCATTGAATTTTAATCGTTTGAATCTTGTTTTGCAGGTGTTTTTCGTGATCCGGCTGATTGCAGGTCCTAACTCAAACTCACTGCCAACCATCCTAGATCCTGACCCACTCATCGCGTGTGACCTGATGGATGGACGTGATGCCTTTCTCACACTGGCAAGGGACAAACACATGGAATTCTCATCACTGAGACGAGCCAAGTGGTCAACCATGTGCATGCTGGTAGAACTTCACAATCAGGGCCAGGATCGCTTTGTATATACATGCAATGAGTGCAAGCACCATGTGGAGACCAGGTGGCACTGCACTGTCTGTGAGGTGCGTGCTAGTCTTAGTTTGTTATTCCAGAGCAATACAAAGTATAAAATAATGTGCTAAAGCATTCTGCATTCAAATATGAAGGACTCTTAGTACAAGCATGTTTGTTGTAGGTGTTAGGGTTATGGCAGGATCTATGAACACCTCATTTACTTAATTGTATTGCCTGGTTGGTTAATACAGTATAGACCAGGAATTGAACTTATACTGGTTGGTCTGTTTGGCTCAGTTGGCTTTGCATTTACCAACTTGAGCCATTCAGGAGCACAAAAACTACAGGGGCAGACCACTCTGTCCTGCCATCTGCTGGAACATGGCTGATCTATACCTTGGCTCCATATTCCTTGATAACGTTATCTAATTACCTGTCACTCTTAGTATGCAGAACCACTTGCTGATTTCACTCCTAAATGGCCTAACTCTTTTTAAGATTTCCACAGGAAATAGCTTCTCATAATCTCCACTGTGGAATCATTTTAAACACCTTACTTAGATTACCATACAACCTTCTACTGTCAAAGGAATACAAACCAAATTTATGCAACCTGCCTTTCTGATTTTAACCCTTTGAAGCCCTATTGTATACATTTGTAAAGTGTTCAGATTATATTTTAAGAATGAATTGCTAAATGTGCTAAAATAGCAACTTTGCTAAGTGGCTGTTAACATCTAGGAAAGTGTTGGGGAACTAATTTTTTTCTGAATCTGTTTTCCCTAGGATTATGACCTCTGTGTCAACTGCTTTAACACTAAGGGACATGAGCACAAGATGGAGAAACTAGGCCTTGGTCTGGATGATGAGAGTAACGCACAAGGGTCAGAAGCCAGCACTGGAGACTCGAGGCGCCTCAGCATCCAGCGCTGCATTCAGTCACTGGTCCATGCCTGCCAGTGTCGCAATGCCAACTGTTCTCTGCCATCCTGCCAGAAGATGAAGCGGGTAGTCCAGCACACCAAGGGGTGTAAACGCAAGACCAACGGTGGATGCCCAATATGCAAGCAGCTTATTGCGCTTTGTTGCTACCATGCTAAGCACTGCCAAGAAACCAAGTGTCCTGTGCCGTTCTGTCTCAACATCAAGCACAAGCTTCGACAACAACAGCTACAGCACCGTCTCCAACAAGCCCAGATGCTTCGCAGGAGGATGGCCACAATGCAGCGGGGTGGAGTAGGACAACAAAGTCTGCCTTCTCCAAGTGGCACTGCGCCCACTACTCCAACAGGGCAACAGCCAAGCACCCCGCAGACTCCTCAACCTCAACCCCCAGCTCAACCACAGCCGCAGCCCCAGCCCCAGCCCCAACCACCACCACCAACCAACATGCCTTCCTACAGCAATATGGCAAGAAGTCAACCACAAGCCTCTATACCGCAAGGCAAGCCAACCGGACAGGTGGTATCTGCTGCCCAAGCTGCACCTCCTGCTCAACCGCCGCCACCACCAGCTGCAGTGGAAATAGCCATGCAGATTCAAAGAGCAGCCGATGCCCAGCGACTGATGGCACAGCAGCAATCTTTCCAGCGGCCCGGAGTAATGAATCCTCATATATCACCCATGAATCAAATGCCCGGAATGAACATGAACCCACAGCAATCACAGAGAGGGCCCACTCACACGGAGCAGGGAATGGGACCAGCCAGCATACAGCAGGCACAATGGGGACAAGCTGGAATGGCCCAGACCCAGCAACATCCACAGGGAATGCAAAGACCAGTCATGCAGATGAGTCAGCAAGCCCTGCAAATTAACATGCAACCCCAACCACCACCACCCATGTGCCAAGTTACATCAGGAGTGCCTCAACCCAACAGAGGTGCCATTCCCCAAGGAGCCCTACAGGACTTACTGCGGACACTCAGGTCTCCGAGTTCCCCTATGCAGCAGCAGCAAGTGCTCGCTATTCTCCGCTCCAACCCCCAACTCATGGCTGCTTTCATCAAGCAGAGGGCAGCCAGGTACCAAGGAGGCCAGGCTCAGCCAGGTATGCAGAGACAGCCTGGAATGCAACCACAGCCAGGAATGCAGTCTCAGCCAGGTCTTCAGGGGCAGCAGGGCATGCATGGCAACCCAGGCATGCAGAACATGAGCCCCATGCAGCCTGGAGTTCAACGGCCCAACATGCCTCAGCAGCAGCAGCAGCAGCAACAAAGCATGGGCGGGATAAATGCACCAGGACAGCCCATGAACTTTAGGGAACTTTTGATGCAACGCCAGCTCCTCCAACAGCAGAAACAGCAGCAACAGCAGCAGCAGCAGCCGAACCCTAGCATGGGTGCTGGAATGGCTAACCAGTTTCAGCAGCCTCCAGGATCTGGTTATCCCATGCAACAGCAGCAGCAGCAACAGAGGATGCAGCATCATATGCCCATGCAGCAGGGAACCATGGGTCAAGTGGGACAACCGATGGGGCAGATGAGCCAGCTTCCACCAGCAGCAATGGGGGCAGAGGGAAGTTCCAGTCTCCAGGCTCTCCATCAGCGAATTCTCCAGCAGCAGCAGATGGGTTCTCCTGCCCAGTCCAACTCCATGAGTCCACAGCAACACATGCTCCCTAGCCAGGCCCAGTCACCTCACCTCCAGGGCCAGCACCCATCCTCCCTCAGCAACCAGGTGAGGTCCCCGCAGCCTGTGCCTTCACCGCGCCCACAATCCCAGCCACCTCATTCCAGCCCGTCACCCAGGATGCAGCCTCAACCGTCTCCACATCACGTCTCGCCACAGACTAACTCCCCACATCCGGGAATGGTAGCTGCCCAGGGAAACCCCATGGATCAAGGACACTTTGCTGCTCCGGACCAGAGTGCAATGCTTTCTCAACTTGCTAACCCTGGAATGGCAGGCTTACATGGTGCCCCCAGTGACCTTGGCTTGGGTTCTGACAACCCGGACTTAACAGGCACAAACATTAATCACAATACACTAGACATCTTGTAGCATTTTGGGAGCAAATTCTCATTTTTCGTCTTTACTTAGGGTTTTTTGTACTGAAAAACAATTTTGAAATTTCTAGGGAAGACTACTTCCCCAGAATTCATTGAACTGCAATTTATTGAGAAAATAAACTGAGGGATGATATTATACAAAGAATATATTTTTTGTTATGACTGGTGAACAGCCAGTCCCTTTTTTTTTTTCGTTTTCCTGTTCTGTTGTTTCAATTGCAGATAGCCCATACCAACATTTTTTAAGAGGAGAGTTGAATTCATATTTTTATTTTCTAACTTCAAAGAATCTTGTAAGCATTTGTTCATTAACGCAAAGCATTTCACAGAAGAGAAAAAAACAGCCTGTGCTACAGTATACATCCGTTTTTTTGACAGCAAAGGATTACGATACCTCCTTGTGTATCCCCTTCTTCCCTTAATTTTTTTCCACTTCTATACAAGAGTTTGAGCAGAAATTTCAAAGTATTAATAATTTGTACAGGTAGAATGAGAGACTATTGCACAAACTGGCAGCTGCCAAAACGTCCTGCGGATGTAGAATATTGTGGGGTTTTTTTTTCAATTTAATGGTGAACATTTTGCTTTTTATTTTATTTTTTGGTGCGACTATCGAAGGATTCTTTAAAGAGACTGCGTGGCTGATTTTATTGAACACATCCCTTGGTTTTTCCTCTTTCAGACTTCTGTGTAAAACTTGAAAAATGGGCAAACAGAAAAAAGAAAAAAACCTATCCAGAAACGTGTAAATCATGCAATTTATTGATAATTACTTATAAATATGAACTTTGGATCACTGTATAGACTGCTACAATTGATTTTTTTCTTATTTACCATATTGTTGAATAAACTGTGTGCAACAGCGACACTGCCTGTTTTTAATGGATGCTCTCTGCATATTTTGGTGCTTGACAGGAGAAAGCAAAATAAAATTGGATTTCCTTCTGGTGGTCAGGTTTTGCAGATTACTCGCTATGTAGCTGTGCTGGTGGGAAGCGAGCATTTTTTTGGGGCGGTGACCTGTGAAAGAGGGCTGAGGGCAGGAGATGCTGCTTAAAATAGTTATCTCTACACAGTAGCAATTTGACACGGAGCCACTTGAGGTATTAACGCAGAAAGCTTGGTCAGAAAGGTTTTTTGGTCAGAAAGGTTTTAAGGAGCATATTAAAGGAAGGACAGTCCAAGAGGGTTAGGGAGGAAATTCCAAAGTTGTAGGCCCTTGGTAGCTTGGTACCAGTGATGGAGCAATTTAAAATCAGGGATGCTCAAGTGGCCAAACTGGGAAGAGCACAGATACCTCAGAGCATTGTAGGGCTGGAGGAGATTACAGAATACATGGTGAGGCTATGGAAGGATAGGAAAACAAGGTTGAGAATCTTAAAATTAAGATTGCTTACCTGGGTGCCAGTGTACGTCAGTGAGCACAGGGCTGGTAGATAAACAAGTCTTGGTGCCAATCAAGACACAGGCAGTAGTTTAAGATGTTTATGGAGGGTAGAATATGAGAGGCCAGCCCAGGAATGTGTTGGAGTGGTCAGGTTTAGAGGTGACAAAGTCATAAACGAGTGTTTCAGTAGCAAAGCCAGGCAACGTTACAGAAGGGCATTCTTTGTGATGGTGTGGGTATGTGGTCAGGAGCTGATCTTGGGGTTCAATGTGACACCAAGGTTCAGACAGTCTTCACCAAGGGGCAATTGTGCCCCTTATGATCCTAAAGGAAAAGCTGGGAGGTAATAAGTGTCAACTTGGCTCAGTTGGTAACCCATTCACCTCGAGTCAGAGAAGTTGAGAATTCAGATCTCGTTAGTGACTAATGTATAATCGGGACTGATGAAGCTTTAAGGGGGTGCTGTATCTCCATTGAGACATTACTCCAAGGCTCTATTCAGGTGAATATAAAAGATGCCAGAGCACTATTTAATAAAGTTTTCCCGGTTGTCTAGTCAGCATTCATCCATCAGCCTACACCACAAAAAACATATTCACTTGCTGTTTGCGGGTCTATGCTGTGCGAAATTTAGATAAAACACAATCCATGGGTTATAAAGTGATTTAGGAAATCCTGAAGATGTGATGAGGTGCTATATGAAAGCACGTTCTTCTTTTTGATGTGTTTTTAATTGTTCAAAGGTTGATGGTTGGTTTGTGACATGGGGTGACTGGCTGGGAGCAGTTAACGAGTGTTGACAGCCAGGGTTCAACTAACGATGGCCAAAGCAAACCTAGGTGATTGGGTACAGTAGCTCCAGTGGTGTCATCAGCATTAGGTAATAATTCATTTGCCCAGCAATGAAAGGGGGGAGCTGGAGTAGAATTACAGGCTTGAAGCAACACTGAACAAGATTGGGAGGAAAGGTCATGGAGAAGATGGAGAGATTCATGCCCTCAAAACTTGCATCCAAGAACAAAATCAATAGGGATATTAAAGGTAATGACAGCTTTTTGGAGTTGCTGTTGATGCTTAGAGAAATTTTCAAACCAGGATACTGGGTTTGCTTATCAAACTGAGATTTCCACCCTTTCCCTGGTGTTCATAGAACTCTCCAACCACAGCCAGAGTTTAAAGTGTCATTTTTTTTTTTGTACTGATTGTTTTCCATTGTTCAAGTGGATATTATCCTGTTCATGCTTCAGACCTGCATGGAGGAAAGGTGGTGTGATCCGTGACCTGTAACTTGAAGAGCATCAGAACAATGTGGCCGTGGTGTTCTCTTCCTCTCTCCCCCATCCCCTCCTGGGAAAGTGACAACGCTCTTCATCGCTGCCTCAACTCTCCACACAGCAAGTGTACCGTTATGAGCTGTGCTCCCCATTTTGTCTCCGTTGCAAAAGGTGCTAAGATGCCTAAAGACAGTCACTTCAAAGTTGACCAATAATCCCAAGGAGATTGGCAATTGCCTGGTTTACCTGGGAGCAGCACTCATGGAATGGAATCCCAGCAAAGCCAGCACCTTTGCAGGAATGCAAAACCACCTTGTCTTTCAGATGCAAGGATTACTTAAGAATATTGAGATGGGGAAGAATATCTGTGTAGGTTTATGTGTCACTAAACTATGTTGTGATAATGAATAGACCTATGATAATTTAAATTTCAACAAGCACAGTTTATTGTTGTACTGTCCAAACAATGTTTGTGTCCTAGCCTACGATTCAATGTTCTGTTCACCTGCCACATTTCCTGCATTACAACAGTGACTTCAAAAAGAACTTCATTGGTTGTAAAGCACTTTGAGATATCTGGTGTACTTGAAAAGTGCTATATAAATGCAAGTCTTTCATTCAAGTCTTTTTATTTTGTTTGAAGAGTATTCTGATATATTGCTGAACCCCATACTGAGTTGTGACTACCCTTGAGATTTTTAATGATAAAATTGTGAATTCATTATTGCACCACACTAAATGTGGGAATTTCTGATTTGAGAGCAGCCATTCCTTGAAGAAAATTGCAGGACTGTATGGAAAGAACAGTGGAGTGCGACAAATTGGTTCTTTAGAACAACCAGAGCTGAATGGCCTCCTTTTATGTAAGGCTCTTGATTTAAGCTTATCAATTACCAAAGGATTTGGTAGTATTGTTGCCCATCAGTGCTTCTCTCTGACTATCTGATCACATCATTGCATGTATACCATAGACTTGATTAGTCCAGCAATGAATCCCTTAGCTAAGGAAAGATATACTAGCATGAGAGGCAGTCCAGAGAAGGTTAGCTCGGTTGATGCCGGGTATGAAGGGATTTTCTTATGAGGAGAGGTTGAGTAGGTTTGGCCTGCACTCATTGGAGTTTAGAAGAATGACAGGCGACCTTATTGAAGCATGTAAGTTACTTAGGGGGCTTGACAGGGTAGATGCTGAGAGGCTGTTTCCCCTTGTGGGAGAGTGCAGGACCAGAGGGCACAGTCTCAGAGTAAGGGGAGGCACCCATTTAAGACACACATGAGGAGGAATTTCTTCTCTGAGGGTAGTGAATCCATGGAATTCTTTGCCGCAGAGGGCTGTAGGGCCATTAATTTTAATCAGTAAAGAATCAAGTGTGATGGGGAAAAGGCAGGAAAGTGGAATTGAGGATTATTAGATCAGTCACCTTTCAGCTGACCAGCCACATAGGTTCAGGATCTGTGAGATGGGGTCAGTGGAGTTTCTATTAATAGAAAAAAAGTTTTCTGACATTCCTACTGTATCATGGTCCAATATGGCACCTTGTGTCTTCAGCTCACCAGTTTTATTATGTTCCTTTACACATTGCACTTCAAATTTGTTGTAGACTGCATCATGCCACTGTCTGGTTTCTCCCCCCCAATTTCTGAACAATTCTTTACCCTAGTGCTGTTTGTCTCTCCCAGTCCTCTATGCAGCTTGAGTCTCCTCTCCAATTTTTCATCTTGGTGCCTGTCCACCACTAAGAAATTGTATTTAACAGTCTTTGTATCTTCTCTTCTAACGAGTTTTAAATCCAATTTGTTATCCTTTTCCCAGATTTCATGGCTCTTAATCTTTTGTGCTAAAGTGCAAGTTTTAAGGATATGGTGAATTTATTGTCTTGGAGGTAAGCAACTAACTTGAGCAAAGCTGAGGCTGAGAGTTGTGGGTTGAAGTGCCAATGAAGAACTTGAGTGCATTACCTAGGCTGGCTTTCCGTACAGTCATAAATGGGTGCTGCACTATCAGAATCACCGTCCTTATGATGCAATTACCAGTTCGTTATCACATTACCACTTGTGGGAGCTTCCTGTGCACAAATTCGCTGAGATGTTTCCTACATTACAGCAGTGACTGCAACTCCAAAGTGGTTAATTGGTTGTAAAGAGCTTTGAGGTGATCTGAGTTGTGGAAGGATGCTACATAAATGCAAGTCAAGCTTTCTGCCCTGAACTTCTAAGTCTTCATTTGTACAAAAAAAAAGCTGAATATGAAAGAGAGACACATAGCAACCTGTAAGTGTAATGTGTTATCAAACAAATGGCACATTCTGTTAGTGGGTTCCAGTCAACAGAAAATCATTCTGATCATTGAGAGAAATCATTTTCTGTTTAGATTATTGCTGAAAAAGATATTTTTTGTCAAAAATTTTCATTTTGCGCTCATCAGGACAACACACAATACCAAATGTAAAGGGAACAACAATTTATACTGTATGAGAAGAGAATGCTGATTGGTTAGCAAGTGGACTCTGGTAGAGGTGTTGCCATGGAGAATGCATGAGGTAATGGCAACAGTTAACTGCCAAGCAGTCTCTTTTTCTGCTCAAACTTCGTTTAGAGTTACACCTTGAAGAGGAGACTAAGTCTAGTAAAAGTTCATGTTTTCGAGTGAAAACGTAATATATCTTGCATGCAGGAATAAAGATATTTACTGCCCAAGTATGTTCCACTATTCAATTCTATAATGGTTGATCTGTACCCTAACTCTACCTTGGTTCCATTTCCTTAATACCCTTGTTTAATTAAAATCTGAGATCGATAGATTTTTAATTGTTAGTATATATGGCTTTTTCTGGAAGAGGGTTCCACACTTCCTCCACCGTGTGTGAAGTGTTTTCTAACTTCTCTCCTGAATGACCTGGCTTTGAATTTAGGCTCTGCCCCTTGTCCCTTGTCTCTCCATCTACCCTACTGATTCCTTTCCAAATCCTAAAAACCTTGATCAAGTCATCCCTTAATCTTCCTACATCTCGGGAATACAAGCCTAGTTTACATCATTCCTCTCTTCGTAATTTAACCCTTGGAGCCCTGATAGTATTCTGGTGAATCTATTAAGTGTTAATTCCTGTTGGTTGTGCCAGAATGTACTTAGTAAACTTATGAATATTACCTTGCCACCTCAGTAATAAGAATATAAAATATTTTCCCTGCATCATCTTATCAAACCCTAGGTTCTTCTAGAAATAGACATTGAAACATAGGAGGAGACTATCCAGCCCATTATGTTTCATCTACAGTTTTTCCCCCTTTTAAAATATTTATCCAACTTCCACTTGAAAGTTGCTATTGAATCTGATTCCACTACTCTTTGGGGGCAGTGCATTTTGGGTTTCAATAACTCGCTGTGTAAAAACCATTCTCATCTCCCCTAGTTCTTTTGCCAGTTGTCTTAAATCTGTGTCTTCTGGTTATTGACCCTCCTGCCAGTAGAAACAGTTTCTACTTCCTCTATCACAACCTCTCCATTTTTAAAACTTGTATCAAATCTTTCCCCCCCTAACCCACTCTGCTCTAAGGAGAACAATCCCAGTTTCTCTTGTCTTCCCATATCTGAAGTCCCTCATTCCTGGTATCAAGATACCAGGCACCAAGCCTGCAATCAGAAATGGAAAATTGTGTAGTGAGAGCCGAAATAAACTGGGAATTATGCTTCTAAATGGCCAGTTGCTCTCCCCTGTCCTTGGAGCAAGAGCATCAGTAAATTGGCCCATAAAACTTCAACCTTGATAACTGAAATGTTTTAGCAAATCTGGGAGACTCCTGTACAAAGGTTACATCCACATCCATGTAATCTAGTCGGTCAATTCAGTTATTAAAAGAAAGTATCCTTGTACATGGATTAATTTGAAGTCTCCAAATATTGTTTATTAATTATTCAGGCCACATATGGAACACTGCAATTTTGGAGGCTACACAACAAAAGGGGACATACATGTATTGGGAAGTGTGCAGGAAAGAGCAAGAATGAGGATGATTTGATCAAGTTGATTGAGAAGCTGTACTGCCCAGAGGGAAGGCAAAGAGGTGATCTTGCTGGCATATAAAGTACCAAACTACCAAATTAAAAAGAAACATGCACATAAATAATAGTTTTTTCCCAAATTTTTATTCAAAATTATTAAAGAATAAAAGCCCGAGAACTTTGGGAAGTTCATTGGGTGACATAGAGCAACAGTAGCTAATTCACCATCTTTCTGAGGTTTAACTTTGAAGATGTAATTTGCCTTCTATGGTTAAAGGCAAGTTACACAAAATTCATGTGCACGGTGGGCAGCCTGAAGCACTCTGCAGCAGATTAAGTACTTAGATAAAAGCAAACTACTGCGGATGCTGGGAATCTGAAACAAAAACAAAAATAGCTGGAAAAACTCAGCAGGCCTGACAGGATCTGCGGAGAGGAACACAGTTAACGTTTCGAGTCCGTATGACTCTTCAACAGCTCAAAATAGTGGTTCCCTTGATGGTTTAACTAGTTATGTAAGAATATAAATATGTTTTTATATTACTGTTTCGGGCCATGTCATGTATTACAGAATCTCTCAAATTTAACGACACAGAAAGGGGCCATTCAGCCCATCATGTCTGCACCGTCTCTCCAAATGAACATTATGACTTAATGCCATTTTCCTGCCTTTTCCCTGTACCCCTGTACATTGCTTCTATTCAGATAATTATCTAATACTCTCCTGAATGCCTCAATTGAACCTGCCTCCACCACACTTACAGTTAATGCATTCCAGACCCGAACCACTCACTGTGTGAAAAAGTCTTTTTTCTCGCATCGCATTTGCTTATTTTGCAAATCACTTTAAGTCTGTGCCCTCTCGTTCTTGATCCTTTTACGAGCAGGGACAGCTTCTCCCTATATACTCTGTCCAGCCTCCTCATGATTCTGAACATCTCTATCAAACCTTAGCTGCCTTCTCTCCAAGGAGAACAGTCCTAACCTCTCCAATCTATCTTCATAAGTGAAATTTCTCATCCCTGGAGCCATTCTTGTAAACCTCTTCTGCACTCTTTCCAATGGGTTCACATCCTTCCTATAGTGTGGTGCCCAGAACTGTACATAATATTCCAGCTGAGGTCTAACAAGTGTCTTTTACAAATTCAACATAACCTCCCTGTTCTTGTACTCTATTTATTAATAAGCCCAGGATACTATATGCTTCATTAACTGCTCTCTCCACCTGCCACCTTCAATGACCTATGCACATATACACCCAGGTCCTTCTGATTCTGCACCCCCTTCAAAATTTCACCCATTTTATATTGTCCATCCATGTTCTTCCTACTGAAATGCATCACCTCACACTTCTCTGCATTGATCTTCATCTGCCACCAATCTGCCCACTCCACCAACTAGCCTGTGTCTTTTTGAAGTTCCACATTGTCCTCCTCACAGTTTACAAAACTCCCAAGCTTCGTATCATCTGCAAACTTTGAAATTGTCCCCTGCACACCAAGATCTCGATCATTAATATATATCAGGAAAAGCAAGGGTCCCAATACTGACCCCTGGGGAACTCCACTACAAACCTTCCTCCAGCCCGAAAAATATCCATTGATTGTTATTCTCTGCTTCCTATTTTTCAGCCAATTTTGCATCCATGATGTTACTGTCCTTTTTATTCCTTGAGCATAAATTTTCTCTAAAGTCTGTTGTGTGGCACTGTATCAAATACCTTTTGAAAGTCCATGTACACCACATCAACGGCATTACCCTCATTGACCTTCTCTGTTCCCTCTTCAAAAAACTCCAGCCAGTTAGTTAAACACGATTCCCCATTAGAAATCCATGCCGGCTCTTCCTTATCAACTCATATGTTTCCATGTGACTAATCCTATCCAAAATGATTGTTTCTAGAATCCTGCTCCCCCACTGAAGTTAACCTGGCTGGTCTGTAATTGCTGGACTTATCTTTACAACCTTTTTTGAACAAGGGCGTAATGTTTGCAATTCTCCTGTCCTCTGGCACCTCCCCTGAGTCTGGGGAAGACTGAAGAATTATGGCCAGTGCCCCTGCAATTTCTACTCACTTCCTTCAATATCCTTGGATGCATCTTGTCTGGTATTTGTCATCTTTAAGTCTATTCAACGCTTCCTCCTTATCAATTTTGAACCCTTCTAGTGACAAGAGTTTCCTTGTCTGTCACCATGGCCTGGGTAACATCTACCCCCTTGGTAAAGACGGATACAAATTATTCATTTAATACCTCAGCCGTGGCCCCTTTGTCCATGTGTAAATTCCCTTTTAGGCCCCTAATCGGCCCTATTCCTCCTTTTACCACCCTTTTACTATTAATATGTCTATCGAAGACTTTGAATCTTCTATAAACAACTTTATGTTGGCTGCCAATCTTCTCTCATAATTCCTCTTCACTTCTCTAATATGCTTTTTCACCTCCTCTCTGATCCTTCTGTACTCCTCTTGGTTCTCAAATATATTTTCTACCTGACACCTGTCATAAGCACACTTTTTCTTCTTTATCTTAATTTCTATCTCCTTTTTCATCCAGGGAGCTCTGGATTTGTTTGCCCTACCTTTCTGTTTCGATGGAATATACCTTGAAGGTAGCCCATTGTTGAGCTACAGTTTTGCCAGCCAATCTTTCGTTCCAGTCTATCTGCCCCAGTTTCGTTCTTACCCCATCAAAGTCTGCTCTTGCCCAGTTAATTATTCTTACTCTGGATTGCCTATCGTCCTTTTCTATCCTATCATCATCCTAAAAACGTACAATACAATGATCACTGTCTCCTAAATGGTCCCCCACTGACACTTGATCTACTTTGTCCACCTCATTTCCAAGAACCAGGTCCAACAGTGCATCTTATTGGATTGGACACATACTGCTGTAGAAAATTTTCCTGAACACAATCTAGGAAATTTTGCCCCTCTCTGTCCTTTACACTACCACTGGCCCAGTCTACATTCGGGTAATTAAAGTCCCCCATTATAACTACTCTATAATGCCTGCATCTCTCTGTAATTTCCCTGCAGCTTTGCTTTTCTATGTCATTCTCACTAGTTGGCAGTCGATAAACTACATCGCGGCAATGCTCTCCTTAACCAATACCTGCCACCCCTCCCCCTTCCCTATCTCTTCTGAACACCTTGTACCCAGGAATATTTAACACCCAGTTCTGCCCTTCCTTGAGCCAGGTCTCGGTTATCACCAGAACATCATATTTCCAAATGGCAACTGATGCCTGTAACTCCCCGATTTTATTTACTATACTCCGTGCATTCACAAACATGCACAGTAACCCTGGTTTAGATTTTGTTACTTTCTCCCTCATCCCGACTCCACCTATCAACTTACTATTCTCTATTCCAGTATTATCTGTCTCTCCCTGTATTTTATGCTGGTAGTCCTCTCTAATATTCTCTCCTGGTTCCCACACCCCTGCCGAGTTAGTTTAAAGCCCCTCCCAACAGCACTAGCAAAGCACCCCGCAAGAGATTCAGTCCCAGCTCTGTTCCGGTGCACCCCGCCCGGCTTGTACAGGTGCCAACTTCCCCAGAGCCAGTCCCAGGAATCTGAAGCCCTCCCTCCTGCACCATCTTTCCAGCCACGCATTCATCTGCCTTATCCTCCTATTCCTCTACTCACTGGCATGTGGCATTGGGAGTAATCCGGAGATTACAACATTTGAGGTCTACAGTGATGTACTGTAAATCTTTTTTTATTCTCAATGAAGCTGATTACGTTGGAGAAAGATGAAGACATTGTGCTGAGAAGAGAAGCAGATATAGTTTATTAAATAAGTGATCTGGATAACATTGAGCTAAAAGGGTTAATATTGAAATACATACTATGAAAAGGCAATATTACTATGGAGCACACATCAAGTGTTTTGTACAGCAAACCTATAGCTTGGAAAGAACAATGAAAGGAAGCAATGGTATTGTATGAAAAGTCATGAGGGATTGCCTCCAACCCCCTGACCCAATCTGTCACTGGTAATCTGTTCAAGCATCTGAACCATTGGATTTAGGAGCAGGAGAAGGCCAATCAGCCCTTCGAGCCTACCGCACGATTCAATAAGATCATGGCTGACCTGGTTGTGGTCTCAACTCTGCTTTCCAGCCTGAACCCCATAACTCTCAAATCCCTTGTCTATGAAAAAATCTGGAAAAACTCAGCAGGTCTGGCAGCATCGGCGGAGAAGAAAAGAGTTGACGTTTCGAGTCCTCATGACCCTTCGACAGAACTTGAGTTCGAGTCCAAGAAAGAGTTGAAATATAAGCTGGTTTAAGGTGTGTGTGTGGGGGGCGGAGAGAGAGAGAGAGAGAGAGGTGGGGGGGGGTGTGGTTGTAGGGACAAACAAGCAGTGATAGAAGCAGATCATCAAAAGATGTCAACAACAATGGTGCAAAAGAACACATAGGTGTTAAAGTTAAAGTTGGTGATATTATCTAAACGAATGTGTTAATTAAGAATGGATGGTAGGGCACTCAAGGTATAGCTCTAGTGGGGGTGTTTTTTTTTAAAAAAATAATGGAAATAGGTGGGAAAAGGAAAATCTTTATAATTTATTGGAAAAAAAAGGAAGGGGGAAACAGAAAGGGGGTGGGGATGGGGGAGGGAGCTCACGACCTAAAGTTGTTGAATTCAATATTCAGTCCGGAAGGCTGTAAAGTGCCTAGTCGGAAGATGAGGTGTTGTTCCTCCAGTTTGCGTTGGGCTTCACTGGAACAATGCAGCAAGCCAAGGACAGACATGTGGGCAAGAGAGCAGGGTGGAGTGTTAAAATGGCAAGCGACAGGGAGGTTTGGGTCATTCTTGCGGACAGACCGCAGGTGTTCTGCAAAGCGGTCGCCCAGTTTACGTTTGGTCTCTCCAATGTAGAGGAGACCACATTGGGAGCAACGAATGCAGTAGACTAATTTGGGGGAAATGCAAGTGAAATGCTGCTTCACTTGAAAGGAGTGTTTGGGTCCTTGGACGGTGAGGAGAGAGGAAGTGAAGGGGCAGGTATTGCATCTTTTGCATGGGCATGGGGTGGTGCCATAGGAGGGGGTTGAGGAGTAGGGGGTAATGGAAGAGTGGACCAGGGTGTCCCGGAGGGAGCGATCCCTACGGAATGCCGATAGGGGGGGTGAAGGGAAGATGTGTTTGGTGGTGGCATCATGCTGGAGTTGGCGGAAATGGCGGAGGATGATCCTTTGAATGTGGAGGCTGGTGGGGTGATAAGTGAGGACAAGGGGGACCCTATCATGTTTCTGGGAGGGAGGAGAAGGTGTGAGGGCGGATGCGCGGGAGATGGGCCGGACACGGTTGAGGGCCCTGTCAACGACCGTGGGTGGAAAACCTCGGTTAAGGACAAAGGAGGACATGTCAGAGGAACTGTTTTTGAAGGTAGCATCATCGGAACAGATGCGACGGAGGCGAAGGAACTGAGAGAATGGGATGGAGTCCTTACAGGAAGCGGGGTGTGAGGAGCTGTAGTCGAGATAGCTGTGGGAGTCGGTGGGTTTGTAATGGATATTGGTGGACAGTCTATCACCAGAGATTGAGACAGAGAGGTCAAGGAAGGGAAGGGAAGTGTCTCCCTCCACCTGGACCCCTCCCTCTGGATTCTTACCTTCTCTTGATCTTTTCATTGAGAACTGTCGGCGCGACATTAGTCGTCTCAATTTCTCTGCTCTTCTCACCCATTCTAACCTGTCTCTCTCTGAACTTACTGCACTCCATTCTCTCAGGTCCAACCCTGACATTGTCATCAAACCCGCTGACAAGGTTGGTGCTGTTGTTGTCTGGCGCACTGACCTCTACCACGCGGAGGCTAAGCGTCAACTCGCAGACACTTTCTCCTACCTCTCCCTGGACCATGACCCCACCACTGAACTTCAAACCATTGTTTCCAGGACTGTCACTGACCTCATCTCCTCTGGGGATCTCCCTCCCACAGCTTCCAACCTGATAGTCGCCCAACCTCGGACGGCCCGCTTCTATCTCCTACCCAAAATCCACAAACAGAACTGCCCCGGTAGACTGATCATCTCAGCTTGCTCCTGCCCCACAGAACTCATTTCTCGTTATCTTGACTCCCTTCTCTCTCCCCTTGTCCAGTCCCTTCCCACCTACATCCGTGATTCCTCTAACACCTTACGTCACATCAACAATTTCCAGTTCCCTGGCCCCAACCGCTTCCTCTTCACCATGGACATCCAATCCCTCTACACCTCCATCCCCCACCAGGATGGTCTGAGGGCCCTTAGCTTCTTCCTCGAACAGAGGCCCAAACAATCCCCATCCACCACTACTCTCCTCCGTCTGGCTGAACTTGTTCTCACACTGAACAATTTCTCCTTCAACTCCTCTCACTTCCTCCAAATAAAAGGTGTGGCTCTGGGTACCCGCATGGGCCCCAGCTATGCCTGTCTCTTTATGGGGTATGTGGAACATTCCTTGTTCCAGTCCTACTCCGGCCTCCTTCCACAACTCTTTCTCCGGTACATCGATGATTACTTCAGTGCCGCTTCATGCTCTCGTTGGGACTTGGAAAAATTTATTAATTTTGCTTCCAATCTCCACCCCTCCATCATTTTCACGTGGTCCATCTCTGACACTTCCCTTCCCTTCCTTGACCTCTCTGTCTCAATCTCTGGTGATAGACTGTCCACCAATATCCATTACAAACCCACCGACTCCCACAGCTATCTCGACTACAGCTCCTCACACCCCGCTTCCTGTAAGGACTCCATCCCATTCTCTCAGTTCCTTCGCCTCCGTCGCATCTGTTCCGATGATGCTACCTTCAAAAACAGTTCCTCTGACATGTCCTCCTTTGTCCTTAACCGAGGTTTTCCACCCACGGTTGTCGACAGGGCCCTCAACCGTGTCCAGCCCATCTCCCGCGCATCCGCCCTCACACCTTCTCCTCCCTCCCAGAAACATGATAGGGTCCCCCTTGTCCTCACTTATCACCCCACCAGCCTCCACATTCAAAGGATCATCCTCCGCCATTTCCGCCAACTCCAGCATGATGCCACCACCAAACACATCTTCCCTTCACCCCCCCTATCGGCATTCCGTAGGGATCGCTCCCTCCGGGACACCCTGGTCCACTCCTCCATTACCCCCTACTCCTCAACCCCCTCCTATGGCACCACCCCATGCCCATGCAAAAGATGCAATACCTGCCCCTTCACTTCCTCTCTCCTCACCGTCCAAGGACCCAAACACTCCTTTCAAGTGAAGCAGCATTTCACTTGCATTTCCCCCAACTTAGTCTACTGCATTCGTTGCTCCCAATATGGTCTCCTCTACATTGGAGAGACCAAACGTAAACTGGGCGACCGCTTTGCAGAACACCTGCGGTCTGTCCGCAAGAATGACCCAAACCTCCCTGTCGCTTGCCATTTTAACACTCCACCTTGCTCTCTTGCCCACATGTCTGTCCTTGGCTTACTGCATTGTTCCAGTGAAGCCCAACGCAAACTGGAGGAACAACACCTCATCTTCCGACTAGGCACTTTACAGCCTTCCGGACTGAATATTGAATTCAACAACTTTAGATCGTGAGCTCCCTCCCCCATCCCCACCCCCTTTCTGTTTCCCCCTTCCTTTTTTTTCCCAATAAATTATAAAGATTTTCCTTTTCCCACCTATTTCCATTATTTTTTTTAAAAAAAACACCCCCACTAGAGCTATACCTTGAGTGCCCTACCATCCATTCTTAATTAGCACATTCGTTTAGATAATATCACCAACTTTAACTTTAACACCTATGTATTCTTTTGCACCATTGTTGTTGACATCTTTTGATGATCTGCTTCTATCACTGCTTGTTTGTCCCTACAACCACACACCCCCCCCCCACCTCTCTCTCTCTCTCTCTCTCCGCCCCCCACACACACACCTTAAACCAGCTTATATTTCAACTCTTTCTTGGACTCGAACTCAAGTTCTGTCGAAGGGTCATGAGGACTCGAAATGTCAACTCTTTTCTTCTCCGCCGATGCTGCCAGACCTGCTGAGTTTTTCCAGGTAATTCTGTTTTTGTTTTTGTTTTGGATTTCCAGCATCAGCAGTTTTTTTGTTTTTATCTATGAAAAAATCTGTCTAACTCAGCCTTGAATAGACTCCACTGTTCTCTGAGGAAGAGAATTCTACAGACTAACCATCCTCTAGGAGAAATCAAACTCTCCTCATCTGTTTTAAAAGCATCCTCTTCTTAAACTCCTATTGATAAACTGTACCCACTTGTTTTAGTCTCTCCAAAAAGGAGAAAACGTCCTCCAGATATCCACCCTATCAAGTCCCCTCAGGATCTTCTATGCTTCAATAAGATCCTCTCTCATCCAGTGGATTAAGGCCCAACTTGTTCGACTTCTCTTCATAAAATAAGCCCCTCATCCCATGAATAAGTTGAGTGAACCTTCTGTGAACTGCTAATGCATTTATATAAGGAGACCAAACAGTATTCCAGATGTGGTCTCACCGAGGCCCTGTACAGCTGCAGTAAAACTTCCCTAATTTCATATTCTGCACCCCCCACCCACCACCCCCCACCCCCCACCCCAACTCCCTGCAATAACTCCCAGCATTCCATCTGTCTTCCTAATCCCTTGTTGTACCTGTATACTAACTCTATGTAATTCATGTACCAGGACACCCAGCTCCCTCTGTACTAATAAATGCTGCAATCTCTCACCATGTAAATAATATATTCTGCTTTTACATTCTTCCTGCCAAAGTGGATGAGTCCACGTATCCCACATTATACTCCATCTGCCAAATTTTTGCCCACTCATCTGAACTATCTATAATCTTTGCAGACTCTTTACCTCCTCTTGACAACTTTACTTTCCTACCTATCTTGATGTCATTAGCAAATTTGGCTACCATGCATTTGGTCCCTTTGGTCATTGATATAGATTGAAAATAGTTACGGCCCAAACACTGACCCCTGTGGCACCCTAGTTACAGCTTACCAACCTGAAAATGATGCATTTATCCGTATACACTGCTTCCTGTTAACTAACCAATCCCCTATCCATGCTGATATGTTACCCCCTACACCGTGAGCTCTCATTGTGTGTAGTAACCTTTGATATGCCACTTTATCAAATACCTTTTGGAAATCCAAGTACACCACATCTACAGGTTCCCCTTTATCCATATTGCTTGTTACCTCCTCAAAGAACTTTAATAAATTAGTTAAACATGATTCCCCTTTCACAAAGCTATGTTGACTCAAGTATTTTCCAAGGATCCTGCTATAACCTCCTTAATAATGGATTCCAGCAATTTCCCTATGACAGATATTAGGCTAACAGGCCAATAGTTTCCTGCTTTCTGTCTCCTTTCTTTCTTGAAAAAGGTGTTACATTAGCTATTTCCAATCCACTGTGACTCTTCTAGAATCTAAGGGATTTTGGATGATGATAACCGATGCATCTACTATCTCTACAGTCTCTTTTAAGACTCTAGGATGCAGACCACCTGGTCCTGGGGACTTGTCAGCTTTTAGGCCCAATAGTTTTCATAGCACCTTTTCCCTGGTGATGCTGATTGTTTTAAGTTCCTCTCCTTTGATTTCCAAGTATCTTTGAGAAGTTTTCCAATTTTCCTACAGTGAAGACAGACAAAACACCTGTTCAAATTTCCACCATTTCCTTGTTTTCCATTAGTAATTCTCCAGAATCACTCTCCACAGGACCATCACTCACTTTAGTTACTATTTTCCTTTTCAATTACTCGTAGAAACTCTAACCACCTGTTTTTATATCTCTAGCTAGCTTTCTTTCATACTTTACTTTCTCCCTTTTTATTCTTTTTTAGCTTGTCTTTGGCTCTTAAAATCTGACCTGCTCTGAGGTCTCTTTCAAAGTCCCCCACTGAACGTTTTTCTCGTGTATTTGTCCTCATCCACGCCTTCAAATCCTTCTATGATCTCGGACTGCCCTGTCTTAATGCTTTCCACCAGCACTATATTCTCCAATCTTCAAACACTGACTGGCCTTTGCCCTCTGCCTCACTAAGTAGCCAGTCATTCGGCTACTACATTCATGCCCCTGCAAGTCATCTCCATCTGTGCTTGAAAATCCTTCCCTTCCACCAAGTCTTCACTCTAGTCCTATCCCCTTTTTTCCCTCCATAATGCATTGTTTTTCCTCCTTAAGGTAAAGCATTGTGAGCCCTCTTCCTTCTTATGGGTGGTGCTGAAGGAAGGCAAAGAGTTATTAATTGTTGAGCACCTTGCTGCCCTCTTGAGGAGTGACAGAAGGGTCTGTGCAGACCTAAACATGACTGAAAACATGTCCATATGGACATGGCTGTATCTATCAATACTGGAGAGGCCTGGAATTTCAACTTAGAAAGCAAGTACCTGAGTTGTGATTTTACAGAGGCTCTGAAGATGGTTTTTGGTTTATCTGGAATACTCCAGGCAGAATTCAAACTAGTAAAAGGTAACTTGACAACAAATCCTTGAAGGTGGCAGGACAAGTTGATCAATCTGTTAAGAAAGGCAAGGGGAACATTGGCTTTAAAAGTAGAACATCGAGTACAAAAGCAAGAGGGTTATTCTAAAACTTTCTAAATCACTGGTTAGACCTCAGTTGAGGGATTGTATCCAATTCCAGGCTCCACATTTTAACAAGAAAATCGAGGCTTTTGGAGAGGGAGTAGAGGAGATTTTCTGGAGTAGGAGCAGGACTGAGGGACCTCAGTAATATGGAGAGACTTGGAGATGTTATTCTCCTTCTAGACATTAAGTTTTGTTTTAATTATGAGAAACATGAATAGAGTAAATAGGGAGACCCTTTGCAGGAGGGTCAGTAACCATAGGTAAAAAAGCTAGATGGAGGTCATAGAACCATATGATGATTACAGCACAGGAGGCCATTCAGCTTTTTGTGAGCATGCCAGCTCTCTGCAAGAGTGGCCCCACTCCACTGTGGTCCTGCAAATTTTCTCCCTTCAGATAGTTATCCAATTCCCACAATTGAATCTGCGTCCACCACAGGCTCAGGCAGTGCATTCCAGATCCTAACCACTCACTGCACAAAATTGTCTTCCCTCATGTGGCCTTTGGTTCTTTTGCCAATCCCCTTAAATCTGTGCTCTCTGGTTCTTGATCCTTCTATCAATGGCAATGGTGTCTTTATCTACTCAGCTTGGACCTCTCGTGATTTTGAATACCTCAATCAAATCTTCTCTCGATGTTCCCTTCTCAAAGGAGAACAGCCCTAGTTTCTCCAATCTATTCAGATCATTAAAGTTCCTCACCCCTGGAATCATTCTTGTAATTTTTTCCTGCTCTCTCTAGTGTTTTGATATTCTTCCTTAAGTGTGGTGCCCAGAATTGGAGACAATATTCCATTTGAAGCTGAGCTAGTGTTTTATAACTTCCTTGCTCACGCACTCTGTATCCTATCTATAAATTTAGGATTCTGTATGTCTTATTAATCACTTTCTCAACCTACACTGCCACTTTCAACAATTCATGCACATGTACCCTCTAGTCGCACTGCTCCTGCACATCCTTTAGAATTGTACACTTTATTTTATATTACTTCTCTTAGTTCTTCTGACCAAAATGAACCACTTCACACTTCTCTGCATTAACTTTGATCTGCAACATGTCTGCCCATTCCACCAGCCTGTCCCTTCCAATGAAGTCTGTCGCTATTCTCTTCACAGTTCACAATACTTCCAAGTTTTGTGCTGTCTACAGGTTTTGAAATTGTGTCCTGTACACCCAAGTCTGCATCACCAATATTTAAAAGCAGGGTTCGTGGTACTGATCACTGGGGAACTCCCCTGTAATGCCTTCCTCCAGTCCGAAAAACAACCATATCACCACTACTCTGTTTTCTGTCACATGTCTAACTACGTATCCATGCTGCCACTGTCCCTTTCACTCCATGGGCTCTGATTTTGTTGACAAGCCTGTTAAGTGGTACTTTATCAAACGTGTTTTAGAAGTCCGTGTAGACCACCTCAACTGCATTACCCTCATCAACTCTCTCTACTACCTCACCAAAAAACTCAATCTAGTTAGTTCAACAAGATTTTCCTTTACAAAAACTTGCTGGCTTTTAAGTTAAAAAAAATTCTTCCACGGGATGTGGGCTTCGCTGGCTGGGCCAGCATTTATTGCTCATCCCTAGTTGCCCTTGAGAAGGTGGTGGTGAGCTGCCTTCTTGAACTGCTGCAATCCATGTGGTGTAGGTACACCCACAGTGCTGTTAGGGAGGAGTTCCAGGATTTTGACCCAGTGACAGTGAAGGAACGGTGATATATTTCCAAGTCAGGATGGTGAGTGGCATGGAGGGGAACTTCCAGGTGGAAAGGTTAGAGAGGTGATGAGGAAATTTTTTTGACCCATAGGATTGGGGGGTGGGGGGGGGGGGGGGGGGGGGGGGGGTGGTGGGTGGGGGGGAGGTGGTGGGGGGTGTCTGGGGTAGTGCAGATAGAAACCCTCAACTCAATTATAAGGTGTCTGGATATGCATCTCAAGTTCCGTAACTTACAGGACCAAATGCTGGAAAGTGGATGACTCGTTATTTTGGCCAGCACAGAACGATGGGCCAAGTGGCCCATTACTGTGCCATCAACTTTCTATGATTCTAGGTGGTGGTGTTCCCATGCAACTACTGCCCTTGTCCTTCTAGGTGGTAGAAGTCGTGTGTTTGGAAGGTGCTGCCTAAGGAGCTTTGGTGAGTTCCTGCGTCTTGTAGATGGTACACACTGCTGCTACTGTGCATTGGTGGTGGGGGGAGTGAAGGTTGAAGGTGGTGAATGGGGTGCCACACTTGATCCACACTTGTCCAATTTGTCCCAGATTAATACCTCTTAACCTGAATGGTGAGAAAGCTTTAAGCTGACTGACCTATAATTGCCAGGTTTATCCTTTGACCCTTTTTGAACAAAGGGTGCAATACTTCCAATTCTCCAGTTCTCTAGTTGGTGGCCTGTGGAATAAACCAAGAGGTGTAATGGTACCTCTATTGTTTCTTAACTCTAACCAAATAGATTCTGTCATTGGTCCCTCTAGTACATCCTCTCTCTCCAGGAATGTAATATTCTCTTTAATTACGCTAAGATGCAGGGAATTTTTTGCACAATGAGTTGTTATTATCTAGAATGCGCTGCCTGAAAGTGCAGTGGAAACAGCTCCAATTGTGCCTTTCAAAAGGGAATTGCATAAATACGAAAGGAGGAGATATTTGCAGGGAAGGAGCAGGAGTGGGAAACATTTGGATGGCCCCTTCAGCCAGCTAGCATAGGCACAATGGGCTGAATGGTCTTTGGTGCTGTATTATTCTAACACTTTGGTGTATATGAAGCTGCCCAGTACTTGGAACCAACTTCAGGTGGCAGAAGGGAGGGATTAACCTTGGAATGATTTTCTAAGAGCCTGGAAGCAGCAGAAGGTTATGCCCAGAATCTGGGAAATAACTGAAACCATTCCACATTATCCAGAATGAGAACGAGAGGGCACAGATTTGAAGTAATTGGCAAAAGTGAGCTGAGAAAAAACTTCCAGGCAGCGAGGGGTTAAGGGCTGGAATGCGCTGCCTGGGAGTGTGGTGGAGGCAGGTTCAAAAGGGAATGAGACTGTTATCTGAAAAGGAAGAATGTGCAGGGTTGTGGGGAGAAGGCAGGAGATTGGCGCTAAGCAAATTGCTCATCTGGAGAGCCAGTGCAGGTGTGATGGGCTGAATGGCCTCCTCCTGCACTGTAACAATTCCGCGATTCTGTAAATGCTGAGAAATGGAGGTGAAAATGTTCAGCAGAAGCATGAAATATCCTTTCCCATTTCAGAGTGTCTCCTGCGGGGGCAGTTTATAGTCCCCTCTTTGAAGAGCCGGACTTGTTGCACAAACCATCTGAATAATGTTCTAAAAGAGAAATAAAAACCAGGTAAGGACACAGAAAATTCACTTCAGGACAATACTTGCAGGGGTAAAAGGCAAAGTTTAAAAGGGAGAAGGGAACAAAACGAGCAGGTTCCACCGAGATTTGAACTCGGATCGCTGGATTCAGAGTCCAGAGTGCTAACCATTACACCATGGAACCACGTGCCTGACTCTGGCAACATTGTCTCAAAAAACAGATACATTCCGGAACCAGTCAGACAGGAAGAGCAGGAGAACAGGCACTGGGGGTGTGGGGGGGGGGGGACGGAATGACGGGCTGGCTGACCCTCAGTGCCCACCCCACACACCGGGTGGGGGCTTGGGGAGGGGCGGCTGCTGAACGCACGGGAAAAGCTGCTTAATATAAATTGTGGGAATTTTCTCAGTCGCGACGTCCAGTTCGACACTGAGTCGAAAGTGAAAGTGGGAATGTAGCAAAATCGGAGGCTCCGCCCCCCCCTCCCTTAAAGATAAGACCCGCCTCCGGGCGGAGAGGGGAGTGAGTGTTTTATACAGGAGGGACAGGGGAGTGAGGGTTTTGTACAGGAGGGACAGGGGAGTGAGGGTTTTGTACAGGAGGGACGGGGGAGTGAGGGTTTGTACAGGAGGGAGAGGGCAGTGAGGGTTTTGTACAGGAGGGACGGGGAGTGAGGGTTTTGTACAGGAGGGACAGGGGAGTGAGGGTTTTGTACAGGAGGGACGGGGGAGTGAGGGTTTGTACAGGAGGGAGAGGGCAGTGAGGGTTTTGTACAGGAGGGACGGGGAGTGAGGGTTTTGTACAGGAGGGACGGGAGTGAGGGCGATAACAGTGAGGGAGTGAGGATGATAACTGAGTGAGAGTGATAACTGAGTGAGGGTTTTGTACAGGAGGGAGAGGGGAGTGAGGGTTTTGTACAGGAGGGAGAGGGGAGTGAGGGTTTTGTACAGGAGGGAGAGGGGAGTGAGGGTTTTGTACAGGAGGGAGAGGGGAGTGAGGGTTTTGTACAGGAGGGACAGGGGAGTGAGGGTTTTGTACAGGAGGGAGAGGGGAGTGAGGGTTTTGTACAGGAGGGAGAGGGGAGTGAGGGTTTTGTACAGGAGGGAGAGGGGAGTGAGGGTTTTGTACAGGAGGGAGAGGGGAGTGAGGGTTTTGTACAGGAGGGAGAGGGGAGTGAGGGTTTTGTACAGGAGGGAGAGGGGAGTGAGGGTTTTGTACAGGAGGGAGGGGGAGTGAAGGTTCTGTACAGGAGGGAGGGGGAGTGAGGGTTTTGTACAGGAGGGAGAGGGGAGTGAGGGTTTTGTACAGGAGGGAGGGGGAGTGAAGGTTTTGTACAGGAGGGACAGGGGAGTGAAGGTTTTGTACAGGAGGGACAGGGGAGTGAGGGTTTTGTACAGGAGGGAGGGGGAGTGAAGGTTTTGTACAGGAGGGAGAGGGGAGTGAGGGTTTTGTACAGGAGGGAGAGGGGAGTGAGGGTTTTGTACAGGAGGGAGGGGGAGTGAAGGTTTTGTACAGGAGGGACAGGGGAGTGAGGGTGATAACAGTGAGGGAGTGAGGATGATAACTGAGTGAGAGTGATAACTGAGTGAGGGAGTGAGGGTTTTGTACAGGAGGGATAAGAGAGTGAGGGTTTTGTACAGGGGAGAGGGGAGTGAGTGTTTTGTACAGGAGGGAGAGGGGAGTGAGTGTTTTGTACAGGAGGGAGAGGGGAGTGAGGGTTTTGTACAGGAGGGAGAGGGGAGTGAGGGTTTTGTACAGGAGGGACAGGGGAGTGAAGGTTTTGTACAGGAGGGACGGGAGTGAGGGCGATAACAGTGAGGGAGTGAGGATGATAACTGAGTGAGAGTGATAACTGAGTGAGGGTTTTGTACAGGAGGGAGAGGGGAGTGAGGGTTTTGTACAGGAGGGATAAGAGAGTGAGGGTTTTGTACAGGAGGGAGAGGGGAGTGAGGGTTTTGTACAGGAGGGACAGGGGAGTGAGGGTTTTGTACAGGAGGGACAGGGGAGTGAGGGCGATAACAGTGAGGGAGTGAGGATGATAACTGAGTGAGAGTGATAACTGAGTGAGGGAGTGAGAGTTTTGTACAGGAGGGACAGGGGAGTGAGAGTCCAGTACAGAAGGGATAAGAGAGTGAGTGTTTTGTACAGGAGGGAGAGGGGAGTGAGGGTTTTGTACAGGAGGGAGGGGGAGTGAAGGTTTTGTACAGGTGGGACAGGGGAGTGAGGGTTTTGTACAGGAGGGACAGGGGAGTGAGGGTGATAACAGTGAGGGAGTGAGGATGATAACTGAGTGAGAGTGATAACTGAGTGAGGGAGTGAGGGTGATAACTGAGTGAGGGAGTGAGGGTGATAACTGAGTGAGGGAGTGAGGGTGATAACTGAGTGAGGGGAGTGTGGGTGATAACTGAGTGAGGGGAGTGAAAGTGATAACTGAGTGAGGGTGATAACTGAGTGAATGTGATAACAGTGAGGGGAGTGAGGGTGATAACTGAGTGAGGGAGATAACTGAGTGAGGGGAGTGAGAGATAACTGAGTGAGGGTGATAACTGAGGGTGATAATTGAGTGAGGGAGTGAGGGTGATAACTGAGTGAGGGAGTGAGGGTGATAATTGAGTGAGGGAGTGAGGGTGATAATTGAGTGAGGGAGTGAGGGTGATAACTGAGTGAGGGTGATAATGGAGTGAGGGTGATAATTGAGTGAGGGAGTGAGGGTGATAATTGAGTGAGGGAGTGAGGGTGATAACTGAGTGAGGGTGATAATGGAGTGAGGGTGATAATTGAGTGAGGGAGTGAGGGTGATAACTGAGTGAGGGTGATAATGGAGTGAGGGTGATAATTGAGTGAGGGAGTGAGGGTGATAACTGAGTGAGGGTGATAATGGAGTGAGGGTGATAATTGAGTGAGGGAGTGAGGGTGATAACTGAGTGAGGGTGATAATGGAGTGAGGGTGATAATTGAGTGAGGGAGTGAGGGTGATAACTGAGTGAGGGTGATAATGGAGTGAGGGTGATAATTGAGTGAGGGAGTGAGGGTGATAACTGAGTGAGGGTGATAATGGAGTGAGGGTGATAATTGAGTGAGGGAGTGAGGGTGATAACTGAGTGAGGGTGATAATGGAGTGAGGGTGATAATTGAGTGAGGGAGTGAGGGTGATAACTGAGTGAGGGTGATAATGGAGTGAGGGTGATAATTGAGTGAGGGAGTGAGGGGAGTGAGGAGTGAGGGTATCTGTAGGGGGGGCATATTTGCAGGTCCTTTCTCGGGTTCAGAATGAGCCGGTGGCTGTAAGGCGGGTGTCCCGGCGGGTGTTGGTGAGAATTTAATTCTCCAGTTTCTGACCCACAGGAATGCGGGGGGCGGGGGAAGGGGGAAGGGGGAGGTAGGTTGGGGGGCGGGGGGTGAATCCTGGAGTCGAAGGGGAAACGCACCAAGTCCCAAATGGTCAATTCCTGGACTGGGGAAGTTGTCTCAGTGACCGAGCCGCAGATGGAGGAGAGACGGCTGGATTTACACCGACTCCTCCAGCCTCTCTGTGCTCAGCCTGGGAGGAGGGGGGCGCTTGGACAATTCAGCCCTGGCGGCCCCCACCTCCCCCCCCCCCCGGGTTTAATTTGGAACCGAGAGCTCGGTAATTGCTGTGGGTGGAGGGTGAACATTGATAATGAGTCGCGCCCTTTGCAAAGGGGAAGTGGGCGAGTCTGGTGGCGAAAGTGAAGCTGGTGGAACGGGGACAGGGGACAGGGGACGGGAAGCCGGACCGGCTCAAGGTGCATCGCAGAGAAGGAGGAGTGTGAAAAAAAGAGCTGGAGCCAGAACTTGCATTTATATAGCGCCTTTTAGGGCTGAGGAGCAGAAGCAGAGGGTTTTTAACCTGATTAGCCCAGTGTGTACCCAGGAAAATCATGAAGGAAGGGCAGTTCCCCCCCCCCCCCCCCCCCCCCCCATATATACAGGCCCTGGGAGCAGCTTTTATTGTTTTATTTATCCCCGGGGACACCAGCATCGCTGGCGGGGCCCAGCATTTGTTGGCCGCCCCCAGTGCAGCCTGTCACCCAGGCTTGGTTTAATACAGGCCACCCCTCAGAGGACAGTTAATAGTCATGGGAAGGAGGACAGATTTGAATGTGGTCATTTCATCATCATCATCATTATTATTATTAGCGCGACGAGCATTTTCTTCCAGATTTATTGAATTTATCTGCCGAAGGAGTGGGGAACAGTGGAATGGGGGAGGGGGTGATGAACAGTAGAATGGGGTAGGGAGTGGGGAATGGGGGAGGGGTGCTCACAACAGCAGGAAGGGGCAATGCATCCTTTTTGTAAAGGTATCGCTATTGGTCCAAATAGCCCATCTTTTGCTGGTTAGTGCAATGGGCTGGGTAAAATATCCCTTTCTGCTTTCGCCGCCCTCATTATTAACGGGTGTTCTGAATATATAATTTCATAATTCACGTATTTGAAATTTTTTACATGTAAAATAAAGGAAACACTTCTGGTTTGAGAAGCTGGTGAACAGACCGAAGATTTCAAAGCCTGGTCCATGTTTGTTCAAAGAGGTCAAGAGGTGGAAGTGTGGAAACACTAAACCACTGCCTAACTCTCAGAGTCATGGTGCAGATGAGGTGTCTACAGCGATCTCATAAAGGGGTTCAAATTATTGATTATAATTTCTCACATCAAAGGACAGATCTGAAAATGAAAGTTAATTACTTTCAATCTCTTCCTGGAACATCCCAGCTGTGCCACGTTGCTACAGAAATAGGATGTGTGGGGAGGTACCTGTTACATATGAACATATGAAATAAGAACAGAAATCGGCCTCGAGCCTGTTCTGTCACTCAATAAGATCATACCTGATCTGTTTCTGTTTCGAGTTTTACATTCCCATCTACCCCGATAACCTCTGATTCCCTTGCCTAACAAGAATCTATCTATCTCTGCCTTAAAAATATTCAATAACCCCACCTCCACCACCTCCTGAGGCAGAGAATTCCAAAGTCACACAATCCTCTGAGAGAAAAAAGAAATCTCCTCATCTGTCCCTAAAAGGGCGACCCCTAATTTTAAAACAGTGACCCCTAGTTCTGGACTCACCCACAAAAGGAAACATCCTTTCCATGTTCATCTTGTCAAGGCCGTTCAGGATCTTGTATACTTCAATCAAGTCCCCCCTCACTCTTCTAGACTCCAGTGGAAACAAGCCCAGTCTGTCCAACCTTTCCTCATAAAACAACCCACTCATTCCAGGTATCAATTTAATAAACCTCTGAACTGCCTCCAACACATCTACTTCCTTCTTTAAAAAAGACCACCAAAGCTGTACACAATATTCAAGATGTGGTCTCACCATGTCCTGTATAATTGTATAACATCCTTACTTTTATGTTCAATTCCTCTCGCAATAAAGGATAGCATTCCATTAGCCTTCTTGATTACTTGCTGTACCTGCATACTAACTTTTCATGACTCATGAATGAGAACACTTGGATCCCTCTGCACCTCGCAATTCTGCGGCTGTTCTCCATTTAAGTAATACTCTGCTTTTTTTATTCTTCCTGCCAAAGTGAACAGCTTCACATTAGACTCTGCCAGATTTTTGCCCACTCAATTTATCTATATCCATCTGTAAACTCCGTGTCTTCTTCACAACATACTTTCCTATCTATGTGCCATCTGCAAATTTAGCTACCATGTCTTTATTCCCCTCATCTAAGTGATTTATGTAAATTGTAAAAAGTTGAGGCCCACGACAGACCCCTGTGGGACTCCATAGTCACATCTTGCCAATCCGAAAAAGACCCATTTAAGCATACTCTGCTTTCTGCCAGCCAGCCAATCTTCTTTCCATGCTAATATGTTACCCCTACACCATGGGCTTTTATTTTCTGCAATAATCTTTGATGCGGCACCATATCAAATGCCTTCTGTAAATCTAAGTACATCACGTCTACAGTCTCCCCTTTATCCATAGCATGTGTTATTCCTTCAAAAAACTCCAATAAATTGGTTAAATATGATTTCCCTTTCACAAAACCATGCTAACTCTTCCCAATTGCCTTGTGTTTTTCTAACTGCCCAGCTATAACCTCTTTAATGACCAAGTCTAACACCTTCCCCATGACAGATATCAAGCTAACTGGCCTATAATTTCCTGCCTCCCTCCCTTCTTGAATAGAGGGGTTATATTTGCTACTTTCCAGACTGATGGAACCTTTTCAAGGAACTAGGGAATTTTGGAAAATTAACACCAATGCATCTACCTCCTCATTGGCCAGCTCTTTTAAGACCCCAGGATGAAGTCCATTTGGACCCAAAGACCTGTCAGCTTGCAGCTCCATCAGTTTGATCACTGCCGCTGACCAGAAACTGTTGTTTGGATTAACTTCTTTTTTTAATACATTCATGGGATGTGGGTGTCACTGGCATTTATTGCCCATACTGAATTGCCCTTGAGAAGGTGGTGGTGAGCTGCCTTCTTGAACCACTGCTGTCCATGTGGTGTAGGTACACCCACTGTGCTGTCAGGAAGTAAATCACTTTGTTGAGGGGAGTAAAGACATAGTAGCTAAATTTGCAGATGACACATAGATAGGAAAGTATGTTGTGAAGAAGACCCAAGGAGTTTACAGATGGATATAGATAAATTGAGTGAGTGGACAAAAATCAAGCAGATGGAGTATAATGTGACCCAGTGACAGTGAAGGAATGGCTATATATTTCCAAGTCAGGATGGTGAGTGGCTGGGAGGGGAACTTCCAGGTGATGCTGTTCCCATGTGTCTGCTGCCCTTGTCCTACTAGACGGTAGTGGTCGTGGGTTTGGGAGGCACTGTCTAAAGAGGCTTGGTGAGTTCCTGCAGTGTATTTTGTAGATGATACATACTGCTGCCTCTGTGTGTTGGTGGTGGAGGGAATGAATGTTTGTGGATGTGGTGCCAATCAAGTGGGCTGCTTTGTCTTGGATGGTTTCAAGTTTCATGAGTGTTGTTGGAGCTGCACTCATCCAGGCGTGGAGATTTGCCTGGATGAGTATATCACACTCCTGACTTGTGCCTTATGGTGGACTTATGAGGAATTAGGAGGTGAGTTACTTGCTGCAGGATTCCCAGCCTCTGACCTGCTCTTGTAGCCACAGTATTTATATGGCTAGTCCAGTTCAGTTTCTGGTCAATGGTAATAGTGGGGGATTCAGTGATGGTAATACCATTGAATATCAAGGGGCAATGGTTAGATTCTCTCTTGTTGGAGATGGTCAATGCCTGGCACTTGGTTGGTACCAATGTTACTTGCCATCCCGAGCCTGGATATTGTCCAGCTCTTGCTGCATTTGGATATGGACTGCTTCAGTATCTGAGGAGGCTCTGAACATTGTGCAATCATCAGCGAAAATCCTCATGATGGAAGGAAAGTCCTTGCCAAAGCAGGTGAAGATAGCTGGGCGTAGGACAATATTCTGAGGAACTGTGCGTGTTTTCTCACTGAAAGTTAATTTGAGAGCAGCTTTGAAAGAGGCTGTTTATGTCTGGAGCTGGAACACCTTGGAAAAAGCAGAGAATCTGTCAGAAGCTGTGTAGGAACAGGTGGCTATCAGAAATCAGGGGTATTTCAAAGTTGGAGTCACTAAGTGAGAGAGCACTGAGGCCTATGCTAAAGCTGGGGTTGTCCTCAATCGTGAGGTGCTTAAGAAGAGTTGGAAGGTCACTTAGCTAGATGTCAGTGGAAGGACTCCAAGAAATATCCTACCTTGGAAAATAATGAAAGCACTTTTTAAAAATTCATTTACAGGACATGGGCGTCGCTGGCTAGGCCACTGAGGAGGATCGAAGGGAATTCCTAGGAGCTGTGGCACACTTGGTTTGGTCCCAGCAGAAGTGAAGGAACCCTCAAGATCCTGTAAAGTACAGGGGAATGCTTGGGTAGAAATAAAAGTAGAACAAGGAGTATCATGTGGCGATTTTCAGGTTTAATGAATAAGTTTTTATAAAATATTGCGATGTTAGTAGTAGTTGCTTTGTTAACTCTTGTACAGTAAGAATTTTCTGTTTTAACATAAAAACTTGTGATGTAATTCTTTCATTTGGATAATAATTGGGAGCTCAAATTTCTTTTTGAACATTAATGGTCTCCCTTGAGATTCATAACGCAGGAAATCTGTTGTTTTCTGCACCAGCTCATTGCTAGTAAATGGTGTAAAGAAGGCTGATGATGCGAGTAATTGATTGGCAGCAGTTTGTGTTCAGTGTTGAATTTTCTAAATGAGACCTGAGAGTAAGTTTCAAGAGGCATTTGGTACTCAAAAAGGTTAACCTGCTGTTTCACTTCAGTGATGTGTGCCAGGGGCAATACACTTACTTTGGCTGTTTCATTCCAGTTCATTGCTGTGATTCACCTAGCTTGAAAAATTCTCATTTTTTTTCTGGATCTGATTGCACATTAACAAATCAAAAAGCAGGATTGATGTTACATCTATATTAATTAACCAAAATCTAATATTAATTTTGCAGATTATTCTGATTTATAACACATTAGAATGCTTTAAATCAATGTGCTGTCTTGCAGTATCAATGTTTATAAGAAAACTTCTATACCTGTTTGACAAATTAATTATTTGATGTTTATTTTTTTCTCTGATACCATTCTGATGTGTTTTTGTGTGGTGGCAAGCAAAACCAAGCAAAACCAGGTGGGGTGGGACCAGTAAGTGGTCCACAGGGTCTTTTGTTCTGCCCAAGTGGTAGGTAGATGAGAAAAAGTTGAGAACCATAAGACCTAGGAGCAGAAATTAGGCCATTCGGCCCATCGAGTCTGCTCCGCCATTCAATCATGGCTGATAAGTTTCTCAACCCCTTTCTTCCACCTTCTCCCCGTAACCTTTGATCCCCTTACCAGTCAAGAACCTATCTATCTTGGTCTTAAATACACTCAATGACCCGGCCTCCACAGCCTTCTGTGGCAATGAATTCCATAGATTCACCACTCTCCGGCTAAAGAAGTTTCTCCTCATCTCTGTTCTAAAAGGCCCTCCCTTTACTCTGAGGCTGTGCCCTCAGGTCCTAGTCCCTCCTATTAATGGAAACATCTTCCCCACGTCCACTCTATCCAGGCCTTTCTGTAAGTTTCAATCAGATCCCCCCTCATCCTTCTAAACTCCATCAAGTATAAACCCAGAGTCCTCAAACATTGAGGACAGTTCAGAAGGTCACACCACAACAATAAAGCAGGAACACTCCTCATCACACCCATGTACAGATCAATTAGGAGGTCTTGTGGTGCAGTGGGTAGTGTCCCTGCCTCTGAAGCAGAAGCTCCGGGTTTGAGTCCCACTCCAGGACTTGATGGTCAAGGAAGGTGTGTTCATAATACAGCCAGACAGGTTGAGTATTAACCTGCAAATCCTTCCAACACACACCAATGGCAGGTAGTAAGAGCAGGAGATATTCCTGGCCAACCATGTGATGGAAAGAACATTGGAGCCTCTACCATCACTATCCATAGCTCCAGACTACATGCATGGAAGAGTGTATGCTGTCCCAGCAACTCTGACTCCCTGAGTGAACTGTGATTTCACCCTACCAGGCCACTATGTAAATTCTGTTTTTTAAAATATTTTTCAATTATAAGGACTAGGATCTATAGTGGAAGATATTTTGCAAAAATTTGCATTTATATAGCATCATTCATGACCTAAGGACATTCTACAGTGTGATACAGCCAATTGGGTACCATCACAAAGCAGGAAACACACCAGCCAATTTGCACTTAAACCAGCCCCACAAACAGCAAGGTGATAAATTAGATTGTTTTACTGATGTTGGTGGTGGGATATAAAATGGCCAGGCAAGGACATGGAAAAGAACAAACTCTGCTTTTTTAAATAGTGCCATGGGCTCTTTTACATCCAGCTCAGAGCGTGTATCACTCCCTCAGTACGGCACTAAAGAATCAGCCTGGAGCGGGAGTTGAACCCGCAATATTCTTGCCTTAGAGTTGTGTGTTACCCAATGGGCCATAACTGCTATACCAAGAATTGGATACAGATAAATCAAATGGCGACAATGGAGGGTGAAAACTGGTCATGAGAAAAGAATGGTTGTTAATAATCAGAATCTTATTGCACAGGAAGAAGCACTTGGCCCATTACACCTATACCAGTGCTTTGAAATAGCAGTCCAATTTAATCCCAAACTTCAGGATTTCCCCATAACTCCACAAATTAGTCGAGTACTTGTGTTGAATGCCTTTTACAAGTTCCTGATTAACTCACTGTGGTTAAATGTGAAGAAATTTATCCTCCAATTCTTTTGGCAATTATTTTAAATCTATATGTCTACGATACACTTACCAGGCGGAAAGTTTCTTACTGCTTACTCTAACAAAACCCTTCGGAGTTTTAAATACCTTTATTAGGTTTCCACTTAACCTTCTCTGCTGCAAGGAGAAAATACTCAGCTTTTCAATCTCTTCATATAACTCATGCCTCATCCCTGGCATGATCCTGGTGGACCTCCTCTGTAGCTTCTCCAGCACCGTGACCTTCTCCCTGGTGTGTTGCCCAGAATCGAACACAATAATGAGACCTAACCAGGGGTTTGCAATGGTTTAACAGGGTGTTTTTGTAATCAACACCTCCACTTAAAATCATCAAATACAATTAACGTTCTTTCTCAAATTGCTGTCACTTTCAAACACTTGTGAATATGCACCCCTGGGTCCCTTCAATCTTGCACCCTCCACCCCCACAACCCATAATACTTCCATTTAGATTTAACAGCCTCTTCTTGTCGTTTCTGCCAAAGTGCATCACCTCAGAGCTATTCACATTAAACTGTATCTGCCATGTGTCTGCCTATTTTGCCAGTCTGTTCCCCTCATTTCTGCTGCTATCCTCCTCACTACTTACTGCATTGCCAGGTTTTGCAGTGTCTGCAAGCTTCAGTGACCTTTTGTTTTGCTTTGAATGCAGTCATGAAATATGGGAGAGGAGAGCCATTTGGCAACATTATTTGATAAATCTTACAGAAGTCTTACAGCTACACAGTTCCAGTCAACTACAATCCCATTATAATGTCTTTTTGTCATCTTTAAAAGGAAATTGCCTCAATAAATGTTTCAAGCGAGTGATATCTTCCCACCACTGGAGGTGCTGCACTGCTACCACCATTGGCTGGCGTTTGCACAGGTGATTCCAATTACATTTTATGTTTGCATGGAGGAAATTTAAATAGAAGAATGTACAGCTTTAAAAATGCACACTAAACTCCATCAATGCGCCCAAGTCCAATCAACTCTACTTCACTAACAAAAACAGAATTACCTGGAAAAACTCAGCAGGTCTGGCAGCATCGGCGGAGAAGAAAAGAGTTGACGTTTCGAGTCCTCATGACCCTTCGACAGAACTTGAGTTCGAGTCCAAGAAAGAGTTGAAATATAAGCTGGTTTAAGGTGTGTGCGTGGGGGGCAGAGAGATAGAGAGAGAGGGGGGGTGTGTGTGTGTGGTTGTAGGGACAAACAAGCAGTGATAGAAGCAGATCATCAAAAGATGTCAACGACAATAGTACAATAGAACACATAGGTGTTAAAGTTAAAGTTGGTGATATTATCTAAACGAATGTGTTAATTAAGAATGGATGGTAGGGCACTCAAGGTATAGCTCTAGTGGGGTTTTTTTTATATATAATGGAAATAGGTGGGAAAAGAAAAATCTTTATAATTTATCTACTTCACTAAGTATTGGCTTCCTCTGTGCAAGAGCAGGAGCCATGCATTAATCCATGGAGTCTATTGAACTTTCTCTGCCATCTCCCCAGACCATGTGGGTTTTTCCATCTTCCCCAGATTTTCCATGCTGCCCTCCCACTCCGACTATTTAAGAACATGGAGAGACAGTATAAAATAAAAGGTACAATTCTAAAGGGGGTGCATGAGCAGAGGGCCCAGGACATTTATGTGCAGAAACAATTGAAGGTGACAGGACAGGTTCATGAGAACAGTTCCAGAGATTCGGAACCAGTTATGAAGATAGGTTGGAGAAGTTGGGACTGCTTTCCTTGGGGAAATAAAATCCGAGAGATCGGATAGAGGTATTCAAAATCGTGATGGGTCTGGGCAGAGTAGATAGGGAGAAAACGTTCCCACTTGTGAAAGGATCGAGAATCAGAGGGCAGATTTAAAGTAATTAGTAAAAGCAGCAAAAGTGATATGAGGAAAAACTTTTTCACGTAGCAGGCAGTTAGGGTCTGGAATGTGCTGCCTGAGATTATGGTGGAGGCAGGATCAACTGAATTCGAAAGGGAATTAGACGGTTATCAGAAAAGGAAGAATTTGCAGGGTTAGGGGGAAGAACACGGGGCAATGGAACTAGGTGAGTCGCTCATTCGGAGAGCTGGTGCAGACAGGCTGGGCCAGATGGCCTCGCTCTGTTTTGTAACAATTCTGTGATGTACATCTCCTCTGGACCCATCTTTTGTCCTGCACCATTATCGCTTTCCAAGTAATCACTCCTGCCCTCCAGCATGATCACCAACGTGCTTTGTTCTTTCCTTCGCCCAGGCTCTGTGTCTCCTCTCTCTAAACACAGATGCTGCCTGACCTGCGGAGAGTGTTTTCCAGCAGCGCATTTTTATTTCACATTTCCAGCACCCAAAGCGTTTTGTGTTTAAGCCAGTGTCCATCATTTGGTTTAAAACATATCACATGGAACAAACCTGGATTGCTTGACACTCAGCTGTTACCACAACCCTAAACTGATGGCTGAAATCAATTTCCAACAGACAATTGGGTTTTAATTGACCCATCAGTCCTAACAGACATATTTACTTCACCTGGATCACAATACACAGGGAATTCGACATCTGAAACACTTTCTTGTTTCTCCAGTTGACTAGTTATCTCTAAATGCCTATTTTTACCTGTGCCACATTAACCACCTCTTCCCCATTGTTCTACTGTCCTAGTGTCTGGCCTCCCACACACCAAAAATTCAGAACTGATATCAGACAGGAACTGATAACCAGCTCTCACACACCCTTGTCTTCCCCCACTGCACTCGTCACCACCCCGCCCCGATTCGGGTCTTTTGCAAGCTCCTGCCTTTACCTCATTGCCACTGAGAGCCTTCAGCCACCAGGACCCTAATCCGAGGAAAATCCTCTCTAAACCCAAGTTAAGGTTTCATAGAGAAGTGTTCAAAATCATGAAGCGGTTTTAATGAGAGTAAGGAAGGAAAGATGGTTCTCAGTGGTGGAAGGGTAGGTAAATTCGAGGACACAGATTTACAATGATTTGCTGACCAACCAGAAGTAACGTGGGAAACTTTTGCTATATATATGTTAACTCAGTGTTGCTGTGATCTGCCATGCACAGACTGAAGGGATGGTGCAAGCAAACTCAATAGAAACATTCAACTGAGAATTATTTTTTGTTCTTTGATGGGATGTGGGCAAGGCCAGCATTTGTTGCCCATCCCTAATTGCCAAGTGCATTTCAGAGGGCAGTTAGGAGTCAACTAGTTGCTGTGGGTCTGGAGTCACATGTAGATCAGACCAGGTAAGGAGGCAGATTTCCTTCCCTAAAGAGCATTAAGTGAATCAGATGTGTTTTTACGACAACTGATGATAGTTTAATGGCACCATTTCTGAGACTAGCTATCAGTTCCAGAAATCATTAAAATTAAATTCCCCCAGCTGCTGTGGTGGGATTTGAACTCGTGCTCCCAGAGTATTAGCCTGGGCCTCTGGATTACTATGCCATCATCTCTCCCTATTAAGCATAAGTCCTTGAAGGGAAAAGAATTGCAGAACTTTGGAAAGGAGCAGGCAGTGGGATTAACTGGATTGCTCTTTCAAAGAGCCAGCACATAAAAGGTCATTCAGCCCACCATGTATGCTGTATCATTCTATGATTCTAACCTCCCAGCTTCTCCGTTTTAACATCCTTCACATTTTTCTCTCCAGCCTTTCAATCATTCCCATCTTCATGTCTCCTAATCAGTCCTTTCTTGCCTTGTTGTCTAACTCCACATGCAAGTTCCATGAAAGGAGTTTAAGAGCAATAGAACTAGGAGCAGAAGTAGGCCATTTGGCCCATTGAATCTGCTCCATCATTCAAGAATATCATGGCTGGTCTGTTTTTACATTAAAGGCACTACATAAATACAAAGCAGTTGTGGAATGTCTCCAGCAGCCTGCAGCCATATGCCCATTACCAGGCATTACCACACAACCCCAGATTCATTCAAGAAACCAGATTTTATGCACTGTTACCTTCCAATGGTTGTTCGCTATGTGGGAGCACAGTGACAGTTGGCAGGTTACCAAGTCACAGGGGTCAATACTCATGAATGAAATCCTGTCTGCATCTGGTGTCTGAACAAAAACATGCCTGCACCACCCAGCAGAAATCACCGAATGGGCTACATCAAGGCCAATCATAGATCCTTGACAGAGACCAACCACAGTTTCGCTATTGCCCCCAAGCCAGCTGAGCTCAGTGGCTGAAGCCATCTGAGTGATTCAGTCAAACACACCAGATATTTACCCACAGCCCTGGGAAGGGCAAGTGCGGTTTTCATCTCAACCTCAGGTTAATCAGCTTCCTGTTCAGAGGAAGAAAATAATTGTATTTCTTTAAAATAGCCTGCTAAACTTAATTTTTTATTAAATAAAATACATATTGGTAAAGAGTCAAAGAAAATCCTGAATTTTTCCTCTCTAGAGCTTGGGAAAAGGGATGGGAAAACAAAAAAATGTTTGCACGCAAAGTACACTTTGACTCTCCACTATGATACAGTGAGTGTGAACAGGCTTCAGATGCTTTAACATAAGTTGAAATGTTTGCAACTGGAGAAAGTAAAAGGATATTTCTTTTATAAAAATGGCTAGAGTTTATGGTCACGTCCTTGCTATTTGAATAAACACTGTTCAATTAAAGATACTGGGAAGGGGGAGAGGAAGCAGGGGGGAGTGGAATGCTGATGACACAGGACAGTGCACCAGGAAGGCTGCTAACAGCAGCTGCTGCAGAATGGTGCTGCTGATTCCATTTAATGGCCATACCTGAGGAAACAAAGAAAATTATTTTTCAGTCACATCCATTTATATTGCTCGAACAGTCTCTCCAAATAAAACCTTTTAGCAATCCTTCATAAGCACCATTAAAATAGCACTTTGTGCATCATGCAAAATAAACAACCTCCATCCTTCTATCTGGGCTGGTTACAGCCAAATTAGTGATGGGGATACCAATGATGGGCTAGTAAAAGGAACCATGAAAAATGTGATATTCCCCGTGACTACTATCCAATGATCACCCCCATTGCACCATCAGAAAGCATTTAGCTAAGGACGTGTAAATCCTGTCTAAAATGAAATGTATGCACAATACATTTAACATGTAGAATCACCACAGTTGTGTGTCCAGTGGCCCATTTCCCCATATACCAGCTCATATGCTCATTTTGTTCATTTAAATTCCTTAACCAACACCAACCTCCTAAAACAAAAAACACCCCCACTTACTTCTGGAATTCCCACTCCCTGTTGTCCAAAGGGCAAACCTGTCTCGTCTTCAGCCAACGTGAAATGCAGTGGAAATGGAAAGCATGCTGCAATCAGACACAGGAAAGAGGGGCAGGGGTTAGAGAAGTACAACAAGTCACCAGCCGGTGAGCACAATGCACACACTTGTAACTTTCTTCACAAGCAAGCGTGGTTGTAGACTCCCCCACCTGCCCCGCTTTCCAGATGCTGCCAATTGATTGGAATGGAGGGGCTGGGGCCAGTAACACAGGGTATATCACAGTCACACACGTTACAATCACGTAGAAAAGGACGTCAGTGCAGACAATATCAACAAAAGCAAAACACTGTGGATGCTGGAAATCTGAAATAAAAACAAAAAAGTGCATATGCTGACAGGCCTGAGTATTTTCTGCTTTTATAATTTTATATTAGTTATAAAATTTACAAATTTCCTAGAGTTCTTTGAGGATATAAAAGCAGAGTTGATAAAGGGGAACCAGTAGATGTAGTTGGATTTCCAGAAGGCATTCGGTAATGTGCCACATAAAAGGCTTTCGCTCAAGATAGGAGCTCATGGTATTGGGAGTAATGTATTAGCATGGATTGAGGATTGTTTAACACACAGAAGACAGAGTCGGGATTAATGAGTCTTTTTCAGGTTGAAAAGATGTGACTAGTGGGGTGCCACAAGGGTCAGTCCTAGGGCCTCAATTATTTCCTATATTAATGATTTGGAGGAGGGGGCAGAGTGTAATGCAACCAAATTTGCTGACGATACAAAAATATGTGGGAAGGCATTTGTGATGAGGACATAAGAAATCTGCAAACGGATATAGACAGGTTGAGTGAGTGGGCAAAAACTTGGTAGATGGAGTTTAATGTAGGAAATGGTAGGAAGAATCAAAAGGCAGACTATTATTTAAATGGAGAGAGACTCCAAAAAAGAGCAACACAGAGGGATCTGGGTGTTCTTGTGCATGAAACACAAAAAGTTAGCATGCAAGTGCAGCAAGTAATTAAGAAGGCGAATAGAACTTTGGCCTGTATTGCTAGGGGATTGGAGTTTAAAAATAGGGAAGTCTTGTTACAATTGTACAGGGTGTTGGTGACGCTGGGCCTGGAATACTGCGTACAGTTTTGGTCCCAGTATTTAAGAGACGATATACCGGCATTGGAGGTAGTTCAAAAGAGATTCACTAGGCTGATTCCTGGGATGAAGGGGTTGACTTATCATTCATTCATTCATTAGTCTAGAAGAATGAGGGATGATGTTATTGAAACGTACAAGATTGAGGGGGCTTGACAGGGTAGATGTTGAGATGTTTCCACTAGTGGGGGAATCTCGAACTAGGGGACATAGTTACAGAATAAGGGGACACTCATTTAAAACTGTGATGTGAAGGAATTTCTTCTCTTAGAAGGTAGTGATTGTCTGGAATTCTCTACCCCAGAGAGCTATGGAGGCTAAATCAGAGTATTTAAAGAGGAGATAGATAGATTTTTGAAATATCAGGGAGTTGAGGGTTCTGAGCAGCTGGCACAAAAGAGGAGTTGAGGCCTGGGGCAGATCGGCCATGATCTTATTGAATAGCGGGGCAGGCTTGAAGGGCTGAATGGTCTACTCCTGCTTCTATTTCTTATGTTCTTTATTACCTTTATGTCATTCTACATGGACCAGATCCAACTTAACAGCATGAAAGACAAACATCCACAGTGTAGAGTAAAGCAGCTGCCACAACAGTTCCAGCAGTCAAAATTCATGTGTGCCCCGATTTCATTCAATTTTGTAGTCAGAAAATTATCACCTTGGATAAGGTAACAGACAACCATACAGGTCCATGGAGAAGCAAACTTCAAGAGAAAATACATTTTTGCAAGAGTCAGAGAAGTTGAATAAATAGTTCAACTCCTGTTTATTCCTTGCTCATTCATGAAGAGCCTCTCAGGGAGTAACAATTTCACCTCAGTCTTTAACCCATTGGATGACTGAGAAAACTCGCATTTCGATAGGTCCTTCATAACTCAAGGACATCCCAAAGTGCTTCACAGCCAATTAAATTGAACTGTGGTCACTACTGTAACACAGGGAAACGCAGCAGCCAATTTGTGCACAGCAAGATCCCACGCACAGTGCTGCCCAGATACTCGCTTTTTGGCAATGTTGCTTGTAGGAAAGAATATTGGCTAGTGACTGGTGCTATGGGACACTTTCCATCCACTTGGAAGGGCAGAAGGATCTTCATAATAATAAAAACAAAAAAACTGCGGATGCTGGAAATCCAAAACAAAAACAGAATTACCTGGAAAAACTCAGCAGGTCTGGCAGCATCGGCGGAGAAGAAAAGAGTTGACGTTTCGAGTCCTCATGACTCTTCGACAGAACTTGAGTTCGAGTCCAGGAAAGAGCTGAAATATAAGCTGGTTTAAGGTGTGTGTGTGGGGGGCGGAGAGATAGAGAGACAGAGAGGTGGAGGGGGTTGGTGTGGTTGTAGCGACAAACAAGCAGTGATAGAAGCAGATCATCAAAAGATGTCAACAACAATAGTACAATAGAACACATAGGTGTTAAAGTTAAAGTTGGTGATATTATCTAAACGAATGTGCTAATTAAGAATGGATGGTAGGGCACTCAAGGTATAGCTCTAGTGGGTTTTTTTTTTATTTTATATAATGGAAATAGGTGGGAAAAGGAAAATCTTTATAATTTATTGGGAAAAAAAAGAAGGGGGAAACAGAAAGGGGGTGGGGATGGGGGAGGGGACTCACGACCTAAAGTTGTTGAATTCAATATTCAGTCCGGAAGGCTGTAAAGTCCCTAGTCGGAAGATGAGGTGTTGTTCCTCCAGTTTGCGTTGGGCTTCACTGGAACAATGCAGCAAGCCAAGGACAGACATGTGGGCAAGAGAGCAGGGTGGAGTGTTAAAATGGCAAGCGACAGGGAGGTTTGGGTCATTCTTGCGGACAGACCGCAGGTGTTCTGCAAAGCGGTCGCCCAGTTTACGTTTGGTCTCTCCAATGTAGAGGAGACCACATTGGGAGCAACGAATGCAGTAGACTAAGTTGGGGGAAATGCAAGTGAAATGCTGCTTCACTTGAAAGGAGTGTTTGGGTCCTTGGACGGTGAGGAGAGAGGAAGTGAAGGGGCAGGTGTTGCATCTTTTGCGTGGGCAAGGGGTTGTGCCATAGGAGGGGGTTGAGGAGTAGGGGGTGATGGAGGAGTGGACCAGGGTGTCCCGGAGGGAGCGATCCCTACGGAATGCCGATAAGGGGGGTGAAGGGAAGATGTGTTTGGTAGTGGCATCATGCTGGAGTTGGCGGAAATGGCGGAGGATGATCCTTTGAATGCGGAGGCTGGTGGGGTGATAAGTGAGGACAAGGGGGACCCTATCATGTTTCTGGGAGGGAGGAGAAGGAGTGAGGGCGGATGCGCGGGAGATGGGCCGGACACGGTTGAGGGCCCTGTCAACGACCGTGGGTGGAAAACCTCGGTTAAGGAAGAAGGAGGACATGTCAGAGGAACTGTTTTTGAATGTAGCATCATCGGAACAGATGCGACGGAGGCGAAGGAACTGAGAGAATGGGATGGAGTCCTTACAGGAAGTGGGGTGTGAGGAGCTGTAGTCGAGATAGCTGTGGGTGTCGGTGGGTTTGTAATGGATATTGGTGGACAGTCTATCACCAGAGATTGAGACAGAGAGGTCAAGGAAGGGAAGGGAAGTGTCAGAGATGGACCTCCCCCACCAGGATGGTCTGAGGGCCCTTAGCTTCTTCCTCGAACAGAGGCCCGAACAATCCCCATCCACCACTACTCTCCTCCGTCTGGCTGAACTTGTTCTCACGCTGAACAATTTCTCCTTCAACTCCTCTCACTTCCTCCAAATAAAAGGTGTGGGTATGGGTACCCGCATGGGCCCCAGCTATGCCTGTCTCTTTATGGGGTATGTGGAACATTCCTTGTTGCAGTCCTACTCCGGCCCCCTGCCACAACTCTTTCTCCGGTACATCGATGATTACTTTGGTGCTGCTTCATGCTCTCATCAGGACTTGGAAAAATTTATTAATTTTGCTTCCAATCTCCACCCCTCCATCATTTTCACGTGGTCCATCTCTGACACTTCCCTTCCCTTCCTTGACCTCTCTGTCTCAATCTCTGGTGATAGACTGTCCACCAATATCCATTACAAACCCACCGACACCCACAGCTATCTCGACTACAGCTCCTCACACCCCACTTCCTGTAAGGACTCCATCCCATTCTCTCAGTTCCTTCGCCTCCGTCGCATCTGTTCCGATGATGCTACATTCAAAAACAGTTCCTCTGACATGTCCTCCTTCTTCCTTAACCGAGGTTTTCCACCCACGGTCGTTGACAGGGCCCTCAACCGTGTCCGGCCCATCTCCCGCGCATCCGCCCTCACTCCTTCTCCTCCCTCCCAGAAACATGATAGGGTCCCCCTTGTCCTCACTTATCACCCCACCAGCCTCCGCATTCAAAGGATCATCCTCCGCCATTTCCGCCAACTCCAGCATGATGCCACTACCAAACACATCTTCCCTTCACCCCCCTTATCGGCATTCCGTAGGGATCGCTCCCTCCGGGACACCCTGGTCCACTCCTCCATCACCCCCTACTCCTCAACCCCCTCCTATGGCACAACCCCTTGCCCACGCAAAAGATGCAACACCTGCCCCTTCACTTCCTCTCTCCTCACCGTCCAAGGACCCAAACACTCCTTTCAAGTGAAGCAGCATTTCACTTGCATTTCCCCCAACTTAGTCTACTGCATTCGTTGCTCCCAATGTGGTCTCCTCTACATTGGAGAGACCAAACGTAAACTGGGCGACCGCTTTGCAGAACACCTGCGGTCTGTCCGCAAGAATGACCCAAACCTCCCTGTCGCTTGCCATTTTAACACTCCACCCTGCTCTCTTGCCCACATGTCTGTCCTTGGCTTGCTGCATTGTTCCAGTGAAGCCCAACGCAAACTGGAGGAACAACACCTCATCTTCCGACTAGGGACTTTACAGCCTTCCGGACTGAATATTGAATTCAACAACTTTAGGTCGTGAGTCCCCTCCCCCATCCCCACCCCCTTTCTGTTTCCCCCTTCTTTTTTTTCCCCAATAAATTATAAAGATTTTCCTTTTCCCACCTATTTCCATTATATAAAATAAAAAAAAAAACCCACTAGAGCTATACCTTGAGTGCCCTACCATCCATTCTTAATTAGCACATTCGTTTAGATAATATCACCAACTTTAACTTTAACACCTATGTGTTCTATTGTACTATTGTTGTTGACATCTTTTGATGATCTGCTTCTATCACTGCTTGTTTGTCGCTACAACCACACCAACCCCCTCCACCTCTCTGTCTCTCTATCTCTCCGCCCCCCACACACACACCTTAAACCAGCTTATATTTCAGCTCTTTCCTGGACTCGAACTCAAGTTCTGTCGAAGAGTCATGAGGACTCGAAACGTCAACTCTTTTCTTCTCCGCCGATGCTGCCAGACCTGCTGAGTTTTTCCAGGTAATTCTGTTTTTGTGTTGCAGAAGGATCTTCAGTTTATCTGTTCATTCAACAAAAAAAGCATCTCCAACAGAGCAGCATTCTCTCAGCACGGCACCAACGTGCAGCCTAGATTCTTATATCCAAAAGTATTACAATCGCCTTCCTAAGGCCTTAAACTAAAGCAATAGAGACACCGGATACTTACATTACACACGCCCCATGCGACAGTGCACTCCTCTGAAGTCGCCGAAGCCTGGTTTGCCTGACACTCTATACCTATAGATCGAACAAAGTCCAGCAACACATTATTCATCTTGTTTGTCAGAATCCAGAGATTAACTTAAATAAAGCTAGGACAAAAGCATGTGCCGGCATTGCATAATGGAACCGCAATCTCTGACTACATAGAGCAAGTTCTGTCACCCATCCTGCAGAGTCACTGCTCTCAGTCATGGATTCATGCAGATTCCAAGCACCATCTACAAAGGTACAGTTGTCTCTTTACTAGGATTTCAGTAAGCTGTGAAACTCCTACACCATATTTGTTATAAAGATCCAGCATTATATATTATTCAACATCTAAATTTGGGTGGGATCTTCCCAAATGTAAAACAGACCTTGGTGAAATATCAGTGGGTACAGGTCTATCTCACAATGTAACACCACAGGGTGAATTATTGGTGGCCATACTGTTGGTGATATTAAAGAGCAATTTGAGGTGAAGAGTTGGAAAAGCCAACATTTGGTACCAAACCTTAATTGCTTATGGGGTGGTGATGAGCCACCTTTTTGAACCACTGTAGTTCATGTGGTGAAGATCCTACCACAGTACTGTTAGGAAGAGAGTTCCAGGATTTTGATCCAGCGCTGATGAAGGAATGTCCAGACCTTCTTGATGCAGGCACGGACTGCTTTGCACTGTGCAATCATCAGCAAGCATCTCCACTTCTGAGCTTATAGCAGAGGGAAGGCCATTGGGAAAGCAGCTGAAGATGAGTGGGTCTAGGACGCTGCCCTGAGGAACTCCTGCATGATGTCCTGGGGCTGACATGATTGACCTCCCAACAACCACAAGCATCTTTTTTTGCAGCCAAAGGAGAGTTGCCCCCTGATCCCCACTGGCTTAAATATTATCCTGGTTTATTGGAGCCACACCCAATCAAATGTGCCTTGATGCAAGGGCAGTCACTCTTAACTCACCTCTGGAGCTCAGCTATTTTGGACCAAGGCTGTGATGAAGTCTGGAGCCAAGTGGTCCTGACTGAATCCAAACAGAACATTGGCGAGCAAATTATTGGTCTGCAAAGTCAGTTCACTAACATCGTCAGTGACACATTCCATCACTTTGCTGATGATCGAGAGTAGATTGACTGGCTGGGTTAATTTTCCCCAAGTTTTTGTGGAAAGGACACAAGAGAAAATTTTCCACTTTGTCAGCTAGATGACAAGGTTTTAAAATTATGTTCCATGATCATTACTGACACTACCTTTTTATTCCAGATTCAATTAAATGGATTCCAATTCACAAACCACCAGGGTGAGATTTGAACCTACATCTCCGGGTTATTGGTCGAGTAAAATAGTCCACTGCTATCTCAACCATTTATGACCCACCTAAACTCTGTGGAGCTAAGGTCAGGACATGCACTCAGCTCATCATTTTCCACACTTGACAAGAAATCCTTCACTGGGTTGCTGTAGTGCAGTGGTTAGGTTATTGAACCAGTAATCCAAAAGGCCTGGATTCATAATCCAGCAATCCACATGGACTGCAGTGGTTCAAGAAGGCAGAGCACCACCACCTTCTCAAGGGCAATTAGGGATGGGCAATAAATGTTGCTAGTCAGCGAAGCCCACATCCCATGAATGAATAAAAAAAAACGAGTTCAAACCACAGCCTGGCAGTCTGAAAGGTTGGATTCAACAACTTATACTTATATAGCACCTTCAACGTAATAAAATGTCTCCAAGGTGCTACAAAGGACCATTATAGAATAAAATAGGACACGGAGCCACGTAAGGAGACAGTTTCAGCAAAAGTGCCCAAGAGTTGTCAGATTGCTGTTAAAACCAGGACTTGTGTTCTTCAGGGAAGAAAACCAGTCTTCTGGTCTATTCTATACCCCAGTGATTGACTTAACCACCGTCTGAAATAATTAACATCTACTCAGTTGTATCAAACAGGAGACCCAGCAGCACCTGCTCAGGGCAGCTAGGGACAGGCAATAAAACCTCGCAGCACCCACAGAAAGGGGACAAAACCTACTTAACTTTACTTCTTGGAGTACCAAGGTGTTTAAAATGTTAAAAGAATTTGACGGGACAGATACAGAGCTGGGGAAATCCACAACCAGGGGGGGCATAATCTTATATTTAGAGTGGGGTCACTTTTGAGTGAAAGCAGGAAGCGCTTGTTTTTCTACACAGGGGGTAGAAGAAATCTGGGATCTCTCTCCCCTAAAAGATTTAGAAATGGGACAACTGGAACTCAAGGTTGAGATCAACAGTTATTTGGAAATGAGTTTGAGTTCATTAGTTGATCACGATTCGCCTCCACTCCCCAATAAATAACTGGGGTAACTGGAAGCCCCTGCGCAGAGCAACTTGTGGAATAGCAGCAAAAACTTGAAGCCAAGTCAGCCTGGCACCACAACATATACTTGCAATTTTTTCTTACACTCTTGGTGCTATAATGTATAGACAAGACAGCAGATACTCACACAGGTCCATGATGTGATTTCGGCAGATGGCACAGTTATCTACCACAATGTCCCAGGCCCACAGGGCTACTGCATTCCACTGTAAGCAAAACACAAGGTTAGAAACCGCACTTAGAACAACTGTGGTCAGGGAGAGAGATTTACTAAAGTTGAACACTCTATTCACAAACAAAACATAGACTCAAGATAATTAACAGATAAAGATGCTGATTTGGCCTCTTAGCTCTTCCATCCCAAAAATCCCCTTACTGCTCCAAACAGTTCACAATGGGGTTTCACCTCCACTGCTCTAACTGGCCATTCCAAGTGCTGATCATCGCATGTACAGCTTCCGGATATGAGCCCTAAATGTGCCTTTAACTAACATTCTGTTTAATTTAGAATCATTATCTTTTTTGTGTGCCATTTACAATCTTGTATATCTCTACAATCACCTCTCAGACACCTCCCTTTGAAGCTAAAAAGCCTAGGCTCCTTCAGTTTTTACTTCCCTCACATCTCAAGAGTTCTCCCCCCATGAGATGGGGAAATGCTTCCTGATCTTGCCTGCACAGCCTCCGATCCTTTGAATACATCTCTTACCACAAACAAAATGGGACACAGTGTAGACTGACCAGAGCACTGCACTGCTTGAGACTTGCTCTAAATTGAATTTCTTCAATCCACCATAAATCTGAGCTTATCCCAACCTCTGCTGCCTCCATCTTTATTTTCACCAAGTTTCATTTACCCATCACAGATCTACACTGTGACTTCCACCTCCTCCAGTGCTTTGAGAAATTGGAGTCTCTCCAACTGTGGCATCTTGTGTCTTCACCACTTCTTTTGCCTTACCAATAGTGGTTGTAGCTTCAGTCAGTCCAGGCCCTAAGCTCTGGGATTCCCTCCCTAAACCTCTGCACCCTTCTCTCCTACTTAAAATCAAGCTCTTATGCATTTGTTCTAATGTCTTTTAGGGAAAGAAATCTGCTGTCCTTACCCAGTCTGGCCTACATGTGACTCCAGATCCACAGCAATGTGGTTGACTCTGAAATGGCTGAGCAAGCCTCTCAGTTCTCAAGGACAATTAGGGATAGGCAGTAAATGCTAGCATAGCCAGCAATGCCGTCTCTTGAACGAGCAAAAAAAATTTTCTCCTTTGATTCTTGTCAATTTGAGGGATTGCACTTCTTTGAATGTTAAATACAAATTGTTTCATTCTGCTGTTTTCACTATATGGTTCAGCAGTCTGTTAGCATGTTGATTGTTGCTGTGTGTTGGTTGGACACGCTGAGATGATCAAAACTCCTGAGTCAATTTTGACTTGATTATTAGCTAGTTCAACACTGCTCACTTTTGATCAAGACTGGTTTCATCGGTAAAGAGAACCATCAACTTAAATTACAGCCAGTTATGGTTTTAACTCTGGTCCCTGAAGCTGTGGCAGTCTCTTCTCTAAGACGATGGTTTGTGCTATGGCACCCGGTAGGGCTCAGGAGCCCCACTCTGGTATGGCAGTCTCTGTCGCATTTGTTTCTGAGGAAGACAATGGGCTGAGAAGGTGCACAATTCACTGGCCTCTGTTTTTCTCGGTGCTCTCTGCTCGGCCAGCTGAGTTTTTAGTTCCTGCTCGCCTCTTTCAATGTCTTCCTCCAGAGGTCACGGCCATCAGTGACTGTTTCCCCATTGTCAGTGTCAATGTCCACCGTCTTCATATCTCACTTACAGTTGTCCTTGTGGAGGTGTGGATGCCCAGGAGGTTGTTATCCTGTGATCAGCTCACCATACAAAAGGTCTTTGGGTATATGCCCATCATCTATCTGATGAATATGGCTGAGCCAGTGCAGACATCATTGTCTTAGCAATGAGTGCTGGCTGATGGAATTAGCACACCCCAGGACCTTTGAGTTGGTGACCTTATCCTTGACAACTCCTGGCAGGACATGTCTGAAACAGTGAAGGTGGAAACTGTTCAGCCTTTTCTCCTGCCCAGTGTATGTTGTCTGGGTCTTCAGCGTTCAGGAAGGCAGCTCACCACCACCTTCTCAAGGGCAATTAGGGATGGACAATAAATGATGGCCTAGCCAGTGACGCCCACATCCCATGAATGAATTTAAAAAAAGTCTCACCATTGTAGAGGTGCGCGCTGAGGACGCAAGTTTAGTATACTTGTGTCTGGTGTTCAGTCAGGTTGCTGTTGTTCCACACACTCTTACTCAGCTGCAGCTTTTGCAATGCACGAGTTGATTTCAGCATCAAAGTGACAGCTTGCTGGTGATTGTGGAGCATAGATATGTGAAGCTATCAACAACCTCCAGTGTCACATTGTCAATGCTGATAGATGGTGGTATGGCAGCATCCTGGATCAGACATCTGTCTTCCTGATGCTGATGGCCAAAGCAAACTCTTTACAGGCGAGTGTGCTTGTCCATTTTCCACTGAAGTGTTTCTCAATATGGAATGCTATGCATTTTCAGCAATAGAACAATTCTTTGATGAGGGCCTGGTGCACCTCACTCTTAGATCTCTGGTGAGCAAGGCTGAACAGTTTTGTCAGTTCTGGTATGTAAGCAGACATCCTCTGTCAATGACCAAAAGGCATAAGCTAGCAGTGAAGAGAAGAACAGCTAACGAGTGTCAGCGCCAGAACACAACCGTGTTTGACCCCACTGCCGATCTCAAAGGATTCCAATGTTACCCCATCATAGCTGATCTTACCCACCATGTTGTCATAGAAAGAGATCACATTGAGCAGCTTCAATAGGCAGTCAATTTTCTACAGCAGCTTAAGTAGACTACCTCAGCTCAAATGACGGAATGCCTTGGTGAGATGCTGAAGGCAATATATACTGGTCTCCTTCGTTCACACCATTTCTCTTGTAGCTGCTGAACTGAGATCATGTCAATTGTGGATCTTCCAGTTCTGAAACCACAATCAGATTCGGGATTGTTGCATTCACTCAGGATCTGCAGTCTGATAAGGATGACACGGGCAAATATTCCATGATGCTCAGCAAGGAGGTGGATCTGTAGTTGTTACAATCACTGTGGTTGCCCTTGTTCTTACATGGGGCTACAATCTTTGAAACATACATATCCTGGGGCACTGCCCCCTCTTTCCAGCAGAGAGAGAGAAGTTCATGCAGATGATGCAAGGATGCTGGTTTCCTGTGCTTGATGAGTTCAGGCAGTATACCATCAGCACCTGGAGCTTTGCCCATGGCAAGTGAGTCAACTTTGCTAAGCCCCTCCAGGTGGCTTCAATATCCAGCTCTGCCATGGCAGCCAGGCCTTCTATGATGTCTAGAGCTGCCTCAGGGAGTTTTGCCTAATGTACACCTCAAGGTAGTGTTCCGCCCAACTCTCCAACTGTTTATTGCAGTCGGTGATGGCCTCCCCTGAATTTGTTTTCAGTGGAGCCATTTTCTTTGGTCCCTTCATTCATGCCCCTTGTATTCCCTGTGTCGAAGGACAACAGGATATTCTGGCAAAACCAGGAGAGGACACTCCAGTTTTGCTGCAGTGTTATCACAACAGCAATGATGAATGACAGCTACGCGCTTTGATGGTGGGAGGTACCACTATGCCTCACTGGTCAGCTGCTGCCTACCTCAAGTCAGGCAACCTCCAACTAGTAAGGTGTTGACCCCCAGTGGTCCATCTGCTTCAATGGGTGCTTGGAGCTTAGAGTCCCTCCTCAACAAGCAGACGGAATCTATTGCACCAGGCAAACAAAACAACTGACAAGCTGGAACTTCAGGACCATGTGCACAGGATTGACAGACAACTTACAGCTGGTTGATAACTTGCAAAAGGCAGCTGTGATCGACACGGAATGTGGTATCCTGAACATTTACGTAGCATCCTACAAACCAGGTTTGCCAAGACCAGACTACTGACAGGGAAACATTGCACATTTACCTGGCAGGGGAAGAGTTCAGAGGAAACACATGAGCAGGGTGTAAGGCTTCACCGTAAGCAACTCACTGCTTTCAATAATACAACCTCTCATAAATGGTTACGAACAGGTCCTCTCCATCTGCCGCTCAACTCAAACTGGGCCAATAAACTTCACGAGTATCTGCCTTCTCCACTGCAGAGGTGAAAGATGAGTTCTATGAGGAACTCAACACTACTATCAGCAGAATCCCTAAATCAGAACTGAAGGAGTTCAATGTAAGAGTGGGCGTGGACCACAAGGCACGGCCCTCCTGCCCTGGACATTCCACCCTGAGGTAACAAACAGGGACCCCATTCTGTTGTCAGCTGCTTTCTTATCCATACCCAGCATTCATCCTGAATCTTCACACATTTTTGCTTAAACCAAGTCTCTCACAAATCACTTCTGTGCAATCTTGTGCTTGATATCTGCAAAAGACTTCCAATCTGGTTACTGAATAGCCATGTGAACATTTGCCTCATTATTTAAAATATCATGGGATGTTTGGAGAAAACTTGAGGGAGGGATGGTGGCTGATGGAAAATCAGATATAACAAATAATTTGTACAGCAATAAGGCTCTTTAATCATCTTTTCCAGACAGGAATCATGCTTCCCTAATTCTGACTTCAGATCCTGCTTTATGGCATGTTGTGGATCTGAAGATTCAATGAAAGTATGATGTGACATTGAAGTCATCCTTCCACTGTTGTATATGATCGAATTTCTAAATAACACCTATACCTTAAAACTTTCATAGAACTCAAAACTCTAACTCGAAGGCACTCTGGCCCTCAGTTCAACTTTCAAGCAGTTCCTAAAAGAGAAAAGGAGACTTTTCCAGAACCTCCATATTGTGTGCAGCCACTGAACAGCACCGAGCCAATCAGCAAGAAGGTCTCACAGCCAAGTCTGGAAACAACACAAAAAATGGAAACACTTGGCATGAATGGACGTATCTGTGGAAAAACAATTCTGATGTTTCAGGCCTCAAAACTGAATGTGATCTCAGCTTCATCCAATACCCACATGTGGATACTTACCAAGAGGGTTACTGAATACAGATCAGGTGGGAGAACCCAGGCAGAATTTCCTTTCCTTCATCTAGGTGCAACGAGTCTAATTGTTCTATACCTATTGCTATTTTTTTCCCATTTGTTTCAGGGGTGTGAACATCACCGGCAAGTTTGGCATTTGCTGCCCCTGGCTGAGATCAGTTACCTTAGCAGCTAATGGGAAATTGAACTTAACATATTCTGTTTCTGTTATTTCCATTCCTAAAAACCCCAGGTCACTGCATTCCTCCAATGCTGGCCCTTGCACATCCCTAATTTCATTATTCCAGCATCAGCAGCCATGCAGTTACTGCCTAGGTCCTAAACTCTGGAATTCTATTCCTAAAATACTCGACCTCGCATGCACCCTTTTAAGTTGCTCTTTGGAACCCGCCTCTTGGACCAAGCTTTTGGTCACCTGCCCTAATATCTCTATGTGACACACTGTCTCCTGCGAAGGACCTTGGGATGTTTAACTGAATTAAAGACACTTTATAAATGTAACATTTTAATGTTGTCAGCCATACATCGAGCAAGGAGAAATTTTAATTGAATTGTGTAATGTTAATAAGGTTAATAACAGAATTTTAATGACAGGAGGCCATTCAGTCCATCATATCTGCACCAGCTCTCCAAATGAGCATTATGACTCAGTGCCACTCTCCTGTCTTTTCCCCTTACCCTTGCACATTGTTTCTATTCAAATAATCATCTATTGCCCTCTTGAATGCTTTGATTGAACTTGCCTCTGCCACACTTCCAGGCAGTGCATTCCAGACCCGAACCACTCATTGTATGAAAATGTTTTATCTCGTAACAGGGCACATTAACTCCAAACGATTTGCATCTCGTTCCGAGGCACAAAAGCATGGTTCAGTGTCAATAGAAACATGCTGCCATGCACCTCAGTTAAACTCGGGGGCTCTTTTCTTAGGTTGAGGAATGAATGAAAAGAAGCCTTTTAAATTATTAAGAGGTTTAGTTGGCTGAATGTAGAGATGATGTTTCCATTTGTGCAGCAGGCCAGAATGAGGGGACATAAACGTAAGATACTCGCTAACAAATCCAATAAGGAATTCAGGAGAATCAGAGAGTGGTTAGAATGTGGAACTTACTTCTCCCTGAAGAACTTGAGGAAAATAGCATAGATTACTGAAGGAGAAGCTGGATAAGTACATGAGGGAGAAAAGAACAGAAGGATATGCTGATAGGATGAGATGAAGTAAATCGAAGGGGAGGAGGCTATTGTCCGGGCCTGTTGGTCAGAATGGTCTGGTGCTGATATGTTGGATAAAGTCCCTGATTGTGCTAACTGCACATCCTTTTAAAGGGATTAAATGGGTATTTTTGCAGGTTGCACGCTCAACAAAATGTCTGCTCTCAGGTTCCACCTAATCTGAGAAATTTGAAGAAAGTCTCATAAAGACTTCAGGACAGCGTTTCCCAAACTGTGGGTCGTGACCCCAATTGGGGTGCAGAAAGTGAATGGAGTTGCAGGCTCCCCCCTGCCTGCTCAAAGACTGCACCCCATACTAATGCCAAGGTTTAGACAGCATCCAGTCTTGCCCTTACCCTGCTTGTCTCTCGGACTCTCTCTCCAGGCCATGGGTTCATGCTCATATAGGAGTCTTTCTTCACCAAGAAATATGGAGAGCTTAGTCAAATCCTGTGGCAAGTGTCGCACGTTATGTTTTAAGCCAGTCCAGAAACACTATGCTTTCTTCATAAAGCCTGGCCCTGACCATAGGAAAATTACAGCGCAGAAAGAGACCATTCAGCTGTGTCAGCCAAAGAGAGAAAAAAGAAACTAGTTGCTCATTTTAATCCCACTTTCCAGCCCCTGGTCCGTAGCCTTGCAGATTACAGCACTTCAGGTGCAGATCCAGGTGCCTTTTAAACGAGCTGAGCATTTCAGCCTCAACAGCCAACTTAGGCAGTGAATTCCATACGTCCCCTCTACCTTCTACCAATCACCTTAAATCTATGCCCCCTGGTAACTGACCCCTCAGCTAGGGGGAACAAGCCTTTCTTGTCTACCCTATCCAGGCCTCTCAATTTTGTACACCTCAATTAGGTCACCCCTCAGCCTCCTCTGTTATAAGGAAAACAAATCTGGCCTATCAAATCTCTCTTCATTGCTGCAAGTTTCAAGCCTGGCAACATTCTGCAGCCCAGCAGCGATGCCTCCAATGCTGAGCCGCAGCTCGGTTGAGCCAATCCAGTCACTCTGGCACGGCTGGGGTCCGTCAGCCACCTCAAGACCTCAACCTGCACTTCTGCCATTACCTGGCCAAGGGCGATGAGCTGGAGCAGCTCAGATTAAGTAATGGACTGGTGAGTACATAAAATAACATTTTTTTTTACAAGGTACTTAAAAACAGAGATTTTCATATTTATGACCTATAATACACAATTATTAACTCAATGTCATTATGCTACTTTGTTTATGTTGGCGTCTGGGGTCATGTTAATTTTCAAGTGTTAAAATGGGGTCATATTGGGAGCTGATGGTGACAAATCCCCACATGATCCTCTGGTTAGCTGAGTCAATATGAGACATGTGTAACCAGCGGCCTAAACACCAACAGATGGGGATATGTGTTTTACACTAGGCCCATTCCAAACACCAAATGCCCGGGGTCCATGACTGGCCCAATCCCCGGCTCTCCAGGCCTGTCAAGGCCTCGGAGACAGGAGGCCCTTCATGTCCCCGTCCCCCCGTCCCCGTTCCTTTGATTGGTTCACAGCTGCGCCCTCTCCATTTTAATTGGTCAATTGCTGCTGTCACTCAAAGTGCCGGCATCCAGTGGCGTTTCCATCCACCTCAATCACCGCATTTTAGAAGGTTACAGGTTTAAATGTTCCGCATGCTCCTTTGGTAATGGGCCGGGTTCGGTGCCGGGGCGAATTGTACCTTTTTAACTTCAAAGCGCTTCTTGCCGCCGCTGTTGGTGGAACTCGGTGCGTCCACATCCATCGCCGTCGCCATTTTGTCTGATTGCACCCGCCGGCCAATCAGCTATTAGCAGCTTGCGCATGGGCGTTTGTGGCGTGCGCGGGGGGTGGGGCCGAGGTGAACGCCCCGCTAATGTCAGAGGCCGCCCTCAACCCCCCCCCCACCCAACGACCCGTCATAGCGCCATCTGCAGGTAGATTGCTGCCAGCTATTGGGACGCACGGGAGGCCATTACATCATCTCCCTGCCTATAGGTTTTGGGCTCAATCCAGGGAATCAATTTTTGTTTGTATTGTGAGGAATCCAAGCAGTTTCACTTTGAGTTTGGGGGTCAGGCGTGATTATGACAGATGTCAGGTGGATAATACAAGCGAGAACCAGACTGAATACAGAAGAAAAACAAATAAGAAAAGCAAAGAGAAAGTATGAAGCAAGACTGGCAGCCAACGTAAAAGGAAATCCAAGTTTTCTATGGGCATATAAATAGTAAAATGACAGAAAAAGGATGAGTGGGATCAGTTAGGAACCAAATTGGGGATTTGCACATGGTTGAGGTGATAAATGAATAATTTGCATCTGTCTTTACCAAGTAAGATGCTGTTGCCCCAGTCATGGTGAAAGACGAGGTAGTTCAGACACTTGGGAGGGTTTAAAGTTTATGAGGAGGTATCAGGTAGACTGTCTGTACTTAAAGTTGATAAGGCTTGAGATGCGTCCAAGGATACTATAAGCGGAGTGGGAGGGGAAATTGCGGAGGCACTGGCCATAATTTTCCAATCTTGGACTTAAGAGGGGACTGGAGAATGGTAAATATTACACCCTTGTTCAACAAAAGAAAAGCCCAGCAACTACAGGACAGTCAGTTTAACCTTGGTGGTGGGAAAGCTTCTAGAAACAATAAGATGAAAGCAAAATATTACGGATGTCGGAAACTTGAAAAACAAAAAAATGCTGGAAAAACTCAACAAGTTGGGCAGCATCTGTGGAGAGAGAAATGGAGTTAATGGGACAAAATCAACATCACCTGGGAAAATGCAGGCTAATTAAGGAAAGCTAGCATGAATTTCTTAAGGGAAAATCATGCTTAACTAACTTGAAGTTTTTTGCTAAGGTGACAGAATGTTGATGAGGGCAATGCTGTTGATGTGCTGTACATGGACTTCCAAAAGGCATTTGATAAAGTGCCACACAGCAGACTTCTGAGCAAAGTTATAGCTCATGGAATAAAAGGGAAAGTAGTGACATGGATATGAAATTGGTTGAGTCATGATTAATGGTTATTTTTCATACTGGAGGAAGATTTTTAGTGGAGTTCCCCAGGAGTAGATGTTAGGACCCCCTGCTCTAGGGGATATATATAAATGACCTAGACCTTAGTGTACAGGGCACAATTTCAAAAATTGTGGGCGATACAAAACTTGCAAGTATTGTCAACTATAAGGAGGATAGCTTAGAACTTCAAAAGGACATAGGTTGGTGGAATGGACAAGTGGCAGATGAAATTTAATGTAGAGTAGTGTTAAGTGATTCATTTTGTTAGGAAGAACGCAGAGAGACAATATAAAAGAACAATTCTAAAGGGTTAGTGCAGGAGCAGAGGGACCTGGGCGTATTCGTGCATAAATCATTGAAGGTGGCAGCTCAGGTTGAGAGAGCGGTTACTAAAGCATAGGCTTTATTAATAGGGGCATAGAGTACAAGAGCAAGGATGTTATGTTAAACCTGTGTAAAAAAATGTTTCAGCCTCACCTGGAGTATTGCATCCCGTTCTGGGCACCACACTTTCGGAAAGTTGTGAAGGGCATTAGAGAGAGTGTAGAAAAGAGTCACACGAATGGTTCCAAGGATGTGGAACTTCAATCAGAATTCTAGAATTCCACAATGTTTACAGCACAGAAAGAGGCTACTTGGCCCATTGTAGGTAGAGGGCACAGATTTAAAGTAATTAGTAAAAGAAGTCCTTCATTGCCCTGTGTTCTTGATCCATTAAATATTCTTTATGTGTCACAATGATTACCTGAATTTGGAGAAGAGTTTGGTGTGAGAGAGTAAATAGGTATATATACCTCATAAAACAAATACAGCTGCTGAATACTATTCACTTAGCTCAACAACCCGGAAAGACAACTTTCAGTCTGTCCATTATGATATCCAACTCCAAATGACTCTGAATTTTCAACTCCAGTGCCCTACTCTATCCCAACTGCTGATTGTCTGTTCTTCTTGATTTCCTGAATTAGTCCTGAAGACATTCTTCCTGATATATAACCTGAATTCGATTTTCACTGATTAAAATCAGTCCTCTTCGCTTTCTTTGCTGTTATCTGTGAAGTGGCTTAGGATGTTGTTTTATATTTGTAAATGCAAGTGATTATTATTAATAATAAATTATTATAATAAAATAAACCTTTGAAGTAAGGTTCTGGATTTACCTTCTTAATGTACAGCAAGATGGCCCAAAGCTATTGCAAGGCAGAGAATTGGGACATAGCGTCAAAACTTTATGCTTCACTGATATTCTGAAAGTGGTCAAAGGGACCACTGCATTTGGAAGTATCTGGAACATCTCATGTGACAAGTGGAAGATCACCAAGAGAACTCCAGTTTTCATACTGACAATTCTTCCTAGAATGTGTCATAAGCTACTCAACAATAACTTCCATTTATATGGTGCCTTTAACCTAGTTAAAAAACATCCCTCCACTCTTCAAAGGAGCATTGTCTGAGAGAAAATGCAAATAAATATTAGGGAAGTTGTCCAAAAGCTTGGTCAAAGAGGTAGTTTTTAAGGAGTGACTTAATGGAGAGAGGAGAAAGGCAGAGAGGTTTAGGGAGGGAAATCCAGAGCTTTGGGCTTCAGTAGCTTTGAATAATACTTTGAACCAATTGGATAGCATTTTAAAAGAGATAGCACAGGCACAATGGATCAAATAGCCTCCTTCTGACTTATAAAATGCAAATCAGGTTGACCAGGCCTCATTGATTAAAATCAAATTAACAAGGGTCCCCTTTTTAAAGGAAAACAAACAACAGACCCAAGTCCAGGTATAACAAGAGGAACCTTATCAAATTGAAGCACTATGTTGTTCCCAGTGTCCAAAACGGATGCCAGTCTCTTGTGCCCACCAACTGAGAAAGGGATGATCTCCTCCTGTGCTGTGAGATTTTATTATTAACCTGAGATTGCGCAGTAACTAATTCGAAAACAAACTCAGTTTAAAACATTGGGCAGCCTTACACACTACACTATGAAATGCAGCATTTTCATGCTCACTCAGAACACCATGTAACTTGCTGCAATTCTCAGGATTCTTAGGGTGCGGTAATTAATGGTAACTACCCCACACAGAACAGTTGGCCAACTATAGTGAGGGTGTAGATAAACAATAAACTGATTGCTGGAGGTATGAAATAAAACCAGATAATGTAGGGGAATCTCTGTTAGAACTTAAAAGGCTGTGATGAATCCTGAATCACTAAACACTTTTCTCTCTTTCAGAGGCCGTAGAATTCCAACTTTTCTTCATTTTAATTGTGAAGGAGAATAAATAGAATTTCAGAATGACAAGTGAAAGATAAAATGAAGAGCCAGGAGGAAGAGAAGGGAGGATGGTGTTGCTCCGATGAGCAGCTCCAAAGTGCATGTTCAGTCGCACAATTCCAAGTTCCAAGCTTCAAAAGCATTATTGCCAAGAGGGTTATGGCAGCAGACTCTAGACACATCCCTGTGAGGAGGGAAGGGAGATCGTCATGAAGAGATATTGTGTATAATGTATAATGTTATTGGAAATTATTTAAAATAGAATTCTATTGGGGGTCTGTGTCTAAATTGGATTAAAGCCAACTAGTCTGGGTGCTTTGATGTAGAGTAGTTTGAGATTAATTGGATGAATAGTAAGGAGAACAGTAAGGTAAAGGGTTAATTTACATTTATTGAATAAACTATTCAAGACCGTGAGTAAAATCTTGCACCTAGCTAGAAGAAGCCAAACAATGTTTATTTTTTTCAGTTTACTAATAAAATTGGTGTAATGAAAGGGGTTTTATTGTTAGAAGAGCTGAAGTTCAAAAACCTGGTGATACAATGGAAAATTTACATTCAAAGGGAAAGCTAGGTATATAAAGAAAGGAGTTTGTGTGTGTGAGGTGGAGGCATTTAAGACCTAACCAGCCTGTATGCCCCAACCAACTTGCAAAGGAACCTCATTTGAAATTCATAAGGTTAAATGTGCTTTGCCTGATGCCTATTTAAAGTCTATGGGTTACTGTTGCCTTAATGGAGATTTACCTTGGGTTGATTAATTTGGGGATGTTAAAAAGTTATTTTAGTAGTAATTTATCACAGTGTGTATGTGTTTAATTTGTTGTTAAATTAATAAATGTTTAACTTAATTTTATATGAAAACAATGAGACTCAGTGGTCTTATTCCTACCGAATTCAAAGTCTGCATCTCGAAATTATAAATTGCAAAAATGGATTAACAGTTGTTTCAAGTTTCCCTCTGGGATTCGAACAACTCAGCCTTTACCATTGGCTGTGCCATAATAGTGATCAAAAGAGTTACCTCAGGTCTGCTGTCCCACATGTCAGCAGCGCTGCTGAAGGTGCCAGTCACTCCTCCATCTCCCAAGTTAAACATGGAGGGAAAACAAGAAGGGGGAGGGGAAAAATTTACTTTAAGAAGTTGGACTTTACCTCCATTTAACAAAAGGAAAGCAACAAATGAAACATAAAAAATAAATCACTGGAATTTAATGTTTTGTGCCATTGTTTCAAACAAACTATCAATACAGCTTATAAAAGTACTATTCACAATTAACGACAGAACTCAGTTTGATTAGGGACATCACGGTGCATTTCCTGTGCTTAAGAATCTCACTCTTGATTAATAATTTACTGAAATGAAAATTTGTATAAAAATTCAATTATTCAGTGAAAATTGTGTAACTGATAGACTGACGTCCGTGTGTTTCAGACATAAACTGACATAGAGGTGTGTCAGGCTGACACACTGATGTACGAGTGTGTCAGACCGATACGCTGATCTACGAGTGTGTCAGACCGATACGCTGATGTACGGGTGTGTCAGACAGATGCTGACGTACGGGTGTGTCAGACCGACACGCTGATGTCTGGGTGTGTCAGACAGACACGCTGACGTACGAGTGTGTCAGACCGACACACTGACATACAGGTGTGTCAGACAGACGCTGACGTACGAGTGTGTCAGACCGACACGCTGATCTACGAGTGTGTCAGACCGATACGCTGATGTACGGGTGTGTCAGACAGATGCTGACGTACGGGTGTGTCAGACCGACACGCTGATGTCTGGGTGTGTCAGACAGACGCTGACGTATGGGTGTGTCAGACCGACACGCTGACGTACAAGTATGTCAGACCGACACACTGACGTACAGGTGTGTCAGACAGACGCTGACGTACGGGTGTGTCAGACAGACGCTGACGTATGGGTGTGTCAGACCGACACGCTGACGTACGGGTGTGTCAGACCGACACGATGATGTCTGGGTGTGTCAGATAGACGCTGACGTACGGGTGTGTCAGACAGACGCTGACGTACAGGTGTGTCAGACCGATACGCTGACGTCTGGGTGTGTCAGACCGACATGCTGATGTACGGGTATGTCAGACCGACACGCTGACGTACGGGTGTGTCAGACCGACACGCTGATGTCTGGGTGTGTCAGACCGACACGCTGACGTACGGGTATGTCAGACAGACGCTGACGTACGGGTGTGTCAGACCGACACGCTGACATACGGGTGTGTCAGACCGACACGCTGACGTATGGGTGTGTCAGACAGACGCTGACGTACGGGTGTGTCAGACCGACACGCTGATGTCTGGGTGTGTCAGACCGACACGCTGATGTCTGGGTGTGTCAGACCGACACGCTGATGTCTGGGTGTGTCAGACCAACACGCTGACGTACGGGTGTGTCAGACAGACGCTGACGTATGAGTGTGTCAGACCGACACGCTGATGTCTGGGTGTGTCAGACCGACACGCTGACGTACAAGTGTTTCAGACCGACGCTGACGTACGGGTGTGTCAGACCGACACGCTGATGTCTGGGCGTGTCAGACTGATGCAGTGATGTACGAGAGTGTCAGACTGATATTACAGGTATACGTGTGTCAGACTGATAGAGTGATGTAAGAATGTCAGACTGATATTACAGGTAAAGGTTTGTCAGACTAAGGTTCAATTTGAGACGCTCAGATGTATATGGGTACAGATTGCAATGGGCAATACCCCATATTGCTTCTAAAGCTGTTAAAAAAACAGAACCTCCCTCTCCTCCTGAAAGCATGATTTAGGTCAATCCCCTGCTGGAGGCTACTCTTTGGCACCCAATCCGATCGGCCCTTCTGCACAACTGGAGAGTTGTGCAGGGCTATTCATTTAGAAAGGCATCACAACTCTGCCTGATCCTGGTCTCAGCGACATACAAGCAACGTTCCCTCTAAGCTGCATGGCCGCACAGGAAGCTGCTGCACAAGGAACAAACAAGCCGCAGGCAAGCAACATTCCCCCTAAGGTTCACATCAATCTCAGTGCAACAAGCTGGCTGCACACGTCAAACAGAAGTTAGAGGGGACATTGTTCATAAGGGGTTGATCCAGAGTGGAAATCCTAATTGACTTTTACTTCTCCAGCCCAGTGGTGTTGCTGCCAAATTGAATGACCTTACAGTAGCTCTATATGATATGATACAGCTAACTCTGAACTGACGCTTCCAGTTGGTACAGTTCAGCACTATAGCCAATGTTTCATTAACACACAAAGCCACTGGAGGGGTTTAACAGGTGAGGTCAAAATAAGAAATGAGAATTCTTACTCAAATGAGAAACAAATGTTTCGAGCGAGTTCGTGGCCTGTGCAGATTCATACCAAATGTTCATAGGGGAACTGAATGAGCTCCTAACTGCAGCTGACATCAGTGTAAATATAGGTGGGGTATTGCCATATAGTAACCATGACCTCCCAGAAATCATATCAATCACCCTCAGAAGTCAGAGAGGAGTTTCCCATATTTATTTCCCCTGAGTTCACTGAGGGTTTTTGTCACACAGTTAAGCTAGCTGTTATTAGGGATAAAAATGCTCAGTTATCACGGATAACTGTGTCCCGGATGTGGGGGACAAGCTCGATGCATCAGCATGTCCATCATTTTAATTTTAAAAAGTTCTCAAGTGTTGTTCCTGTGTCTCACGCTCCACTTCCTGCTATATAATCCTCAGTCCGAAGGACGGATAAATACTACTATGGGTTTTACACATCTTGACAGGCATGCTGTAGCACGGTGGCAAGGGTAGCTGCCATGCAGAGCTACCAGTAAATGAGTGGAGATGCAGAATTCGCTTGTGATCTTCTCTATCACCTGCAGCATCTCATTATAAGTTTCTGAGGGAACCAGTACAAGGGCTGTTTGTTAATGATGGGCCCAGATCTGTTCTAAATCAATCAATTCCTTGGGGCAGTCTGCTGAAAGAACGACGGGCCCCTCTTCCGTTATCAGAACATCATCCTCGATTCGAATTCCCATTCCACGGAATCTTTGCGGAGCTGATGTGTCATCTTCCGGGATGTATATTCCTGTAGTGGAAAGAATGATCCCAAAAGCAAATTTACCAGAGGCATGGTGAAGGTCAAGGCTTGAAGTAAAATTGATGGTTGGTGGTGGGGTTGATGGTTGGTGGTGGGGTGCGGGAGGGTTGATGGTTGGTGGTGGGGTGCGGTGGGGTTGATGGTTGGTGGTGGGGTGCGGGAGGGTTGATGGTTGGTGGTGGGGTGCGCTGGGGTTGATGGTTGGTGGTGGGGTGCAGGAGGGTTGATGGTTGGTGGTGGGGTGAGGGAGGGTTGCTGGTTGGTGGTGGGGTTGATGGTTGGTGGTGGGGTGCAGGAGGGTTGATGGTTGGTTGTGGGGTGCGGTGGGGTTGATGGTTGGTGGTGGGGTGTGGGAGGGTTGATGGTTGGTGGTGGGGTGTGGGAGGGTTGATGGTTGGTAGTGGGGTGCGGGAGGGTTGATGGTTGGTGGTGGGGTGCGGTGGGGTTGATGGTTGGTGGTGAGGTGAGGGAGGGTTGATGGTTGGTGGTGGGGTGCGGTGGGGTTGATGGTTGGTGGTGAGGGAGGGTTGATAGTTGGTGGTGAGGTGAGGGAGGGTTGATGGTTGGTGGTGGGGTTGATGGTTGGTGGTGGGGTGCAGGAGGGTTGATGGTTGGTTGTGGGGTGCGGTGGGGTTGATGGTTGGTGGTGGGGTGCGGTGGGGTTGATGGTTGGTGGTGGGGTTGATGGTGGTGGGGTTGATGGTTGGTGGTGGGGTGCGGTGGGGTTGATGGCTGGTGGTGGGGTGCGGTGGGGTTGATGGTTGGTGGTGTGGTGTGGTGGGGTTGATGGTTGGTGGTGGGGTGCAGTGGGGTTGATGGTTGGTGGTGGGGTTGATGGTTGGTGGGGTGCAGTGGGGTTGATGGTTGGTGGTGGGGTGCGGGAGGGTTGATGGTTGGTGGTGGGGTGCGGGAGGGTTGATGGTTGGTGGTGGGGTTGATGGTTGGTGGGGTGCGATGGGGTTGATGGTTGGTGGTGGGGTGCGGGAGGGTTGATGGTTGGTGGTGGGGTGCGGGAGGGTTGATGGTGATGGTTGGTGGTGGGGTGTGGTGGGGTTGATGGTTGGTGGTGGGGTGCGGTGGGGTTGATGGTTGGTGGTGGGGTGCAGTGGGGTTGATGGTTGGTGGTGGGGTGCGGTGGGGTTGATGGTTGGTGGTGGGGTGCGGGAGGGTTGATGGTTGGTGATGGGGTGCGGTGGGGTTGATGGTTGGTGGTGGGGTGCGGTGGGGTTGATGGTTGGTGGTGGGGTGCGGTGGGGTTGATGGTTGGTGGTGGGGTTGATGGTTGGTGGTGGGGTGCGGTGGGGTTGATGGTTGGTGGTGGGGTGCGGTGGGGTTGATGGTTGGTGGTGGGGTGAGGGAGGGTTGATGGTTGGTGGTGGGGTGCGGTGGGGTTGATGGTGGTGGGGTGCGGTGGGGTTGATGGTTGGTGGTGGGGTGCGGGAGGGTTGATGGTTGGTGGTGGGGTGCGGGAGGGTTGATGGTTGGTGGTGGGGTGCGGGAGGGTTGATGGTTGGTGGTGGGGTGCGGGAGGGTTGGGGTTGGTGGTGGGGTGCGGTGGGGTTGATGGTTGGTGGTGGGGTGTGGTGGGGTTGATGGTTGGTGGTGGGGTGCGGGAGGGTTGATGGTTGGTGGTGGGGTGCGGGAGGGTTGATGGTTGGTGGTGGGGTTGATGGTTGGTGGTGGGGTGCGGTGGGGTTGATGGTTGGTGGTGGGGTGTGGTGGGGTTGATGGTTGGTGGTGGGGTGCGGGAGGGTTGATGGTTGGTGGTGGGGTGCGGGAGGGTTGATGGTTGGTGGTGGGGTGCGGTGGGGTTGATGGTTGGTGGTGGGGTGCGGGAGGTTTGATGGTGGTGGGGTGCGGTGGGGTTGATGGTTGGTGGTGGGGTGCGGGAGGGTTGATGGTTGGTGGTGGGGTGCGGGAGGGTTGATGGTTGGTGGTGGGGTGCGGGAGGGTTGATGTGGTTGGTGGTGGGGTGTGGGAGGGTTGATGGTTGGTGGTGGGGTGCGGTGGGGTTGATGGTTGGTGGTGGGGTGCGATGGGGTTGATGGTTGGTGGTGGGGTGCGGGAGGGTTGATGGCTGGTGGTGGGGTGCGGTGGGGTTGATGGTTGGTGGTGAGGTGAGGGAGGGTTAATGGTTGGTGGTGGGGTGCGGGAGGGTTGATGGTTGGTGGTGGGGTGCGGTGGGGTTGATGGTTGGTGGTGAGGTGAGGGAGGGTTGATGGTTGATGGTGGGGTGTGGGAGGGTTGATGGTTGGTGGTGGGGTGCGGTGGGGTTGATGGTTGGTGGTGAGGTGAGGGAGGGTTGATGGTTGGTGGTGGGGTGCGGTGGGGTTGATGGTTGGTGGTGGGGTTGATGGTTGGTGGTGGGGTGCGGTGGGGTTGATGGCTGGTGGTGGGGTGCGGTGGGGTTGATGGTGGTGGGGTGCGGGAGGGTTGATGGTTGGTGGTGGGGTGCGGTGGGGTTGATGGTTGATGGTGGGGTGTGGTGGGGTTGATGGTTGGTGGTGGGGTGCGGTGGGGTTGATGGTTGGTGGTGGGGTTGATGGTTGGTGGGGTGCGGTGGGGTTGATGGTTGGTGGTGGGGTGCGGGAGGGTTGATGGTTGGTGGTGGGGTGCGGGAGGGTTGATGGGCGGTGGTGGGGTTGATGGTTGGTGGGGTGCGGTGGGGTTGATGGTTGGTGGTGGGGTGCGGGAGGGTTGATGGTTGGTGGTGGGGTTGATGGTTGGTGGAGGGGTGCGGTGTGGTTGATGGTTGGTGGTGGGGTGTGGGAGGGTTGATGGTGGGGTGCGGGAGGGTTGATGGTTGGTGGTGGGGTGCGGGAGGGTTGATGGTTGGTGGTGGGGTGCGGGAGGGTTGATGGTGATGGTTGGTGGTGGGGTGCGGTGGGGTTGATGGTTGGTGGTGGGGTGCGGTGGGGTTGATGGTTGGTGGTGGGGTGCAGTGGGGTTGATGGTTGGTGGTGGGGTGCGGTGGGGTTGATGGTTAGTGGTGGGGTGCGGGAGGGTTGATGGTTGGTGGTGGGGTGCGGGAGGGTTGATGGTTGGTGGTGGGGTGCGGTGGGGTGTGATGGGGTTGGTGGTGGGGTGCGGTGGGGTTGATGGTTGGTGGTGGGGTGCGGGAGGGTTGATGGTTGGTGGTGGGGTGCGGTGGGGTGTGATGGGGTTGGTGGTGGGGTGCGGTGGGGTTGATGGTTGGTGGTGGGGTGCGGTGGGGTTGATGGTTTGTGGTGGGGTGCGGTGGGGTGTGATGGGGTTGGTGGTGGGGTGCGGTGGGGTGTGATGGGGTTGGTGGTGGGGTGCGGTGGGGTGTGATGGGGTTGGTGGTGGGGTGCGGTGGGGTGTGATGGGGTTGGTGGTGGGGTGCGGTGGGGTGTGATGGGGTTGGTGGTGGGGTGCAGTGGGGTTGATGGTTGGTGGTGGGGTGCGGTGGGGTTGATGGTTAGTGGTGGGGTGCGGTGGGGTTGATGGTTGGTGGTGGGGTGCGGGAGGGTTGATGGTTGGTGGTGGGGTGCGGTGGGGTTGATGGTTGGTGGTGGGGTGCGGGAGGGTTGATGGTTGGTGGTGGGGTGCGGGAGGGTTGATGGTTGGGTGCGGTGGGGTTGATGGTTGGTGGTGAGGTGCGGGAGGGTTGATGGTTGGTGGTGGGGTGCGGGAGGGTTGATGGTTGGTGGTGGGGTGCGGGAGGGTTGATGGTGGTAGGGTGCGGGAGGGTTGGTGGTGGGGTGCGGGAAGGTTGGTTGGTGCCTATGCTGGTGTGTGTGGGAAGTTGTGGGTGAGCATCCTATAGAATGAATCCCCAATTTCATTGTGACTGCTCAAGAATCCAGACATTTTTCTGCAGAGATGGTGGGGGTGGGGGTGTGTGTGTGTATGTAGGGTGGGGTTTGAGAGAATAGTGTGAGGGATAGGGAAAATAATAGAATAAAGGGAGAGTAACGAGTAAGAGAAAGAAAGAAAAAGTAAACACAAAGGAGACCAACTCTGGCAATTTTTTTGTTTGTTGCTTTAACTTGTAGATCAAGATATACCCACCCTTTGGAGGCAGGGGCCTCAAGAAGAGAAAGAGAGAGAGGGGGTTGGTGCAAAGGGTCAGGGATGTCTATGAATGGAGTTTCAGAAAGCTGCCAAGAGTCACCTTGAAAAGACCTACTTAAGATACAATTTCTTTATGCAGAGGTGCCAAAGATGTGGAATGGTTTAAAGCAAGGAAGGCTGGGGAAGTGGAGGCCCTTATAAAGAGGGTGATGGATTTATATTTGACAGACAGGGCTGCTGAACAGTATGACAGAGAAGGCGGGGTGAGAGGTCTGTGATCTTCTGGACTGGTCCAATGGATGTACAATCATTTTCCATCCTGCGCAGTCCTTTATCCTTAAGGAGACCGGGACATATTGAGAAGGGTAGGGGCATTAGTATGAACAATGTCTTTAGATAACCACCTTTCTTTTCCTGTACCATCTAACGCGGAACTGATCCCCTCAGGCTACATGAAGATGGCAATGGGGGGAGTGGTGCAGAATCTTAGTGACCTTATTATATCTCCAGCAAAATGTGACTAAAGTGCTCTTATTGGGAAACATTGCTGGAGCTTTGGTCATGGGTTCAGTTTGCTGTGGTTCATAGAGACTCTTTTTAAGTAGGCTGTAGATTGTTTGAGGTAGGTTAATAGAGGAAAAATAGTGACAGACTGACATATATTTTGACAAATGCGTTTTATTGTTGTTAAATGCGCCAAGATTGTTAGTTGAAGCGGGCCTGAAGGTCAGATCTCTATATTGTTGGTTATGATTGTCTGAACATTAGTTAGAATTTGGCTCGAGACAAAAACTAGGTATCAGGAGCTCATCCAGATCATTAAAATTGCACTGGGCAAGACTCAGCTTTTTAAACTTACCACTGGTCCTGAGTTACTTACCAGGTTCGATCGTCACCACCATCCCAGGCTGGAGGGCTATGGACCGTGAGATGTCTGGCGTGTCGTGGACATCCATCCCCAGGTAATGTCCTACGTGGTGCGGGCAGTAATTCCCAACAGCCTGAGGGGGCATAGAACAGAACTCTGCTGGGTACGTTGCATAACTTTAGGCTTATATTCTCCGGCATTTTAAAGAATGGAGGCAATCTCATTGAAATGTACAAAATTCTGAGGGTGTTTGACTGGGCAGACACAGAGAATGTTTCCGCTGGTCAGGGAATCTAAAATAGTCTCTGGATAAGGGGCCGATCATTTAGGACTGAGATGAGGAAAAATTACCTCACACTGTGAACCTTAGAAATTCTCTTCCCCGGGGGGGGTTGTGGATACTCTTATCGTTGAATACATTTAAGGCTGGGATAGACAGATTCTTGGTCTTTCAGGGAATTAAGAGATATGGGGAGCGGGCAGGAAAATAGAGTTGAAGCCCATGATCGCACTGACTGGTGAAATAAGCTCGAAGGACATATGGTTTACTCCTGCTCCTATCTCTTGTGTTCTTGCTCAATGACAATGGCAAAATCTCAACATCCAAAATGTGTTTTTTTTTGTTTTTAGAAATATATATAAAAAGGCGATTCCCTTAGTGGCATAAGGACATTTACTTTTATTTATACAGTGCCTTGCACATCCTCAGAATGTTCCAAAGCACTTCAGAGATAATGAATTACTTTTAAACTGGCGTTATGAGGGGTTATAAATACAAAATAGTCCATAATAAATATACTAAATCCAATAAGAATTCAGGAAAAGTTTCATTATCCAGAGGGTGGTGAGAATGAGAAATCTGCTATCAGGGGGAGTAGTCAATGCATTGATGCATTTAAGGGGAAGCTAGATAAGTATATGAAGGAGAAAGGAATAGAAGGATATGCTGATAGGGTGAGATGAGGAGGGGCGGGAGGAAGCTCATGTGGAGCATAAATATCCGAATTGGACCAACTGGACTGTATGACCCAAATCTGTGCTGTAAATCTTAACAGCGCTGTGGGTGTACCTACACCAAACAGCGCTGTGGGTGTATCTACACCAAACAGCGCTGTGGGTGTACCTACACCAAACAGCGCTGTGGGTGTACCTACACCAAACAGCGCTGTGGGTGTACCTACACCAAACAGCGCTGTGGGTGTACCTACACCAAACAGCGCTGTGGGTGTACCTACACCAAACAGCGCTGTGGGTGTACCTACACCAAACAGCGCTGTGGGTGTACCTACACCAAACAGCATTGTGGGTGTACCTACGCCACATAGACTGCAGCAGTTCAAGAAAGCGGTTCACCACCACTTTCTTAATGGCAATTAGGGATGGGCAAAAAAAACGTAGGCCTGGCCAGCAATGCCCACATCCCATGAAAGAATAGAAAAACCCGCCCCATTTGTACACAGCAAGATCCCACATTGGCTAAAGATTAAATATGTCCACATCAACACGCAGGCAAGACCTTGGGTGAATATCTTATTTGATAGATGGCACTTTCAAAAGTGCAAATTTAAAAATTCATTCATGGGATGTGGGCGTCGCTGGTTTGTGCCAGCATTTATTGCCCATCCCTGATTGCCCTTGTTCAGAGGGCATTTAAGGGCCAACCACATTGTTGTGGGGTCTGGAGTCACGTACAGGTAAGGACGGCAGATTTCCTTCCCTAAAGGACATTAGTGAACCAGATGGGTTTTTACAACAATCGGCAATGGTTTCATTGTCATCCTCAGACTTTTAATTCCAGGTTTTCAACATCTGCCGTGGGGGGATTTAAACCTGGGTCCTCAAAGCATTACCCTGGGTCTCTGGAATCCTAGTCCAGTGACATTGGCACTCTGCCACCACCTCCCCTCTCTGTCTAGATTATATGCTCAAGTCCAGAAATGAGACATGGAAAACAAAAGACTTGCAGAGCGTTTTACAACCACTGGACGTCTCCAAGTGTTTTACGGCCAATGAAGTATTTTTGAAGCATAGCCATTGTTGTAATGTAGGAAATGCAGCAGCCAAGTTGCACTCAGCAAACTCCTACTAACAGCAAATGATAACGGCTAGATAATCTGTTTTTGTGATGTGGATTGATGGATTGACCAGGACAGCAGGGGTAACTCCCCTGATCTTCTTCAAAATATTGCCATGGGATATTTATAACATCCACCTGAGAGAGCAGATGGGACCTTGGTTTAATGTCTCATCTGAAAGACAGCACCACTAACAGTGCAGCATTCCCTCAGTACTGCACTGGAGTGTCAGCACTGATTTTTGTGCTCAAGCGCAGGAGTAAACCCTTGTGAATCAGAGGCGACAGTGCTACCAACTGAACCACAGTTGGCACTCAAGGTGAGGTAAAGAACTGAGTAGAGGTCTTAGGTGGTATCTCAGTCCTTGCTGAGATTTCTGAAAAAGTATCTGTTTGGGTTTCATGTGCCCAAACTGGATGCTGTGTTTACCTACAAAACATCAACTATGCTTCAAAAATAATTTTTGATTTTTCTTTTCCCACCTATTTCCATTATTTTTAAATGTATTTCCATCCATTGTTTTATCTCTACCTTTTAGCCTATTTCGATTCCTTCACCCCACCCCACTTGTCCTGCTTTCTACCCTTAATTAGCACATTCCTTAGATATCATCACCTTAAACACCTCTTTGTCCTTATGTCTGTGACATCTTTTGGTTGTCTCTACCTATCACTGGCCCTCAATCCAGCTCTACCTGTCCCACCCCCCCTTAAACCAGCTTATATTTCAGCTCTCTTCTATTTCTACATAGTTCTGTTGAAGAGTCATATGGACTCGAAACATTAACTGTGTTCCTCTCTGCAGATGCTGCCAGACCTGCTGAGTTTTTCCAGGTATTTTTATTTTAGATTTCTAGCATCCGCAGTTTTTTTGCTTTTATCTTCAAAAATAATTCATTGGTTGTAAAACACATTAGCACATCTTAAGATGCAAGTTCTTTCTTTCCTTAGGATCCTACAGATTAGTGCCTTGTGAGTCTCATGCCACAGTTCACCACATTCGAAGCTCTCAAACACTGATGGAATAGAGAAAAATCAGAGGATGCTTTAAGCTGGGCTGCTCACAGTTGGTGGCAGACAGTCACAGATAGGGTGAAATAAGCAGGACTGGGAGAAGGATCATGCAGGGCATTAACTACAGCATGGACCAGTTTGGCCAAATGGCCTGTTTCTGTAATTCTAGAACATAAAAAAGAAAACATATGAATGTCAAAGATCTGAAATAAAAAGACAAAACAGTGGAAATGTACAGAACGTTATCTCCAATGAAGTATCTCAGCCAAAACATCAATCTATTTTTAAAAAAAATTTTCAGGTGTTGACTGACCTGCAACACTTGATGTTTTTAATGACCAGGTGCAAACTGGCAGTGCCCACAGCCTGAGAGCAGGTCACCGCCCTACTTCCTGGAAAATCAGCTGGAATGTCCTACTCTTTTCCCTAGGCAGATTAGCTGCAGTTCCCCCCTCCAGACCCCAATCCTGTGCTCTCTCTGATCATTGGGTGTGGACTGGATCCAATGAATGGCCACTTGGGTGAGCTTCTGAAGGGCTGCAGTGTCCATGGAGACGCAGCCAATCCAAACCCCAACAAGGGTCAGTCCCTTGTGGTGAGGAGAACTGTTAAGTTGGAGAACTGAATGGCAGAATCACAGGCATAGAACTGGTGTCCTATCATTTAGTGCTAACATGCAAACACCTTGCCTTCCAGTTGTTTACTAATTCGACTGTAACTGACCACAGTGAACTTAACCTATAGGTTTATAAATGTGTCAGGCCTTGGTATTAACCTTGTAGGCATTACGCTGGTTGGATTTCTCCTGCAAGACCCCCATATCTTTCAGCTTCTGTCCGAGCGCGGTCAGCATGAAAGCAAAGATGTTTTCCAGACTGATCCCAGGAGTGCAGAGACATAGGCAGGACTTCTGAACATCGAGGACGGCCTGGTAGAGCTCAGACTGAGGCCCTGTGAATCTACACCAGAACAAATAAGTGTTAGCGTTTTCCAGCAGGACACCAGCAAGATTTTACATGCCACACAGCAGGCAGGTTCAAATTGTATACAATGTACTGCACAGAAACAGGGAGGAAGGAATACAGGGATATATTGATAGGGCGAAATGAAGCAGGCTGGGAAGAGGCTCACCCAGAGTACAAACACTGATGTGGACCTGTTGGGCTGAACAGCCTTCTCTGTGCTGTAAATTCTACGTGAATCAAAAATAACTATGCTAATTAGCTGAAGTAAACAACCTTCCCACTCCTCCCCTGTAGGCACTGGTTAAGGCTGGGGTCTAGCCCCACAGACACCAGCAGCCACCTGTACCTCAGCATCACTCCTGTTTTCTCCCACATGGCAAACATCTGCTATTCAAATGAATCGTGACAATAGTCTGATCCTATCCACACGTACATTCCCTAGCTGGGGAAGTCACTGGTTAAGAAATGGGAATGGGAATCCTGGCTGGATTTCCCTCTCCATTACCGAGTTTCGCTGCCGGGTATGAGTGGCTCCAATGCTGTCTTGGCCGAGACCTCGTACTGAAGCTTTTCATCTGGACCCACTAAGTTCCAAACACTGTACTGTAGTTGCCAAATGGTTCATTACACAGCTGGCAATTACCTTCTAATATGCATCATTAGACACCACAGGGCCAACTTTCCAGGGTACACGGAAGCTAGTGTCACATTTCTGAGCCCTGGTTTCCTCTTGGGGCTCATTTCTATGGTGCAGGCAAGCACTGAGGACTCATATTAGGTGAAGTAATGAGGGTTCAGATATGCCTGACTTTCTGGCAGAAATCTCTTCCGAGAGGCACTCCAGAAATACCTGTCAGCTGAGGGCTCCTGAGAAATTATTTTTTTTTTGGTCACAAAACAATTGTTAAAGTGGCAGTGTAAAGGAACAAGATTTAGCGCCTGCAATAAATGTAGCGCCAAAGAGTTGTTTATATCAGGGCACATGTTTTGATGTAGAGGCCCTTGAGCAGCTGTTGCAGGGGGTAGAGCAGAGAAGGGAGGCCCTGTTTCCCAGCCAGTAAGGAAGGCTCTGAAGGCAGGGTAAGACAAGGTTGAGGCCATTAATAGCACGCAACCAAGGATATGAGAGCAAGACCAGAGGCAGAATTCTATGTTCCCCCACCAGCAGAATTGCAGGGGGGGGTGTTTGTGTGTGTGTGTGTGGTGGTGGTGGGGGGTGGGGGGGGGGGGGGGGGGGGGCGTGGAGAAGAGACACACACACCATAAAATTCCTTGAATGGCCTTCCCCTTGGGCTGCTGCCCACCCCAACCTCTCCAAGGCCAGCCCACCTGTCCTTGCTCCAATTGAGATCCTTAAATGACCAATTAATGGCTAAGGGCTGTTTCCCACCCAGCCTCACTTTTCAGGTTGGCGGGGGGGGAGTTCAGGGGCTGGGGAGAAGCCCAAAAAGTGACCCTGCTCAGGCCTTGGGTGGGAAGGGGGTGAGGGGACACTACTCTGTCAACAGCCTCCATTTTACATAGGGCGTCCCCACCCTTCATCCCAAGATCTGGGCCCCTGTGGGTGCTCCCTTCCCTCCGGCCTCTCTCTCTGTCCAACCCCTCCTGGGCCTCACCGAGAGCCCCACACTTACCTGGTTCTGGACTCTGGCACTCCCAGTCCTATCCACTGCAGTTTCTGGCACTGCTGGGGCTAGACAGCTGTTGGCCAATCCAACTGGCCAGTAACACCCTGAGGCGGCACTTCCTCACGGCTCAGGGGAGGAAGTGACATCGCCATCAATTAACATCTGATGGAGTGTTAAATGGTTGCAGAGCTGCCAGTATCAATGGAGATGTATTCATTGTCAACTCTTCTGATGGCAGGAAGGGAAACCCCACCATCATAAAAATCCTGGCCCAGAAGTTTAAGAACCTCAACAGGAGGAATAAAGTACATATGAACATACGAATTAGGAGCAGGCCCCTTGAGCCTACTCCGCCATTCAATAAGATGATGGCTGATCTGATTGTAACCTCCACTCCACACTCCTGCCTACCCTCGATAACCAATAAATAACTGTGAACCATTATACAAAGTTTAAATGGATCATCAGCCATGTTGTAACTCAGTTAACCTGGCATTATGTAAATAAAGTTTTGCATTCATACAGCATCTTTCACAACCTCAAGACGTCCCGGGGCACTTTACAGCCAACGTAATGCTGCTTTTGAAGTGGATTCACTGCTGAGATATGGCAACCAATTCATTCATAGCAAGGTTCCACAAATGGCAATGGTCAGGATCAGATAATCTGCTTTAGTGGTGTTGGTGGAGGGATTAATATTGCCCAGAACCAGGGGAAACTGCCCTGCTCTTATTCCGAATGGTACCATGGGATCATTACCATTCACCTGCAATAGCAAGTGGGACAACAGTTTAATGTCTCATACTAAGGATAGCAACTCCGACCAAGTAGTACTGAAGCATCAGTCTGGATTTTGTGCTAGAGTCTCTGCAGTAGGCATTAAGGATGGTATGTACGATAAAGTGACAATGAACAGAAGATATGCTACACTTACATTTCAGAACATCAGTCCACATTTGAGGAAATTACTTGCCAATAATCTAGTGGTCTTCCAGTGTGAGGAGGTGTCCTCACCCAAGTGGTGCAGACTGGCACATTCCAAAGTTCAGGACTACGTGCTGCGGGACACACTGAAGCTTGGGACAGCTGCTGCCAACAGGGTGACCAGCTCTTGGGGAATAAATTAGGGTTCCTGGGCCGACGCATGCACAAAAATAAACTGGCTGACACATGAGGAAAAGAACAGTGGGCAACACATGCGTAGTTACAAAGGCTGGCCAATGCAGCTGAATTCCAGGACAAAACACAACCCGGGAAGACATGACCCGAGACACAGGATAAAAGGCTTAATTATAGGACGGTCCCAGAAAATGTGGGGTGGTTGGTCACCATGACCACAAAGGCACATTGGGGAAAGCCTACTGTCTAAGGCCCTTCCTGCATAGTCCAGCAAGGGGCTGGAACCCTTGTAAAAGCTCTCAGGCTGTATGTAGGAGGAAAATGTTGTAATGTTATGTAATGTAGGTGCAACATACTGCATTTTACTGAACCTAAACAATCAGTTTGTACCACTTCTATTGTATTGTATATGTCTTTAAACATTTAATGAATGCAGTACAAATCTGAAATAAAAAGAGAGTTGTGGTGAGAGGACTGGAGAGCTGGTGAGCCATTACCAACACCGGATTTGTTCTTCCCTTTCCAGCTTTCTCTCCCAGCTCCGGCCAAGGCTCCTCAAGTGCCCCTTTTACTGTGGGTATCCCTGTCACTGCAAGTACCAGGTTACTCCTGTTCTTTGGCACTCTGTGATTCCACACTGATGACACTTTCAATACCTTTCTGCCCAGATGGGAGCAATGATAGAACCTGTAACCGCCCATTCATCTGCCTGTGTGCTTGTCTGACCTTATTTCTTCACAGGAACACCAGGGGAATCAGTTGTCAAATCCTCCACAGAAGCTGTCAACAGGCACCCATCACAACTCAAAGATCTTGGTCTGCAGCAGTCCAGTTACACCCGCTCACCTACTGCCACCTCCAATTCATCCTCTGACCCTACATCGTCTCAGCTCACCTTCTGCTTAAACCCTCAAGCATGACTTTGTTACCTCTAGCTTTGACTATTCCAATCAGGGCAGATGGTGCCAAACACTGAGGCCCGGGGTCTGGGGGTGGCGCGACCATCAAGCCCGGGCTCGGCGTTTCAAACAGTTTTTTTGTCGTCCATGCTGAGCAGCCAGAGCTGCAAACCTGAAGGTCCGGCTGAAAAATACACAGATCTGTCAGGCTGAGTGTTCCGATATTTTTGAAGCCACTCTGTCAGTTTCACTAGCTGCTGCTGCTGCTTCCAACCTTGGGGCAGCTTTGCAATTCCAATTTTTTAAAATTTAAAAGCCTGCCAGGAAACCACGAAGCTGCCCAAAGGTGAGAAGCAGCAGCTGAGAGTGTTTCTGCTTGAAAAATGGTCAGTCACATTCCTGTAATTTTAACATGCAATTAGATGTAGGTGGGGGGTGGGGGAGACAAAACCTACATTTTTACAGCACCTTTCACAATGTCTCAAATCGCGTTACAGCCAATTAAGTACTGTATTTTTGAGTTGTGGTCACTGGTATAATGTAAGCAATTTGATCGAATGGCAGAGCAGGCTCAAGGGGCAAAATGGCTTACTCCTGCTCATAATACGTATGTTCGTAAGTCATTCTGGATGGTTGAGATGAGCTGAGCTCGATGACCTTTGTCATCCATAATTATCTTGTGAACAGAGGGGGGAGCCATGGCCGGAGTTCTGTTTAATTTGTTGCTAATGAAAGTTTACTGAGAGCAGGCTTTGAGGGCAGAGATTGCCAGGGCAGGAATACGTAATGGGCTCATAGTGAATCAGTAATCTGTTTTACACTGCACATGGTTCTCAAGAGTCTTTTCTATTGACTTCAATCTTGTCCTTTTGTCTACTTATCTATTATCCCACTCTATCTTGGTGCTTTTTATGAGTTTATTGAAGTATTGAAATAGTGATAAAGTTGTGTTGCATAACAGATATTGAAAATATATTGTAGTGAGAAGCAGCAATCAGCAGAGTCTTCAGACTTGCTGATCACAAAATAGATACAATTGTGAACCAGTCAGTCTCTGTTCTCTGGCCTCATAAAAGTTAGTTGCACAGAGACACATGAGGGCCTGGGAGCAGGAGAAGCACCGGGGCCCATGATTTCTGTTCCTGGCCCTGATTTCCAACGCTCGCTTGGGTGACCTCCCACCTTACATCCTCTGTAAACTTGAGCTCATCCAAAACTCTGCTGCCCTAATCTGAATGCAAGTTCTGTTCACCCATCATCCCTACATTGGCTGCCAATCCTGGTGCACTGCGATTCCAAAATTCTCAAATCCCTCCATGGCCTTGCCCCTTCCTGTTTCTGTAATCTCCATCCAGCCCACAACCCTCCAACATTTTTGTGCTCCTTCAATTCTAGCCTCCTGCATCTGATTTTCATCACACCAAGACTGGCAATCAGGTGTCCAGGCCCTGAGCTCTGGATTTCCCTCCTGAAACCTCTCTGCCTCTTTCCCCACTTTTAAGATGCTCCTTAAAACCTACCTCTTGTCCTAATATCTCCTTACGTGGCTTGGTGTCAAATTTTGAAACCTGTGAAATGCTTTGGGACGTTTTACAATGTTATAGGGGCTACACAGAAGCAAACTGATGTTCTGTAAAAATTATGAGGGAAGCACTGAAGTGGAATCAGGGCTGGAACAGGAAGAACAAAAGAGGAGTAATAGGGCACTTGTAGTAACCGCAACACTCACAGTAACAGAGTACCTACAGCAACAGGGATTTACATGGCCGGGGGGAGAAGTGCGCAGTAATGAGGAGATGTACAGCAATAGGGAAACACAGAGTAACAAAAAGTATTCGCAATCACCTGTCAGTTCTGTGTCACATCCCATAAAATGATAATTACCTTCCCTTTGCCATTTGCAGATCAGATGGGGAGACCGGGGTTTGCTCTCAAGTTGCTGCTGCTCTGCAGGGTGTCTGTCAATAATTGGGTTTCTACAGTTGGCCCTAATGTGTAGGGAAAGACCTCATTCCAGTAACGTTCCTGGAACCTGGATGTGCACTGATGTTGGGTACAGTCAGGTTCAGGATTGGCCCATTTGCTTGAAGTGTCTGTTGCTGCTCAGTGTCCAGTGTAACGTGAGAAATTGCTAGCTGGCAGGTTAGTGGAGGATGGCTGGGGCTCACTGAAACATATCCTAACGTGAGGATATCCCTTTTAGAAGAGAGGGAAGAAAACAAGTAGGGGTGACGGGCGTGTGGCCAGGTGGGGGGTGGGGCTGGCAGATGTGCAGCCGGGGAGGGTGGGGCTGGCAGATGTGCAACCGGGGAGGGTGGGGCTGGCAGATGTGCAGCCGGGGAGGGTGGGGCTGGCAGATGTGCAGCCGGGGAGGGTGGGGGTGGCGGGTGTGCAGCTCGGGATGGTGGGGGTGGTGGCTGTACAGCCGGGTGGGGGTGGCGGGTATGCGGCTGTGGAGGGTGGGGCCGGGGACATGGGGTGGGGGCTGAACCCAAACTCAGTGTCTCACCTTCCATTGACAGGCCAGACCCGAGTGACATCACTGGCATAGCCGGAATACTCACAGCCTCCATCCAATAAGACCATCTCCCCATCCTGGTAAAAGAATGAAGTCAGTGGGTTAATACACAAACAACAGGAGGCTAGTCAGCACCTCCAGCCCTTTTCGCTGTTCAACTATACTGCGGCTGATCCATATCCTATCTACAATTACCCACCTTGGTTTTGTAACCCTAATACCCTTGCCTAACAAAAATCTTTCAATCACAGTTTTAAAATTGTCAATTGACCCGCTGCCTCACCAGCTTTTTGGGGGAGAGATTTCCAGATTTCTGTGCCCCTCTGAATGAAGAAATGCTTCCTGACATCATTTCTGTATGGCCTGGTTCTAACTTTAAGATTAGGCCCCCTCAATGTAGACTCCTCCATCAGAGGAAATACTTCCTTTGTATCTCCTTTTTATCCGTATTTACAATTCCTCTCGAGGGAGTCCTCTGGTGCAGTGGGTAGCATTCCTGCCTCTGGGAAAGAAGCTCTGCGTTCGAGTCCACACCAGGGCTTGATGGCCAATGAAGGTGTGTTCGTAACGAATCGACCCGCAAATCCTTGCAACACACGCCAATGGCAGGTGGTTAAGAGCAGCGGAAATTCCTGGTCAGCCATGTGATAGAAAGAAGGTTGAAACCTCTACCATCACTATCCATAGCTCCAGACTACAATTTGCAGGTAAAGTGCATGATGCTACAGCAACTTGGACTCCCTGAGTGAACTGTAACACACCCCCATAATTCCTTTAATCATGTTCGAATCTTCAATCGATCACCCCTTAATCTTCTACACTGTACTCAAGGGAATACAAGTCTAGTTTATGCAACCTATTCGATTACCATAACAACAACTTTTATTTATATAGTACCTTCGATGTAGAAACCCCAAGGGGTTTCACAGGAGCGTTATCAAACAAATTTTGACACCAAACTTCATGAGAAGATACTAGGACAGGTGACCAAAAGCCTGATCAAAGAGGTAGGTTTTAAGGAAAAGAGAAAAAAATGGAAAAAAGATTGGGCGTGGAAGCAGCAGTCAAAATCTCTGTGCAAATGGATGCAGGGAAACTCAAGTTACATCAAAGGATGGAGTTGTGGAGTAAGGAAGGGAGCTGCCAGCCCAGGAGCCATCAAAACTTTTTCTTAAGGCTATCACCAGAAATTCCTCAATATGTGACCACCTTCTTCTGCATGCACCTGTATATAACAAGGGATGACTCTGTTAACAGGATCTACGCTGGTTGGTTAAGTCAAAACTTCGCAGAGCCTTGCCTTGCTGAGAGCTTGTTGACTTTGTTCAGTGTCAACACTCCTCACCCACACCCAGTGTCCCAGCTATCCCCTATTTATGTGTTCAAATACCCATCACCTGTTTCCCTTAACAATGTAACTGACATTAATAAACCTTAATGTAATTGATAAGACATCAACAAGCAACAGTCTTACCTTAATCATCTGGTTATTTTTTACATAATGCAGGGTATTGGAGCGATTGCCTCCAGCTACTACTGGAGGGTAGGCCAGGAGGTCTGCCCCATGAGCTCGACACTCAAAGTCAAACTGCAATTGAAAAATATTATGGAGTCACAGGTTATGAAAGACCACTCACCAAACATGTATCAGGATTTTAACTCTGTACTTAAGTACAATAAACAGACAGCAAACATTTACCTTGAAGCAAAGAGAAAAAAATAAGTTAAATAGTGGCTTTTAAGTTGGCACCTTATCAAATACTAATTCTGTGGATTAATGATAATGCTTACACAATGTTAGTGGATTAAAAGGCTGACGGAATGATTCAACAATGACTGATATAGGTGACCAAAACTCATGATAGAGCTCCTCTTGTTTGAATCAGAATATTACTGAGCCATGGATAGGATTAAAAACAAATTTTAAAATCTTGGCAGTCAAAATTCAATCATCCATGTGCAATCGTCGTTTATCAGTTAATCCTTTACCACTTAAAAACTGTAGTAAATTAATTTAATGGTGGTGGAAGCAGATTCAATAGTGACTTTCAAAAGGGAATTGAATAAATATGTGAAGGGAAAACATTTTGCAGGTTTATGGGGCAAGAGGAGGCGAATGAGATTAATTGAATGGTTCTATCAAAGAGGACCAGACATGAAAGGCCTCTCTCTGTGCTGTATGAATCTATGATTCAAAAGATTTGATATGTCACCCTCACTTGTTCCATGTACACCTGGCTGCTACTGCTCATAAAAGCATCCACAAAAAACTTTGCTGCTTACCTTCGCATAAAGATAGGACTCATCAACTGGAGCCTTGGATGAAAGCATTGTGCTGATGAAAGCCTGAAAATAAACAGCCAGCCTTGAATCGGCTCCTCAGTAACTTGGAAATTTTGCAAAATACAGAGCAGCAGTAGCTGAACAACTTAAACACAGAACCAGAGGCACTGGGCTAAGCACACACAGATTTGAGACTCATCAGAGTAGAAATTGGTACGCAGTGTGCCCTTTTCTCGGGTGTAAAGTACACCCATTTAGCAATAGAGTGTGTCCTGTCCAGAAGACAGGAAGGAGAAAATATATATTAATACATATCTCTCTCTCTCTACGTCAACCTGGCTACGTTATAAAATTATTATTTTAAAAATGGGCAAGACTAGCCATTACTCATACCAGAGAAATTTCTAACCTTTACACAAACAGCAGAAACTCGTTGTATCTAAAAAGGTGTTAATGCACCCCCGGAACTGCACAAAACCTCTTTACATTTCTAAAGAATTCTAGCCACCAGAGGCAGTATGTTTGCAAAAGACAAAAGGAACCCTGACTCCTCTATTAAACATCTCAAGATTCCAGGCCTGGGAAAATACATCCTTTATCCAAGACCCAGGAGAAGAAGTGGGAGGTATGTCACATGACCCCCCCGCCGAGCCACTAAACTTGCAATATTGCCATGGGGAACTGAACCCAGACGGTCCACCATTTTATCGTCTAACAGGTAGCAGTAGGAAGAGCTCTATCCAGGTGAAGTGCCTGGCCCTCATCTACACCGTGAACTACTGGAACATTGGAACTTCTGAACCTGTGCCTTCAAGACTAATTCATCTCTATGTGCCTTCTCCCATCGTGGAAGTCCTCGCTTCTGGAAAATGGAACCACCCTGCAACAGTTCCAGCCGGCTAATCTCTGAAGGAATACATCACTGGATTTTTCATTCATGGACTCAATGTGAACGTAACTCTTGTTTTTATTGTGGTCTTGCCCTGTACCCCTTTCTTTCCTTTATCCCTCTTTTAACTGCACTGGTGCAAAAAGGGTTGGACATTGTGAAACTACTTTCTCGTGTTTTGTATGTGTGCGCTCGTGTGCAAAATAAACCGACCTCTTATTTTACCTTAAGCTTGCTGTGGGGTTATTAATAGAGGATTGGATCACTCCAAACTGAAGGGCTGGGGAAAATATGCCAACACTTATAAAGGGGGAAATCAGAAATCAAAAACACCTTTCTGTTTATGGATGGATAGCAAAAGGAGAAATCAGGGCTGTTTAAATTAATCCCCTGCAGTCGGTAACAAATGACAGTGGGCCAATCTGGGAAGGCATCGGTTCCACTGCAAAATTTATGGGGTGCGTTTTTTAGGCGGTCCAGACTGATGGCTAAGACATATGTTCATCCCCTTGCATATCTTAATGAGAAACTAATTGCCTGGTTTAGGAAGCCCTGTCTGGTATTGGGCTGCCCTGAATGCAGCAGGGAACTCGGTCTACTATGCTCAGGATACCCAGGTTTCCATTCAGCCTAACTGGCAATCCCGAAAGGGGCAGCTGGAGGTTGCCACCAAAAACGTAAGATTCTCATAAAAAATCATTACTTCTCCAGGCTCCACAGCAGTCCAGAAGATAACTGTGCTGCCCACGGCCCCTTCCTGGCTGTATTACCCCCTCCTCCAGACGTGCTTTTCACCAGTGAGCTGCCTGGGGATGCTCAGTAGGCATCAGCTGTTCACCAGTCTAACTTCGATGAGGCCCAAGGTCCAGTTTTAATCAGGTCTCAGGGCTTCCTGTCCGGCGCTTTGATCGCTCTCTGCAAACAGCTCGTGCCTGTGATTCTGACCCCATCAGATCTCTTGCCACGCCTTCACTTGGAAGTCTGCCAAAGAAATGAGTAGAACCCACTATCCTTTGGTGGCGTGGATAGCCAACTGAGACTCAATGCAGACTTGGATCTCCCAGTGTACATTACAACCAACATGTTGGCAATTGCTGTATCTTAACGGCTTCACGTTAGGGTTGTTACCTGAACAAAAGGATTATCTTTTGTAGGAATAAGCAGGATTGCTGATTGCGTGTACAGGGCCTCTTCTTGATTAATTCCTCATGCCCATTTTAAAGCTGAGTGGGGGACCAGGGAGATCCGAGTCTCAATTGCCAGACTATGAGTTGTGATGGTCGTGGGGTGGGGGGAATTGGTGCCCCTGAATTACAGAAGGGAAAATTAGCTAGTGTTCCTGCTCCAGCTTGCTATCCACTAAGTCTTGCTCGAAAGGGCATCAGTTAATAGGAACATAGGAAACAAGAGGCCATTTGGCCTCTCAAGCCTGCTCCATCATTCAACTAGATCATGGCTGATCTTGTACCTCAACGTCATCTTCCTGCGTTATCCCCGTATGCTTGATATCTTTAATATATAGAAATCTATCGATCTCCGTCTGGAACGTACTCAATGAATGAGCTTCCACAGCCCTCTAGGATAGAGAATTCCAGAGATTCACCACCCTCTGAGTGAAGAAATTCCTCCTCATCTCAGTCCTGAATGGCCTGTCCCTTATTCTGAGACTGTGTGCCCTGGTTCTAGAGCCCCCAGCCAGGGGAAACATCCTTCCTGCATCTACTCTGTCGAGCTCTGTAAGAATTTTGTGTGGTTCAGTGAGATCACTTCTCATTCTTCTAAATTCTAGAGAATTCAGGCCCAGTCTCCTCAATCTCTCCTCATAGGACAATACCGCCAACCCAGGGATCAGTCTGGTGAATCTTCGTTGCACTCCCTCTACGGCAAATATATGCTTCCTTAGATAAGGAGACCAAAACTGTACACAATACTCCAGAAGTAGTCTCACTTAGGCTCTATACGATTGCACAAATGCTTCTTTACTCCTGTGCTCAAATCCTCTTGCAATAAAGGTCAACATACCATTTGCCTTCCTAATTGCTTGCTGCACCTGCATGCTGCCTCTCAGTGACTCATGAACAAGGACACCCAGGTCCCTTTGGACATCAACGCTTCCCAATCTCTCACCATTTAAGAAATACTCTGCATTTCTGTGGATAACTTCACATTTTTCCACATTATATTCCATGTGCTATGTTCTTGTTCACTCACTTAGCCTGCTAAATCACTTGAAGCCTCCTTGCATCCTCTTCACAACCCCATTCCTATCTAGTTTTGCGTTATCAGCAAACTTGGAAATATTACATTTGATCCCCGCATCTAAATCATTTATATAGATTGAATAGCTGGGGCCCAAGCACTGATCCTTGCGTTATCCTGCAAATCTGAGAAGGACCCGTTTATTCCTACTCTTATTTTCTGTCTGTTGATTAATTCTCAACACATGCCAGCATATTACTCCCAATCCCGTGCTCTAATTTTGTTTACTAACCTCCTTATCGAAAGCCTTCTTAAAATCCAAATACATCACATTTACCAGTTCCCCCTTATCTAATCTGCTTCTCACATTCTCAAAAAACTCCAACATGATTTTTTCAGCCAGCACAGACATGATGGGCTGAATGGCCTCTTTCTGTGCCTAACTTTGCTATGGTTCAATGTTTGTCAAACAAGTTTTCCTTTTCACAAATCCATGTTGATTCTGCCCAATCGTCCCATTATTTTCTAGTGTCCATTAATCACATTCTTTATTATAGATTCTAGCATTTTCCCCACTACTGAAGTCAGGCTAACAGGTCTGCAGTTCCCTGTTTTCTCTCTCTCTCCCCTTTCTCAAATAGCAGGGTTACATTTGCTACCTTCCAATCTGCAGGAACCATTCCAGAAACTATAGAAATTTGAAAGGTGACGACCAACACATCCAACTGTCTTTACAGCCACCTCTTTCAACACTCTGGGATACAGATCATCAACTCCAGATGATTTATCAACTTTCAGTCCCATTAATTTCTCCATGGCTGGGTTGGGGTTCACTGTCCACACACACTGCCTATCCTTGCACAGGAAAATGCTCCCTTGGGTGAGGTAATGTGTGGGTATTGCTGCCAAGAACTTTAGGGCTGTACTGGAGACCGGTGCCTTCAGAAGTGAAAGTGTGACGAAAATATTTATAGCATACAAACAGGCCATTCATCCAATCAATGCTGGTGTTCATTCTCCGCATAAGCCTCCTCCCGCTCTACTTCATCTGTCCCCATGCCTTTCTCTCTCATGTTTATCCCCCTTAAGTGCATCTTTGCAATTTTCCCCAATTACTCCATGTGGTAGCGAGTTCCCCATACTCACCACTCTCTGAGAAAAGATATTGAATGCCCTACTGGATTAATTAGTGACTCCAGGCTAATCAGTTTAATCTCGGTGGTGGGAAAGATTTTAGGAATGATCATTTGGTACAAAATTAACAGTCACATGGGCAAAAGCATTAGAGAGAGTGCAGAAAAGCTTCAACAGGATGGCTCCAGGGATGAGGAAATTCAATTACGTAGAAATATTGGAGAAGTTTGGACTGTTCTCCTTGGAGAAGATCGAGAGGAGATTTGATGGAGGTGTTCAAAATCATGAAGGCTCTGGCCAGAGCAGATAGGGAGAAACTGTTCCCATTGGTGCAAGGAGCGAGAAGAAAAGGACACAGATTTAAGGGAATTGACAAGAGAAGCAATGGAGACATGGGGAGAAACTTTTTCATGCAGCGAGTGTTCAAGATCTGGAATGCACTGCCTGAATGTGGGGGAAACAGAATCAATCCAGGTTTCAAAAGGGAATTGGATTATTGTCTGAAAGAAAATAAAAATCAGGATTATGGGAAATGGCAGAGGAATGGCACTCAGTGAACTGCCAGCACGAAGAAGATGGACTGTTTACGCTGGAATCATGCTATGACCCTAAATGTGGATTAAGGAAAATCAGCAGGGATTTGTTAAGAGCAAATGGTGTTTAACTTGCTTGAATTTTTTGATGAAGTGAGAGAGGGTTCGTGAGAATAACGTGGTTGATGTGGTGTACATGGACTTTTAAAAAGCATTTGAAAGAGTGCCACATAACAGGCTTGTCAGCAAAGTTAGGGCTCATGGAATAAAAGGGACAGTAGTAGCATGGTTACGAAATTGGCTGAGTGACAGGAAACAGACAGTAGTGGTGACTGGATATTTTTGGAGGGAAGTATATAGTGGGATTCCCCAGGGGCCAGTGTTCGGATTCCCTGTCTTTCTTGATCTATATTAATGACTTAAGACTTAGGTGTACAGGACATGATTTCATGTTTGTGAATAGCACAAAACATGGAAGTATTGTGAACTGTGAGGAAGATAATGATAAACCTCAACATGACATAGAAAGGCTGGTGGAATGGGTGGACAAGTGGCAGATGAAATTGAATGCAGAGATGTGTGAAGTGATTCATTTTGGTAGGAAGAATGAGGAGAGGTTAGATAAAATAAAGAGTATATTTCTAAAGCAGGTGCAGGAGGGAGGAACCTTGGGGTATATGTGAACAAATCACTGAAGGCGGCAGGGCAGGTTGAGTAAGTGGCTAATAAGGCACCTGGGATCCTATATATAGAAGCATAGAATACAAGAGCAAGGAAGCTATGTTAAACCTGTATAAAACACTGGTCTGGCCTCAACTAGAGTACTGTGTCCAGTTCTAAGCACCGCACTTTATGATGAATGTAATGGCATTAGAATGCAGAAGAGATTCACAAGAATGGTTCCACAGTTCAGTTACATGCATAAATAGGAGAATATGGTGATTTTCTTCTTGGAGAGAGATGGTTAAGAGGAGAATTGATAACAGTGCTCTAAAATTGAAGGGTCTGGATAGAGTAGATAGGGAGAAACTGTTTCCACTGACAGAAGATTTGAGAAACAGAAGACACCGATTTATGGAGGAAAAACTTATTCACGCAGTGAGTGATTAGGAAAGGAATGCACTACCTGAGTGTGGCGGAGGCAGATTCAATTGAAACCTTTGAAAGCGAATTGGATAACTATCTGAAGAGAAAATATTTGCAGGACTACAGTGATAAGATGGGTGAGTGGGACTAGGTGAGTTACTCTTGCAGGGAGCCAGCATGGACACAACGGGCCGAATGGCTTTCTCTGCGCTTGTAACCATTCTATGATCTTATATTTGTGGCATCTAGTTTTGGGGTCCTCTCCAAGTGGAAACCATAAAACTGGAAAAAATGAGATTCATCCTCTCTTCAACAGAAACACTATTCCTGTAACCCTTGCTCCCCATACTCTGTTATAACCTACCTCGGAGGTAATCTTTGCAGCCATCTTCATGAGTGCAATCTCCGTGTCCGACTTAATGAGCCGTAGGTATTGAACAAGTCTCCGAACTGGCTGGACAGTGTTGCTGCTTTGAGTCTTAGTATCTATTAAGGGCTGCATGTATTCCTTGTGTAACCCTGGGTGAACAGCTGACCCACTGTCGTACCACACCGTGCAGCCTTCATCTATTTAAGAAATGGAAAGGAGGCAGAGGCAATTCTTTGGTCAGTACAGTGAAACAACTTTCATTCATACAGTGTCTTTGACATAGTGCTTGATAGAAGTGTTATTGAACAAAATTTGACACTGAGCTCATACTATTAGGACATTAGACCCAAAGCTTGTTCAAAGAGGTAGGTTTCAACTCAAAAGCAAACAAGAAGCATTATTGTAATCTGGCTCTGCTCTGAGCTGCTGCCTAAAAGCCAGCTGGGTGCAGGTTTGTGGATTTCCCTGCAATCTTTCCAACTTGATCCTACCACACAGGAATCGCACTCCCCATTCAGTCATCAGCTGTTTGCCTCCTTTGCTGCAGGAGAATTAGCCTCATTATCGACTGGCTGAAAGGGAAACAGCACTTCTGACTGCTCTCTCAGTTGTGCACGGGGACAGAGGAGGAACAGAATCATACAGCACTAAAATAGGACATTCAGCCCATCATGGTTGTGTTGGTTCACTGAAAGAGCGACGCAATTAGTCTTGCTCCCCTGCTCTTTCCCCATAATCTTGCAAAATTTTCCCATCAAGTATTTATCCAATTTCCTTGTGAAAGTTACTATTGAGTCTGCTTCGAGCACCCTTTCAGGCAGTGCAGTCTAAAAGTATCTCGTCTTTCCCCATGGATTTTTGGTCAATTATCTTAAATCTGTGTGCTCCAGTTATTGACCCCTTGCTAATGGAAACAGTTTCTCCCTATCTACTCTATCAAAGCCCCATATAATTTTGGAGACCTCTATCAAATCTTCTCTTAACCTCTCTGCTCGAAGGAGGATAATCTCAGATTCTTCCATCTATACATATAATTAAAATCCCCCATCCCTGGTACCATCCTGGTAAATATCCTCTGCAGCCTATTCAAGACTTAACATCCTTAATAAAGTGGGGTGCCCAGAATTTGACACAATCCCTCAACTGAGGTCCAACCAGTGATTTAGAAATGTTTAGAATAACCCTCTTGCTTTTGTACTCGATGTTCTACTTTTAAAGCCAATGTTCCCCTTGCCTTTCTTAACAGATTGATCAACTTGTCCTGCCACCTTCAAAGATTTGTTGTCAAGTTATCTTTTACTAGTCTGAATTCTGCCTGGAGCATTCCAGATTAAACTTTTCCGTGCCAAAAACCAAGTTCCGAGCCTCTGTAAAATCACAACTCAGGTACTTGCTTTCTAAGTTGAAATTCCAGGCCTCTCCAGTATTGATAGATACAGCCATGTCCAAATGGACACGTTTTCAGTCATGTTTAGGTCTGCACAGACCCTTCTGTCACTCCTCAAGAGGGCAGCAAGGTGCTCAACAATTAATAACTCTTTGCCTTCCTGCAGCACCACCCATAAGAAGGAAGAGGGCTCACAATGCTTTAATTAAGGAGGAAAAACAATGCATTATGGAGGGAAAAAAGGGATACGACCAGGGTGAACCTTTATTCCTTTCATCATCTTGACCTGCCACCTTCAAAGGGTGGGTATGTGAGCCCCAGGTCTCTCCGTTCCTGCAATCCACTGGAAAATCGCTGCATCTAGTTTATGTTGCCACTCCTCATCTTCCTTCCAGAATACATCACTTCACAATTCCATTACATTTCATCTGCCATTTCACCAGAGTTACGTCTCCCTGAAGTCTGCTACTTTCCTCCTCACTATGTACTACATTTCCAACTATGTGTCATCTGCAAACTTTGAAGTTATCCCTCTGTACCCAAGTTCAGGCCAGTAATATATATCAAAAAGAGCAGTGGTCCGAATACTGACCCCTGGGAGACAATATTATATGCTCGCACCAATTTGGAAAACAGCTCCTCACTATTACTCTCTTTTTTCAGTCTTGCGAGCAATTTAGTGTCCACGCTGCCATTGCCCCTTTCATTTCATGGGCTTCAGTTTTGTTAACAAGTCTATCATGTGGTACTTTATCAAACACCTTTTGAAAGTCCACATCCACACTGACTGTACTACCTTCATCAATCCTGTCCATTGTTTCATGGAAGAATTCAATCAAGTTAGTCCGAGACTACTGGCCTTTAACAAATTCATGCCAGCTGTCATTTACTAACCTGGTTCTTCCAAATGACAACGAATTTTGTCTCAGATTATCGTCTCTAGAAAATTCACATCACAGACATTAGGCTAACTGGCCAGTACTTTATCTCTCGCCCCTTTTTTGAACGCAAGAAAAATCAAGAAAAAATCTGGAAAAATAAGTGACTGAAAAAAATCAAGGTTGGCAGAAATTACTTCCACTGTGACATTCGAGTATTCTGAGGTTGGCTGGTTAATCATCAACATTCCCCCCACAGCACTGCAGACTTGCTGACCTCCAATATCAGATCACAAACTTTACCGCACATGATTGACTCAATTCCAGTCTCCACATTTCTTTTGGTGTCAACATAGTCCAAAGAGACTCTGATTACTTCCACCAATCCTCCCTCGGTGGGGGCGGTGGTTATTACCTGGTCACTGGAAAGTGACATGTTTGAACTCTTGCTAGGTTGAGAAGAACAATTGACCAGCAAATATAAACCCAGACAGGACATTTACATCAAGCCATTTGAACAGTCTTTCCACCATTTGTAGGTGCAGTACTTCAGCAGCAACTTTAGATCTCTCTGAATTTCAACTGAACCCCCTGGAAATTCACATGCAGAATCATACAGCCCATTTGTCATTCAGCCCATCTGAAGAGCCCTCCAATTATTCTGACTCCCTTGATTTTTGCTAGTGACTCTGAAAATGTTTCCTTTTGACAATGACTTATATATAATATATATCTATATAGCATTAAATAACACAATAAAACTTCCAAAGGTGATTTACATGAACATTATAAAACAAAGTCTGACCTCGAGTCACATAGGGAGATATTAGGCTAGATGACCAAAAGCTTGGTCAAAGTGGGAGGTTTTAAAGTGTGCGTGAAAAGGGGAAGGTGAGGTATAGAGGAGGAGATATATTGGGAGGGTATTCCAGAGCTCAGGGCCCAAGCAACTGAAGGTGCCACCGCTAATAGTGGAGCGAATATGACTGGAGATGCGCAAGAGGCCAGAGTTAAAGGATCGCAGAACTCTGGGGGTTGTGAGGCTGGAGGAGATTACAGAGTCTTTCAATTCTTTCATGGGATGTGGGGATTAGCCTGGGCGTCTGGATTAGTAATCCAGTGACATTATCACCACGTTACCATCTCACTGATAGGGAGGGGTGAGAGCATGAAGGGATTATGTAGAGGTCCAGTTCCTTTTTGAAATGTAATATTGAATCTGATTCCATCACACTTTCAGCCAGTGCATTCTGGATCATAGTAAAACCATTTCTCTTAATCTTCACCCTACCTGATTCTTAGATCAATTATTTGAAATGTGCCCTCCTGTTATTAACCCTTCTGCTGGTGGAATAAATTTCTCCCCATTTGTCCTATCAAAACTGATTGAACTTTGAACACATTTTATTAAATCTCTTTTTAAACTCCTCTGCTCTTAAAGAGAACCTCTCTAATCTCTCCAGATAACTGAAATCCCTCATCTCTGGTACTATTCTAGTAAATCTCCTCCACACCCTTTCCAAGGCTTGAAGGTCCTGTTTCATTGCAGACATAATTGCATAGCTGGAGCCCAGCAGCAGTTAGCCTAACTTTCTGAATGGCCCCACTGGTTACCTAACAAACATCTGGCCTCCGCTGGTGCTTTGGACATTCAGGACTGCTCATCACCAAATGCTTAACCCAGGTCCTCGAATAAGGAGCTTTAACAAAGAGATTGAATCTGGGACTTTTCTGGTCTGTGTAGCTCATGCCACCAGGCATTGTGTTTACCAACGAATGCACTAGGAAAGCCCAAGAACATAAGAACTAGGGGCAGGAGTAGGCAATTCAGCCCCTCGAGCCTGCCCCACCATTCAATATGATCATGGCTGATCTCATTTCGGCCTCAACTCCAATTTCCCGCCCTCTCCCCATAACATTTCAACCCATTACTAATTAAAAATCTGTCTATCTCCTCCTTAAATTTACTCAGCGTCCCGGCATCCACTGCACTCTGAGGTAGTGAATTCCACAGATTCACGACCCTTTGCGAAAAGTAATTCCTCCTCATCTCTGATTTAAATCTACCACCCCTTAGCCTAAAATTATGGCCTCTCGTTCTAGAATGTTCCAGAAGGGGAAACATCCGCTCCACGTCTACTTTGCCTATCCCCTTTAACATCTTATATACCTCAATTAGATCTCCTCTCATCCTTCTAAATTCTAGCGAGTATAGGCCTAACCTGCTCCATCTCTCCTCATTAGACAAGCCCCACATCTCTGGAATCAATCTAGTGAACCTCCTCTGAACCGCCTCCAGTGCAACTACATCCTTCCTCAAGTAAGGGGAACAAAACTGTGCACAGTACTCCAGGTGCGGTCTCACCAATGCCTTGTACAGTTGCAACAACACTTCCCTATTTTTATACTCTATTCCTTTAGCAATAAATGCCAAAATTCCATTTGTCTTCCTTCTTGCCTGCTGTACCTGCATACTAGCTTTCAGTGATTCATGCACCAGGACACCCAGATCCCTCTGCACTGAAGCATTCTGAAGTTTCTCTCCATTTGAATAATAAATGGCCTTTTTATTCTTCCGACCAAAATGGGTAACCTCACACTTATCCATGTTAAACTCCATCTGCCAAATTCTGGCCCATTCACCTAACCTGTCCATACCCATTTGCAAATTTCTTTTTTCTTCATTGCAACTTACTTTCCCACCTATTTTGGTGTCGTCTGCAAATTTAGCTGTAGTACCTTTTACCCCTGAATCCAAGTCATTAATATAGATTGTAAATAGTTGGGGCCCAAGGACCGAACCCTGTGGAACCCCACTAGTTACAGCTTACCATCCAGAAAAAGACCCATTTATCTTGACTCTGCTTTCTGTTGGTTAGTCAATCCTCTATCCAAGCTAATATATTACCCCTAACTCCATGTGATCTTCTCGTGTACTAATCTTTTGTGCACGGCATTGAATGCATTCTCAGGCCTTCATAGGTAAAATCATCCGCAACACCACACAAACTGATCTTAGTTATGAGCAGTTGTTGAGTAACGGCAGATTACATTAATGTTTTAAAATTTGTCACAGAAAGATCGGGAAATTTACTGTTAAATTAAAATCCTAGCATGAATGTATGTCAAAAAGTAGCCTCGCGTCATTAGAAACATTGATGGAAATGAATCAACGGGAATGGCTACCAGCAGATGCAAATCGCTTCTGTTCGTTTAATCATCCATGTAAAACATTTACGGGTGGGGGGTGGGGTCTGGATTGCTCCAGGCAAGGTGCCCAGAGCACTCCCAGGTCAGCAACAGTGCAGAGCCGACGTAGAGCTCCCTCTACTCTGCTCCTGCAGTGGATGCTAACCTCCAGCCTCTAAATGGTGATCCTGGTCTGACATTTCCATTCCCCATAGAAACAATTCCTGTGGCCATGCTGAATGAGGCTGTCACTCCAGATCCCACATGCATGAAAATCAGACGTTACTGACCTTTAAACCTCTGCACATATTGTCCAAACTCCTCAGTAGCGTAGGCCTCATCCACCCCTGTGAGGGAAACTGCACCATCTACCCCAGAGCGTGGGCCATCCCATAGTTCTCGGTTCTGGTTCCGCCTTGGCACAAATAAGACAGTCTTGTGGGATGGCAGGCTCTTTCCAGGAATACTGTGGAGTAGCAGAATGCTGTCCGGCTCCTGAAAGCCACAGAGGTAAAGGAAGTTTGTGTTCTGGTGGAAGGGGAAAGGGATATCGTTCGTCATGTAATAAGTGGGGTGGGACAGCAGAATGACGGCATGGTCAGAAGTCCCCAAGGTCTCGGCTTCTTTGTGGATCAGGCTCAGCAGTTTGTGTCGACGCAGGGCATATTCCACCTGTGACAACCCAGGTGTCACCTCGCCTGTAAATGATGCAGAAATACAGTCACACTCTCTGAAGTACTATACCTTCTTGATGTGCTCATCACAGCATCAGAAAATGGTAGGATTCCAAAGCAGGTGAGAGAGGGAAGGAGGTTCGACCACTCTTCTCTCCCAGATGCTGACCAAGTGGGTTTCCAGTGTTATTTCACATTCCTGGAATTAACATTGTTGCTTATCATTGAGCACTTCTTCTGACTAATCCAAACCCTAAATAAATCAGCTGCAACAGAGATGAATAGCATTGATGGATTTAACAACTTATATTTATATAGCATCTTTAATCTAATAAAACGTCCCAAGGTGCTTCACAGGAGCATTAAAAGCAAAGTCAGACACTGAGCCACATAAGGAGATATTTGATCAGTTGACCAAAAGTTTGGTCAAAGAGATAGGTTTTAAGGGGTGCCTTTAAGGTGAAAAGTGAGGTAGAGAGGCATAGGGAGGGAATTCCAGAGCTTGGGGCACAGGCAACTGATGGCATGGCCACCAATTAGAATTGAGGATGTACAAGAGGCCAGAGTTAGAGCAGCTCAGCTACCTCAGAGGGTTGTGGGTTTGGAGGACGTTACAGAGGTCGGGAGGGGCAAAAGCTGAAGATAGATATGTACATAAGGAACAAAGGAACCAAAGGTTATGCTGATAGGACGAGGTGAAGACGGGTGGGAGGAGGCCTGTATGGAGCATAAACACTGACATGGAACCTGTTGGGCCGAGTGGCCTTTTCTGTGCTGTACATTCAAGAAAAACTTTCATTTATATAGCGCCTTTAAAACAATACATTATCCATTTGTTTTTTGTTAACCGCTTTCATCACTGTGCTTGAGATTTTCTTTCTTTTTTGTTGGGACGAACCACTTTTAAAAGCATAATTTTGTCTCTCAAGTTTTCCCTCAGTGTTGGAGACAAACAGACAGTCAATCTTGTTCTCTGCCACAGTGGCATAGCACTGAGGAGGTCAGTGACAACAGCTCCCTGGTGCCTGGATTTATTCTTACAGCAGTGTGCGATGGAATCATCTAATATCGGGCTATAGAAGCATTGCATTTGTAGATGATATTTATGAATGTAATGGACACTCAAAGGCTTGCAGTGGCTAGAGTCTTCAGCTTTGAGCTCACAAAGTTTTATCGATTCCCTCTGCTGGGTGGGAAATCAGGGTCCAGTGCAGAAACCCAGCAATGCCTTAAATCCACGTTGCCATTATTAGCTTATTTACAAAGGGAACTGGCAAAAAAACTGGACACAAGGTGAGGTTTATTTGTTTAAACACAATGAGTTGTTGTGATCTGGAATGCGCTGCCTGAAAGGGTGTGGTAGCAGATTCAATAGGAACTTTCAAAAGAGAATGCTTGAAGGGGAAAACTTTACAGGGCTTATGGGAAATGGGCAGGGAAGTGGGACTAACTGGACAGCTCCTTCAAAGAACCAACAAAGACATGCTGGGCTAAATGACCTCCTTCTGTGCCGTCTCATCCCATGAGCTTGATGCCAACAGATTGCACTGCCCTTAATTTCTGCCAGAAAGGCCACAGCACTAAGACAGGCCTTTCCAAATCTCAAAACCCACAACACTGAATCCAGCAAGGAAGAAATATAAACACAACGGGAGCCAAATGCAGATTGGTTTGCTTAGGTTTGGAAGCTGCCTATTGGACAAATACGCATTCATCAAATCACTCACTTTTTCATTTAACTCCATACCTGTTTTAAGGAGGTGGGGGTGTGTGAAAGGGCTTGGCTGCCCGAGGTAGCGAAGGGGCAGGTTCTTCTGTCCAGAAGGTATTATGGAAAATTTCTTGCGGAAGCAGATATCACATCCTGAAGAATGGAAAGTGCAGAGGACCATTAAATCAGCCTCTTCCAGAGGAAACGTAACGCAGAATTAAAATGATGAAGGGTTCAGCGATTCTACATTCACACCTTGCCTGAACAAATTCATTGTTAAAGCTGTTTCTAATCCAAAACCTTTTTGGTCCAACAACAAAATTCAGCAATAGCTCAGAAGTTACTCTCAAAATCCATCCTGGTTATAGGGGTGAGGGGACTGGCAAATGATCTATTATCTAACTCTAATACAAGCAGAGGTGGACTTGTTTGTCCCAGAAGGGCACAGGAATGTGCCAAAAATACAGCGCCACTGATCTAGTCCAAGTATATGGTTCCAAAGAAGAGTCATAGGGACTCGAAATGTTAACTCTGTTTTTCTCTCTCCACAGACGCTGCCAGGCCTGCTGAGTTTTTCCAGCACTTTGTTTTGATACCACAGATCTCTTCACAGGGCACTTGGAAAATCTCCCGATTTCCCTGTGGCTGATCCACCCCTGTAAAGAAGCTCCTGGTTCAGCAAATTAAGTCTGCACTTCCATCACCTCCAAGTTCCCCTCCAAATCACACATATAGAATGACACCATCCTGGCTTGGATACACAGCGCCATTATCATTGGGACAAAATCCTGAAAAATCTCTCCCTAACAGTATTGTGGGACTGCAGTTCGTCTTCTCCACCAGAGTCAGCGGTGCCATTTTTTTTGAACAAGAGCTCCCAACAGCTCTACTACCCCAATGCCCTTTAGGGAGGGAAATCTGCCATCCTTACCTGGTCTGGCCAACACGTGACTCCAGACCCACAGCAATATGGTTGACTCTTAACTACCCTCTGAAACTGCCAAGCCAGCCTCTCAGTTCAAGGGGAATTAGGGTTGGGAAACAAATATTGGCCTCGTCAGCAACGCCCATATCCCATGAAAAAGTAAAAATCACACAATTGATCGGTGATACATTTTTTCATAGGAATGCAAAGGATCCTGCAGTTGGAACTGAATAATAAAGAAAGGCTGTAGAGATACTTTAATAGGGAAATCAAGTTGGTGAGGCCAGAAAGAAAATCTGCAGGCCATATGCACACATCTTCCAGTGGAAACCCAGGGGCAAATTGTCTCGTTCCAACAAAGGGTCGTGAACCTGAAACGTTAACTGTTTCTCTCTCTCTCCACAGATGCTGGTTATTTCCAGCATTTTCTGTTCTTGTACAAAATTCTCTTCTTCAGTTACATGGCAAAGGGGGTTTCAAGAGAGAGACAGAATAAGGTCAAAAAATGGTCATTTTGATGCTTAAAAATCTCCTCTGCACCTTTCCGAAGGAGAGTCATACTGGGCTCGGAACATTAACTCTCTTTCTCTCCCCCACAGATCTGCTAGGCGTGAGACTTTCCAGCACTTTGTTTTTGATGCCTGGACACCTTGTTCTTCCCTCCTCACACATTTACAGGGTTGGGTGCAAAACTTTCATATTCATTCCCCACCTCCCAAGTCTACCTTTAGTTCAAAAGTTCTTAATTCAGGAGCTGGACATTTGGGCCACCTACATGACATTGCAAGTGTCTTTTGTGAGAGTGACCAGCTCATAAATAAATATGCTCCCTCCCCACAATCTGGATTCTCTAACCTTGAATCCTGAGTTTCTTTAAAGCTGAGCTGGTGATTCTTAATGTTTTAGCAAACATAATTAACTGTCAGTCAGCATTATTATTATTATTTACAAACGTTATGGACACAGCCCACGTTAAGCTCAGATTCCCACATTTGTGGCCAAAAGACTTCCCTCCAGGGCCGTTCTCAGCCTCGTCGCATCCTGATGACGCCACGAAGAGCTTCCCGCCCGTCCATTGGTCAGTAATTATGCCATCCTCGAAGACTATTGGCTGCTCGGAAGGCCCCCCCGGGTCAGCTGCCGTGGCCGAGCCAGGGTCGGCCCGGGCGATTAAAAACTCCCCGGGCAGCTCTGTTTGCGGAAAAGGGTCAAATCGCCCGCTAATTGGCGCCAAGAAAAAACAAGGGTGCGATACCCAAAGACGCCTTAGATAGTTTCAGCCGGGATCGCCTCGACATCCAAAAGCAGGCAGTGGACGGGGCGACCATGTCCAGAAAGTTCCAGAAGGCACCGCCAGCGGGGTGAACGGCGCGCATGCGCGTGGAGTGGGGGAGGAAAGGAGAGTGGCAGCGCGCAGTAAGTCAGTCAGCATGGACCCACAGAAACTTCGGGACCTCAGCGCCTTTGTGCAGCTTTGCAAAGGGAACCCGGCCATTCTGCACATGCCCGAGCTGCGCTTCTTCAGAGACTGGCTGGAAAGGTAAAGGTTTGGGGGAGGGGAGAACATTGGGAAGGGATTAATAGAGGGGGGGAGGGGTCAGATGTGAGGCGGGGGGGAGGGGTCAGATGTGAGGCGGGGGGGGAGGGGTCAGATGTGAGGCGGGGGGGGAGGGGTCAGATGTGAGGCGGGGGGGGAGGGGTCAGATGTGAGGCGGGGGGGAGGGGTCAGATGTGAGGCGGGGGGGCGGGGTCAGATGTGAGGCGGGGGGAGGGGTCAGATGTGAGGCGGGGGGGAGGGGTCAGATGTGAGGCGGGGGGAGGGGTCAGATGTGAGGCGGGGGGTCAGATGTGAGGCGGGGGGTCAGATGTGAGGCGGGGGGGTCAGATGTGGGGGGAGGGGTCAGATGTGGGGGGAGGGGTCAGATGTGGGGGGAGGGGTCAGATGTGGGGGGAGGGGTCAGATGTGGGGGGAGGGGTCAGATGTGAGGCGGGGGAGGGGTCAGATGTGAGGCGGGGGGAGGGGTCAGATGTGAGGCGGGGGGAGGGGTCAGATGTAAGGCGAGGGGGGAGGGGTCAGATGTAAGGCGAGGGGGGAGGGGTCAGATGTAAGGCGAGGGGGGAGGGGTCAGATGTGAGGCGAGGGGGGAGGGGTCAGATGTGAGGCGGGAGGAGGGGTCAGATGTGAGGCAGGGGAAGGATCAGATGTGAGGCGGGGGGAAGGGTCAGATGTGAGGCGGGGGGAAGGGTCAGATGTGAGGCGGGGGGAAGGGTCAGATGTGAGGCGGGGGGAAGGGTCAGATGTGAGGCGGGGGGAAGGGTCAGATGTGAGGCGGGGGGAAGGGTCAGATGTGAGGCGGGGGGAAGGGTCAGATGTGAGGCAGGGGGAGGGGTCAGTTGTGAGGCGGGGGAGGGGTCGGGGAGGCGGGGGAGGGATCGGGGGAGGGGTCGGGGTCAGATGTGAGGCGGGGAGGGGTCAGATGTGAGGCGGGGAGGGGTCAGATGTGAGGCGGGGGAGGGGTCAGATGTGAGGCGGGGGAGGGGTCAGATGTGAGGCGGGGGGTCAGATGTGAGGCGGGGGGTCAGATGTGAGGCGGGGGGTCAGATGTGAGGCGGGGGGTCAGATGTGAGGCTGGGGGAGGGGTCAGATGTGAGGCGGGGGAGGGGTCAGATGTGAGGTGAGGGGGGGAGGGGTCAAATGTGAGGCGGGGGAGGGGTCAGATGTGAGGCGAGGGGGGGAGGGGTCAGATGTGAGGCGGGGGGAAGGGTCAGATGTGAGGCAGGGGGAGGGGTCAGATGTGAGGCGGGGGAGGGGGAGGGGTGAGGCGGGGAGGGGTGAGGCGGGGAAGGGGTCAGATGTGAGGCGGGGGAGGGGTCAGATGTGAGGTGGGGGGAGGGGTGAGGCGGGGAGGGGTCAGGGGGGAGGTGGGGGGAGGTGAGGGGGGTCAGGGAGATGGGGAAGGGGTGGTGGCGGGGAGGGGAGATGGTAGGGTGTGGGAAAAAGGTGGGGTCAGAGCTAGGGGGTCGTGGGGTGGTGGTTCAAGGGGTGGGTTGGGTTGAGGGGAGTGGTGTGGGGGGGGTCATGGGGTGGTGGTTCAAGGGGTGGGTTAGGTTGAGGGGAGTGGTGTGGGGGGGGGGTCACGGGGTGGTGGTTCAAGGGGTGGGTTGGGTTTAGGGGAGGGGACCGGGGATTCGGGAGTAAGGAAGAGGGGAGGGTTTGGAGGGGAAGGTGATGTGGGAAGTGGTGGGGTGTGGTGATTTAACTCATTAAATGTTTTCTGAAAGTGAAGGTACACAATATCTTAAGGGTTATTTTAGTTCATGGGATGTGGGCATCACTGGAAAGGTTGGCATTTTTTGCCCATCCCCAAGTGCCCTTGAGAAGGAGGTGCCACCTTGAACCACTGCAGTCCATTTGGTGTAGGTACACCCACTGTTGCTAGGAAGTCCCAGGATTTTGACCCAATGACAGTGAAGGAATGATAATATAGTTCCAAGTCAGGATAGTGTGTGGCTTGGAATGGTTCTTCCAGGTGGTGGTGTTCCCATGTGTCTGCTGCCCTTGTCCTTCTGGATGGTAGAGGTCTTGGGTTTGGAAGATGCTATCAAAGGAGTTGCTGCAGTGCACCTGGTAGATGGTGCACTAAGATAAAAGCAAAATACTGTGGATGCTGGAAATCTGAAACAAAAACAAAAATTGCTGGAAAAACTCAGCAGGTCTGACAGCATCTGTGGAGAGGAAGACAGAGTTAATGTTTCGAGTCCATATGACTCTTCATCAGAACTAAAGAGAAACATAAATGTGGTGATATGTAAGCTGTCTAAGGGGGGTGGGATAGGTGGAGTTGGATCGAGGGCCAGTGATAGGTGGAGGCAAAGGAGAGATTGCCAAAGATGTCATAAACGAAAGGTCAAAGGGGTGTTGATGGTGGTGATATTAGCTAAAGGATGTGCTAATGGTGACATTAAGGTAGAAAGCAGGATGAGCAAGTGACATACTGCTGCCACTGTGCATTGGTGGTGGAGGAAGTGAATGTTGGAGGGGTGGATGGGGTACCGATCAAGTGAGCTGCATTGTCGCTGATGGTGTCGAGCTTCTTGAATGTTGTTCTTGGAGAGAATCCTCAGCCTCTGATCTGCTTTTGTAGTCACAGTATTTATATGGCTAGTCCAGTTCAGTTTCAGGTCAACCCTCCAAGTTGTTTATTTGTTGATGGAGGATTCGGTGATGGTTATGGTACTGAGTGTCAAGGGGATATGGTTAGATTCTCATGTTGGAGATAGGCAATGCCTGGCACTTGTGTGTTGCGAATGTTACTTGCTGTTTATCCCATTATTACCATTATTCTCTTTTCCATTAACCATTCACATGCTGTTGATTCTAATAGCATGTTTAGTTTTCCTTAAGGGTTCTCTGGGAATTATCAGCTTTTAATTGTTGAAAACATTTTTATTTACATCTTATTTATCTTTGTACACGAGTACTGGTTGGCACTTTCAAAATGCACACATTGTATTATGGTTATTGAAGTTTATTAATGGATTTGGAACATTTAAAAAAGAAGTAATCAGAGTTGAATCATAATTATAGATAATGAGACACTTCGAGGATTTTTGAGTCAGTAATGTAATGATGAAAATCAATTGTGATTAAAAACAGTTCTAATTCTGCACCTGAGATCACCCACATTAAGCGGATTGTCAGTATTGGGTGTTGAGTGGAGAGTAAACATTCACTTTGAAAGTTGGGAGTGTCCTGTTGGGCAGGGGCCTCTATCAGAGTCTCCTCTATTGGGGGACTTGAAGATTTTGCCCTGGGAATGGTGTGAAGTATAAAAGGGTTGGGGGAAGAATGCTTTGGAGCATGGCATCAGCATTTTGCAAAGAGATGAAGGGTTTTTAAAACAACTTAAATGGATTGCAAAATGAATTCAGCAACTTGAAGTTCATACTGTTCATTGAAATCGGGAGAAGGGTTGTAGAGATAAGCCAGGGAACTACAGGCCAGTGAGTCTCATGTCAGTGGTAGGGAAACTATTGGAGAAAATTCTGAAAGAGAGAATCTATCTCCATTTGGAGAGGCAAGGTTTGATCAGGGATAGTCAGCATGGCTTTGTCAGAGGGAGGTTGTGCCTAACAAATTTGATGGAATTTTTTGAGGAGGTGACCAGGTGTGTAGATGAGGGTAGTGCAGTTGATGTAGTTTATATGGATTTCAGCCAAGCCTTTAACAAGGTCCCACATGGGAGACTTATAAAGAGGGCAAAGGCACATGGGATACAGGGTAATTTGAAAAGGTGGATTCAAAATTAGCTTAGTTGTAAGATGATGACAGAAGGATGCTTTAGTGACTGGAAGCCAGTGTCCAGTGGCGTACCACATGGATCTGTTCTCGGTCCCCTATTATTTGTCATTTATATAAATGACATAGATGACTATGTGGGGGGTAGGATTAGTAAGTTTGCGGATGACACAAAGATTGGTTGAGTATTTAACAGTGAGGTTGAGTGTCTTTGGCTGCAGGAAGATATAGACGGGATGGTCAAATGGGCAGATAATTGGCAGATGGAATTTAACCCTGAAAAGTGTGAGGTGATACACTTTGGAAGGAGTAATTTGACAAGGAAGTATTCAATGAATGGCATGACACTAGAAAGTTCAGAGGAACAAAGGGACCTTGGCGTGTGTGTCCATAGATCTCTGAAGGCGGAGGGGCATGTTAGTGGGGTGGTGAAAAAGGCATATGGGACACTTGCCTTTATCAATCGAGGCATAGATTACAAAAATTGGGAGGTCATGTTGGAGTTGTATAGAACCTTGGTGAGACCACAGCTGTAGTACTGTGTGCAGTTCTGGTTGCCACATTATAGGAAGGATGTGATTGCACTGGAGGGAGGTGCAGAGGAGATTCACCAGGATGTTGCCTGGGATGAAACATTTATGTTATGAAGAGAGGTTGGATAGACTTGGTTTGTTTTCGTTGGAGCAAAGAAGACTGAGGGGCAACTTGATTGATGTGTACAAGATTATGAGGGGCATGGACAGGTTCAGTCATGAGGGGGCATAAGGTGAGGGGCAGGAGGTTTAGGGGGGATGTGAGGAAACATCTTTTTACCCAGAGGGTGGTGACGGTCTGGGATGCGCTGCCTGGGAGGGTGGTGGAGGCAGGTTGCCTCACATCCTTTAAAAAGTACTTGGATGAGCACTTGGCACGTCATAACATTCAAGGTTATGGGCCAAGTGCTGGTAAATGGGATTAGGTAGGTGTGTCAGATGTTTCTCACGTGTCGGTGCAGACTCGATGGGCCGAAGGGCCTCTTCTGCAATGTGATTCTGTGAGTGACATTTCAAATCATTCACATTTCGTTAGCTGAGGACTGATCATGTGGAACCATTTGAAACATGAATATTATGATGTGAAATTGAGTGAAAGGCATTTGCTTTGTCAGCTGGTTCTGTTGGCATGGTGCACAAATGACGAGTTGTGTGCCTGTTGTCCTAAAATGTCTTGGCCCGGATTGGTGTACTTGCTGTTCTGAGCAGAATACACTGGATCCTTGTCTGCTGATCTGACAGTGGAGTGCGTGTTTGATTTTCTTCCCGTTTTCTCGACATCTGAAGAGATCAAGCCCCAACTGAAGTGAATTCCATGGGCAGTGGTCATCTTCTAAGATTTTCCAAATGGGTATTTTACTGGCTGTTGATATAATGCTTTCTACTGTGGGGAACATAATAGCCAAGGTTGTTCTGGTAGTTTCTCTCCAGACATCCGAGGTATGTGGATTCTACTGGGGAGTCACTGGCTAGCAATCAGCAATGGAAATCCTGCCAGATGCTTCTCTTTCTAACCCGTGATGCAATGGTCAGTTCACATTGGGCTAACTCTTTACAGACCAGAGATTATTTGTGATCCTATCAATCTGTGTAGCTCCAAGACTGTTTCATCTCAAATCCATTGGTGCAGTGCCTTGCTGCTTCTGTAATGCTCTCATGAGAGCTGGCTGCTGCTAAAATGCTGTCCTACTAATAAACAGCACGTAGGAGGATCTATTTAGTAATGGAATTGTTGACGGGGGTCAATATTTGTAGCTTTTGATGTGTAATTTGGCTGTTCTGAATTTTAACAAGAGGGGGCTATTCAAACTGGGAAACTGAGAATGAAATTTATTCCAGTGGTCTGAAATTGGAGCACTTGGTTCTTGACCCACTGTTCATCAGTGCAGTGTACCTTCATTGGAATGTGTCTCCTAACATGTTGGTTTAGGTGCCCAAAAATATCACAATGGCATTCAGGTGCTGCCTGTCTTTCTGACATCCACGGCAGTTGGTTTGCAACCTTGTGCTGATTGAATAGCAATGTTAAAAGCACTCCTATTTTCTCAAAACTGATGTGATGTAAGATTAAACGTAAGGGATTTATTGAACAGGAGAAACTTTTTCATAAAGAGTTGGACTCTTAAAAAGTGATGGAAGCAGAAACCATCTTCACATATATAAATGAGTTAGAGAGGAGTATAAAGGAAAGTGGAACGTGGCAGGGCACAATGTATTAGAGCAACTGTTCATGCGAAGAAAAAGCAGACTAGTTGGCCCACTTCTGTTGTAATTTTACCACAACGAGTCAAGGCAATGCAGTGTACATGCAATCAGGTTTTCCAGCAGGAATCACCTGAGTAGGGACACTTGCAAATATTTTGGTTCTCTGCCCAAATGTCCTAAGGATAGTGTCCCTGTAGTTGCCTCTGCTGAGACCAGTTGACTGTCAAGAGCAGGAATTGAACCTGGCTTCTTGCTGGTCTGTGGTTCAGTTGCTTAGAACAGTGCTGCTGTATCAGCTCCAAGCAGGAAAAAAAGATTTCCTTCAGAGAGTAACTTGCCCAGTGAGTTGTAATCTCCTGTCATTGATGAGCAGCCTGAAATCAGCTTTCTTCTCCCTGGGGAGTGGAAGTGAATTAAACATGTCACACAGAATTGGTTTTGCAAAATTTGGAGACACTGCACCCAAAGCTGCAACTTGGGTTTTGTTAATTAGAAACAGTTATGAATTTATTGAATCAATCAGTTACCCCTCCACATTTTTCCAGTTATTTCTTTCTTCCCATTCCTCTTGGAAGGACATGCTTCTTGAACTGTTTTGCTTGGCCTGTAGCTAACCTCTCTAACCAGCTGTGTTCTGCTTCAGTTGTGTTTCCCACAACCTCCCTACCTTAACCAGATGAGGGGTTAAAACGTAAAGTTAGTCGGAGCTCTTATGCCGTTGATTTCAGGAACATCTGTCCTAGTAGTTGAGTCCCTTTGCATATCTTAGACCAGATCTAATAAGTGTCCAGGATTTTCTTTTGGGTGTACCTTTTCCTTCTTAACACATCAAAACATTTCCTTCAGAAAAGAAAGGCTTGTAGGCACTAACTCTCTGGTCTCTGAAAGCCTCATTGTAATAAGATGGGAGGACAGCCCTGTTTTGGAAGGGTGTAAATTGTGGGGAGTAGCGCTGCTGTTAGTGGAGCTTCTCCATTTAGGTCTGAAGAGTTTTTGACCTTTACACAAGTTGGCACTGGTGAGATCATCCTGGATGATGAGAATTGCTGGACAGAATGAAATTGTAACAATGCAAAATTAAGGGAAAAAAGGAGATTCAGTGAGAAAAATCTGAGTGATTCAGCCTGAGCTGAGTTATCAAGTTTCAGTTGGGGTTGATAGTAGTTAAGCTACTGTAATGTAACCATGGGCTAGACAGGAGATAAATCATTTAAGGTTCTTACCCATTATTGGCCTCTGCTGGAATGTCCACATATGTTGGCTGAGGGTGAATTGATTTTAATTGGTATAAAGAAAGGCCACTTGAGAGATAGCAAAGGATGAACCCTGGGCCTTTCTGATCAATGTGCTCAGTACGATGCTATGTGATGCATTTACCCATGGACCTGTAGAAACCTAAAATATCTCCTGTCTTTGCACTTGCTTTAGCCCATCTGCTGTTGAATCTCTTTTCAGTACTTTTATAACCCTGTGACTTGACTATTTCAATGCTGCTCTGATCATCTTCCAACCTGCATAAACTTGTGCTCATCCAAAATGCTGCTGGCTATATCCTGCCTTGCACCAAGACCCGTTGACCCATCACCCAGTTGTTGCAAAATACTGCGGATGCTGGAAATCTGAAACAAAAACAAAAATAACAGGTCTGACAGCATCTGCGGAGAGGAATACAGTTAATGTTTCGAGTCCAAATGACTCTTCATCAGAACTCTGAGTTTTTCCAGCTATTTTTGTTTTTGTTGCTGGACTACCCCAGTCGAGCAATGCCTCAGATTTAAAATTCTAATCCTTGTTTTCAAATTCCTCCATGACTGCCTATTTCTTGGGTGATTATGGAACTGGAGGAAGTTATGGGATAGGGTGTAACCTCCTCCATGGCCTGCCCCACCCTATCACTGTAACCTCTGTTATGACCAATGCAGTTGGTAAAGCGGAGTTATTTTAAAAATCCCAGAGGGAAACTTTAAACAACTGTCATAATCAATAATTTTAAATGCTATGTTTGACTTGCGACTCTAAACTCAGGAATCAGACCACTAGTTCTCAAAGTTTTATATTAAATTAAATGAAACATTTTATTAATTTATTTTATTAATTTACACAGGTTAAAATATATGTACACATGGCTACAAATTACTACTATCATAACTTTTAACAAATTCCCAAACTAATCTCCATAATCTCCAGACACCAGGCAAAGCATTTTCACTGTAAAAATTCAAAATGAGGTTCTTTTCACTGTGGAGCCAGTTCGATGCTTGCAGCTGCCTTTTGATCTTATATTGCCTCTGCCTGCACGCCCGAAAACTGAAGTTATACCTACCACCATTGATTGAATTCAAATTCTCATTGTCTCACCAGCCTCTTTGAACAATGAATCCCCTTTCATAGTACCAATTTTATTACTATAAACACATTGCATGGTAGCTGCTGGAAAAGCGTCAATTTTCACTCCACTTCTTGAATGCTCTATTCAAAAAATGCAAATACACACTATCTCTCTTCCATATCAAAACTAAAACCAGACTAGCTGGTTTTAATCCAGTTAAGACACACCCGCAGACTAAACCTCTATTTTAAAAGAAAAATATTTTCCAAAATATTATATACATTAATAGCTTCATGACATCACCCTCATCGAAAAATGAACTGTCATAATTCTAAAAGACGGCTTCATTTTAATAACCCATCTCTCACTATCTCCGATACTCATTACACTATTACGTTACCAGATGCATGCATTAACATAACACTGTATGTATACAAGTCCTTGGTATCAACAGAAATCACTCCAGTTCAGTGTCCAGGATTTTTTTTAAATGCCCCATTTCAAACTCTTGATAATGCATCTGTGAACAGATTTTCTCTTCCAGCAGTATGTATAATACGTAGATTAAATGGTTGTAATAATAGACTCCATCAGAAAAGCCTTGCACATTTGTCACGATATTTGTTCAAAAATTTCAAAAGATTATGGTCTGTCTAAACAATTGTTTCTGATGAATTGTTTGCAACATTTCAAAATGCTGCAAAGCTAACACCAAACTCAAAGTCTCTTTCTCGATCGTTGAATACCTTCTCTGTTATACATCCAGCTTCCATGAAAAATACCTTATTGGTTTTCAATTCCAGTGTCGTCATCTTATAACAGTACAGCCCCAATGCCTATATCACTTGCATCAATGGCCAACTGGAATTGCTTGGCATAATTGGGTACTGCCAACACTGGTGTTGTGGTTAATACAGTTTTCAAACTATCGAATGACTTCTGACATTCCAATGTCCATTGAAACTTCTTGTTCTTTTTTAATAGTTCAGTCCGTGGAGCAACCACTTGGCTAAAATTTGGTACAAATTTCCAGTAAAACCCGCTTATGCCCAGAAATCTCAAAACTTGTCATTTTGTTGTGGGCACTGGGAAATCCATGATAGCCTTGAATTTCACATCTCTCGGAGCCACCTTACCATGTCCAATGATGTGGCCTGGATACGTAACTTGCGCTTTTGCAAATTCACTTTTAGCCTAGTTCATCACCAAATTAGCTTCTGGTAGTTGAATAAATAATTCTTCCAGATGCTGTAAATGCTTTTCCCACGTCTGACTGAAAACGATTAGATCATCAATATAAGCAGCACAATTGCTTAGACCCACAATTACTTTGTTTGTCAGTCTTTGAGATGTTGCAGGTGCATTCTTCAAACCAAATGGCATGACTTTAAACTGATATAGTCCACTTCGCATTAAAAAAGCTGATATCTCCTTTGCCCTCTCTGACAACGGTACCTGCCAATGTCCTTTTAGTTAATTTTTGTGATAAATTTCAATTGTCCCACTTTCTCAATGCAATCCTCCAACTGTGGTATGGGATACGAATCTGTCACTGCATTCACCTTTCGATTGTCCACACACAGTCTTTGTGTTCCATCCTGTTTTGGTAGCAGTACAATAGGCAAATTCCAGTTACTGCAACTAGACTCAATGATATCGCTCTGAAGCATGAAATCCATTTCTTTTTGTACTTGTGATAACTTTGCTGGATTTAATCTATGAGGATGTTGCCTTATTGATGATATTTTTATACATACATCATGTAAAGCTAAATATGTCTTTCCCAACTTATTTCCACAAATAGGTTTGTGTGACTGCAATAGCTTTTCCAAATCACTTTGACACTTGCTTGGAAGGTAACTCGATATTGCATTTAAATTTTCAAGCACCCACTCATCATCCAATTTGATTAGAGGAAATTCAGTTTCAGAATCCTGCACTTCTACCTCTTTCTCATCATCCACCATCACGAATACCTCTTTCTGTTCCTTTTCCCTGTCAAAGTACTTTTTGAATATATTTACATGACACACCCTCTGCTTCTTTCTTCTATCTGGAATATTTATTAAATAATTTACTTCATTCAATTTCTTTTCAATCTTGTAAGGCCCACTAAATCTTGCATTTAATGAATCCCCTAGTACTTGGAACAAAACTAATACTTTCTCTCCAGAAACAAAACTGCCAAATTTAGCTGCCTTATCTGCTTTCACTTTCATCACTTGCTGTGAGATCTTTAAATGTTCCATAGCCAACTCACATGCCCTTTTCAATCTTTTCCTGAAATTTGATACGTAATCCAGGACAGTAGTTTCTGAATTTTGACCCACCAATTTCTCATGAATCAGTTTCAGTGGCCCCCTTACCTCATGACCATAAACTAGCTCAAAAGGGCTAAAACCAGTCAATGCTTTAGGTGTGCCTCTAATAGCAAATAACAAAAATGGAATTCCTATATCCCAATCCTGTGTATAATCAAGACAGTATGCTCTTATCATAGCTAATAAATACTGATTTCCACTTTTAGTCTTAAGGAGGAGTCCTACACAATCAATCATGACCCTGGTGAAAGGTTCTTCAAATGCTGGTATTGGAATTAAAGGCACAGGCTTAATCACTGCGTGTGCTTTTCCTGTTACTTGACATATATGACAGGTTCTACAGAATTTGACTATATCACTATGCAACCCTGGCCAAAAAAAAACCTCTATTTTCCTGTGTTTTCCTAATTCCTAAATGTACCCCCATTGGAAATTCATGAGCAATCCTCAATCTCATTTCTATAACCTAATGGGACAACAATCTGATGTACCTCCCTCCAGCTTTCATTTGCTGAGATGTAATCTGACCGCCATTTTCTCATTAATATATTCCCTTGAAGATAATAATACATTGGAATACATTTTGCTTTGGTTTCTGAATAAGCTTTCTGATATAACTGTTAATTGCAAATCATTTTTCTGTAACTCCACTAACCTCTTTGAACTGAACTAAAACAAAAATACCTGGAAAAACTCAGCAAGTCTGGCAGCATCTGCGGAGAGGAACACAGTTAACATTTCGAGTCCGAATGACCCTTCAACAGAACTAAGTAAAAATAGAGAACATAAAAATAGAAGTTGAGTTAAACATTTGAACTGAACTGTCCTTCATTCCTGGTGAACAAGGCAAAAGGAAGTTCTGTTGAAGGGGTCATGAGGACTCGAAACGTCAACTCTTTTCTTCTCCGCTGATGCTGCCAGACCTGCTGAGTTTGTCCAGGTAATTCTGTTTTTGTTTTTGTTTTTGTTTTGGATTTCCAGCATCTGCAGTTTTTTGTTTTTGTCCTGCATTCCTTCCTCCTGAACAATGTTATCAAATACAGTGCCAGCTAATTGGATTTCGACACCACCTTCTTGCCTTTGAACTGCCTACTTATCTGTTTATTTTGTTCTCCCCAATGAGCTTGCTCTCGTCATAACACAATCAGGAAACAATCCAGGATGTTTCACCTGTAGCACTTCTGTTGAAAACACTTCTACAGGCTGCTCAACTGCCAGAGACATCACCCACGTTTGCGATACAGCTATATCATTACCCAGAATAAATTGAACTCCTGCAATGGGCAATTTTTCCACCACTCTAACTATAACCTCACCATTCTTCCATCTGCTCTTTAAATTGAACCTTCCATAATGGAATAGATTTAGTATCTCCAAGAACCCCACTTACCTTCTCCTGCAACACTCCCTCTGAACAACAAATATCACTCTCTCACAGCATTATGGATTGACTAGCTCCTGTCTCTTAATATTTTACCATCTCTACCTCCTCCACCCTGTACACGTGGAAAGACTTTCCCTTCATGTACAAAATCTTTAAACATTTCTGCTCCTCAGAATTCTCATGAGTAAACTGTGAACGCCTTTATACATCTTCACCTTTCACTGATTCTCCATGTTTCGCTTGTACACAAACCACTGGTTTCTCCTGTGCCTGAACCGCAGAACCTACAGTACTTTTACTTCCAGAGCTTTGCTGTACCCCAATAATTTCTACAGATTTTTCCTGCAACCTCTAACATACTGACTTTGTGTGCCCCACTTTATTACAACGAAAACACCTCAATTTTTGAATGTCACTTCTACCTTCAGCACCTTTCTTTTTGTTCTGAGAAAAAACTTCCTGGGAGCTTCCAGCTACCTCTCTTCCCTGACTACCTGCCTCCCTTTCACTTTCCCACTTTTTATCCTTTTACAATTTGAAAGGGTGAAGGAGAAAAGGTTTGGCTCTATGAACTAACTCAATCATCAGCTATCTCTGCTGCTTGTCTTACGGAATCAACCCTCTGTTTCTCCACATGAGTTCTCACTACTGAAAGGGTTGAATCTTTAAATTCTTCCAAAAGAATGACTTCCCTAAGAGCTGCATATGTTGTCTCTGTTTTTAACACACGTATCCACTGGTCAAAATTACTTTGTTTTGCGGTTTCAAACTCAATATAGGTTTGCCCAGGCTGTTTTCTGATATTTCTAAATTTCTGCCTGTATGCTTCAGGAACTGTATGCACTCAAAATAGCTTTTCTCACCACATCATAATTCACCTACATTTCTTCTGAAAGTGAAGCATATACCTCAAGCCCCCTACCTAATAACTTAGACTGTAATAATAATGTCCAGTTTTCCTGTGGCCATTTCATCTGTTTAGCTAGCTTCTTAAATCAAATAAAGAATGTTTCAATATCTGTTTCCTCAAACTTTGGAAGAGCTTGTACAAATTTAAACATATCCCCGCTGGGTTCTACTCGAGATAAATCCTTCCTCACCTACTGAAGTCTCTTTTCCAACTGCCAGCATTTTCAGTTGGAATTCTTTCTCCCTTTCTCTTTCCTCCTTCTCCATCTTTGCAACTTCTAATTCCTTTTTAAAAGCCAGTTCTCTGTCTTTTGCTTTTTATTCAAGCTTTTTCATTTGCAACTGAAGTCTCACTATCTCCAGCTGTGATTCACCAGTGTCAGGTTTCACTTCCAACAGTAGATGCTGTGCTGTACTTTATAACTATATCAGATTTCCCAGCTCCTGCGGGTAACTCCAATTGTAACTTATCCGCCAACTCTGTTAACTTACTTTTGTTTATTTTCTCCAACTCACTCAGAGTTATCTCTTCTACTCCCAGACAAGTCTTAGCAATTGCCAAAGCCATCTTGCAGTCTCACCACTTCTAAAATACCTCACCAATCCTGAATTCAAAGTGCCACTCTTACTCGTAAGTTTAAGATTCACGAATTCCTAAGCAATCGAGGAATTAGAAATATAATTTATCCCAGCACAGCCCCCGATTGTTATGACTAATGCAGTTGATACAGCGGAGTTATTTTATAAATCTCAGAGGGAAACTTTAAACAATTGTCATAACCAATAAGTTTAAGTGCTTTGTTTGAGATGCGACTCTAAACTCAGGAATCAGACCACTAGTTCTCGAGGTTTTACATTAAACTAAATGAAACATTTTATTAATTTACACAGGTTAAAATATACATACACATGGCTTCAAATTACTATCATAACTTTTAACAAATTCCCAAACTAATCTCCATTAAGGCAACAGCAACCCATAGACTTAACCAAACACCAGGCAAAGCATTTTCACCTGACGAATTCAAAATGAGGTTCTTTTCACTGTGGAGCCAGTTGGAGGCTTGCAGCTGCCTTTTGATCTTACATTGCCTTTGCCTGCACACCCAAAAACTGCTGAAGTTATATCTACCACCACTGATTGAATTCAAACTCTCGTGGTCTCACCAGCCTTTTTGAACTTCATCCTAGCCCTGTAACCTCATCCATGGCCGCAGCCCTCCCTACCCCTGTGACCTCTGCGGCTGCACCCCACCTATACCTGTGACCTCCTCTTTGGCCACACCCCAGCCTATCCTTGTGACCTCTGTGGCTGCACCCCACCTATACCTGTGACCTCCTTTTTGGCCGCACCCCACCCTATCCCTGTGACCTTCTCTTTGGCTGCACCCCACCCTATCCGTGACCTCCTCTTTGGCCGCACCCCCATCCCTGTCACGTCCTCCATTGCCGTGCCCCACCCTATCCCTGTGACCTCCTCCAGTCCCACGATCACCCAAGAACTCTTCAATTCTGGCTCTTGTGTTGTGCATTCCTAATTTCCTTTCCCCCATCATTGGTGGCTGTGCCTTCAGCAGCCTAAGCACTGAGCTCTGGAATTCTCTCCCCTAAACCTCTCTCCACTTCTTTTTAAGATGCTCCTTATAACCTTTGGCCATCTTCCTTAATGTCTCCATGTGTGACTTGGAGTCAAATCTTGAATAATTATCAGCCCTGTGAACACCTAGGTTAGGTTTTATTACCTCAAAGACACTCCATAATTGCAACTTGTAAGCATTTGCTTTAAGGAGCAGAAATAAACCATCCTGTTAAACTGAGTTAATCCAATCACTTAACTGGGGTAATTGCTTTTTTCCAAATATGTTTGTGGGTGACCATGTAGAGAGCATGGGTTCAAGAGCTAGTGTGTGCATTCCCCAGAAGTCTCGAGTTATTCAGATAAGGATTTTTAGGCAATTTTAAATGTTTGGTCAGCAGTGACTTACTTGACCTGTGACTAGTCAGTTCAGTAACAATTAAATGTTTCTAAAACAACAACTCTGCTTTTTCTTTACAGTATGGGAGCAACCATCCCACCGCCAGCAGAACACCCAAAATTTCCAGAGTCACCGAAGGTACGCCATTGCATTAAGTAATGTTTTACAGTCAGCATTAGTTAAGCTAATCCAGGTGATCTGCATGTATTCCCAGTAGGAACTTCCCAAATATTCCTCCCTGCCCCCAAATTGGCCTGGGCTTTTTATTTTGTTTCTTGCCTTTCCCAGGAGGTCACATGCACTTGAGTGGGGTGGAGAGCGTAGATACTGTGATGCACTGGGACAGGCTGGATGGCCCAGTGGGTCAATTCCTATCCATCATTGTTCATAGGAGCCACCCGGTGCCTGGTAATCCTTCTTGCCAGTCTCTTGCATAGTATGTAGAAGCTGTTTCTCAACCAGACTTTGACACAGACCCTTTTATAATTTATTTTAAGTAGAAGGAGAGGAATGGATATGTAAAATTTGTATCCTAACTTGGATGATGTACTGCTGTCTGGTCAAACAATGGACCTGATATAATCAAGACCAGTACATGGCACTGAGCTTAGACACATCAAATGTCCTTTTCTTGTCCATGACATTTTCTTGTATTCTTGTATAATCTGCATCTTGTGCTTTGTTTGTATAGCCCTTAGTTGCTCATAATATTTTGATATCTCTGCACTACTCCTAGTGGGAAGGTAGAATTTTCTAGGACAGTGAGTTAATCTTTGAAACACAGAAAGAGGCCTTTCTACCATTGTCAGTTTCTTTGGAAGATCCACCCAATTCGCCCCACTGCCCTGCTCTTTGTCCATGGCCTAGCAAATTTTTCCCTTTCAAATACACATCCAGCTCCCTTTTGAAAGATACTTAGGCCCAGTTACGTAGGCAAGATCAGGATATATATATATCCTGGCAGTGAACAGGAAAGAGAGAGGAGACAATAGGAAGGAGTCCAGAGTTAAGATCGTATGTCTCGTGGTGGGATAAAGATGACATATGTGGGATGGTGACAGCGTGATTGTTGATGAACTGATGTTCAGGCTCTGAGACAGATGTGTGAGTGAACCAGAAGTTTGAAGGATTGATGACCGGAGGGCGAGGTACATATGAATTAAGGACAGGTGTAGGCCTCTTGGCCCCTCAAGCCTGCTCTGCCATTCAATAAGATCATGGCTGATTTAATTGTAATCTGCACTCCACATTCCTGCCTATCCCCGTTAACCAATAAGTAATTGTGAACCTTTATACAAATTTTAACATGATCACCAGCCATGTTATGGTGCTGGAGGTATTTTCATGGGAGTGAAGAGCCAGGTTGGGTGCAGAATTGATCACGGGGTAGAGAGATGGTGAAGATGGACATTATCATGAGACCCAGAGGCAGCAACAAAAAGTGGACCTTGGCCCAGGAAATGAAATTCTGGCCAGGAACTAAACTCACTGAAGCTGAAAAAAACAGTAGGATCAGTAGAGTAGTCACAGGCTCAACAAGTAACAGCTGCGATGGGGGATGGGCTGTAAATTAGGCAAAGTTACTTGAGAATTTTAAACAATTGAGCAACAGATCAGAGAGACACCCTACAGTGTAGCCTAATGCAGGAGCATAATCAATGCCTACAGAAGTCCAGCAACTTGGAAGCCAAATTTAGAAAAAGATCCTGTACTCACTGAAGGAAACAAATTTATATTTGAAGATAGCCCAGGATGGGTTAATGGCCTCTGAACAAGTATCAGTGTAATTTCAAATTGAAAAATCTGCACATTTCTAGCAGGAGTTAGTCCACAGCTGAGCACTGACCATAATTTGGCAGTGAATTGGTCTTCTCAGACTGGGATGGCTGGTGTGGAAAATGCTCTTCTGAGTTTGGAGTTGGAGGTAATTCACTGGGACAAAATAGTGCCTGCTTTTGTGATGGTGTGTCACAGTTCACAACTTGGAGTCCGAGTTGCTGTGGCAACATGCACTTTACCTATAGCTCCAGACTACAACATGAATGACAGTAATGGTAGAGGCTCCAACATTCTTTCCATCACATGGCTGATCAGGAATCTCCCCCACTCTTACCGCCTGCCATTGGTTTGTGTTGGAAGAATTAGTAGGTTGCTATTCAACTTGTTTGGCTGCATTTTGAATGGGTGTTCCTTGGCCATCAAGCCCTGGGGTGGGACTTGAACTTGGAGCTTCTGGATCAGAGGCAGGGGCGCTACCCACTGCGTCACAAGACCTCCAATGTGTCTGCTTTTCTGTGCATTAATTCTCCAGTGTACCAGGCATCAATGCTTGATAATGGGTGCCAAAAGTGAAACAGGTGTGCATGTATCTGTGATGTTTGGGTGAGTAGAGAAATAAATAACTTCCATTTCTACAGAAAGCAAACACAGAGGAGAAGGCAGCGGCTCCACCTCCAGAGCCAGCTTCTGAGAGTGAAGAGAGTGAATTGGGTGAGTGCAGAGAATTTATCATAGCTGAGACAATTTTGATCATTTCTGGTGACCCCCAAATTAAAAGGGAGAAGTGGAACAAATAATGAGCTAATTTAACAGAAAATTGTATTTGGGACTTCTGTAGTCTGGATATCTAATCACCTGTGGAAATGAATGTGATAAAGGATGTTGGGGGTGGCGGGGGGGTGGTTTTGGATTGGGAAAGATACATGTTAATGGAATAGTGAATCAAAACTCTTAAGGTGAATTACACCCGTGATTTGCAGTGTCATCTGGTTTCTAATATATTTTTTATAAATGAACATGTGGTTTGATCTCCAGAAATCGATAATGAGGGCGTGATTGAGCCAGACACTGAAGAACCTCAAGAAATGGGAGATGAAAGCATTGAGGTAAATCGTTTTTCCCTTATTGCTCCCCCCACTAACAGCAGTGACTTGTGTACTAGAGTTTGTCAATAAACTGTCCTCACTTGGAATTTGCAGACTCACTTTTAGTAAAGGCTATTGGGTGGTAATTAGGAACTCTGCAAGATTTACAGTTTCTACATTCTATGGTTTAAGTATCCTTTGTGCTAATTGGACAAGGGGAACAGACTAAAACAAAAACAGAATTACCTGGAAAAACTCAGCAGGTCTGGCAGCATCGGCGGAGAAGAAAAGAGTTGACGTTTCGAGTCCTCATGACCCTTCAACAGAACTTGACCTGCTGAGTTTTTCCAGGTAATTCTGTTTTTGTTTTGGATTTCCAGCATCCGCAGTTTTTTTTTTGTTTTTATATAAGGGGAACAGACTGCCTCCTTTTAAAAATAAAACTTTGCCAAACGTTAAGTGCTTTAAAAAGAATCCATGCTTACAGTCCTTGATTAACCCGTGCATTTCCAAATACTATATTTTAAATTATGGATTCATACCAAGGTTAAAAATGACCAAGGAATGGAGAGGGGATTAAAAATGAAGTTTGTTTCTTCAAAGCAAAAGGTGTGGAGCTGGGAGTTGAGGATTGATGGAGTGTGGATTTACAACCAGAATTCTTTACAGGTGCATCACTAAAGATGCTTCTCTCGTGGGAATAATTAGGTGCTGTTGTCCCAGACATCTCACTTCTGACTGGCTGATTTGGCTTTGGGGCAGATCTGCAATTTGCTGCTCGAAGATGAAAGGGAGCTGCACAAAATAGTGAGGTTTAATTAGTCATTGTTCCTGGGTTGTCCTGGTATATTTGTGTGTAATAGTCACTGTAATCCATTAGCGTGTTCGGTCATCTATTGAAAGAAAGCAATACTCGACAGTGTTTCCATCAGTTGTCAGTACCTATAGTTCAAAATTTTATCCTCACCTTCTCCATATTTATTTTATTTTTATCCTTCCAATTCTCTTCCCTCCCCATCCAGAAGAAACTGACACTCCAGTATCAAGAAGAAGAATTCAGTATCACTCTTGTCTTGTTTCTTTCTATGGCTCCATGGGTCAATGAGGCTACTCAGGGCTATAGTTCCTTGGAGGATAAACCCATGCTTGGCCTGTGACCCCCTGGAGGATAAACCCATGCTTGGCCTGTGGCCCCCTGGAGGATAAACCCATGCTGGCCTGTGGCCCCCTGGAGGATAAACCCATGCTGGCCTGTGGCCCCCTGGAGGATAAACCCATGCTTGGCCTGTGGCCCCCTGGAGATAAACCCATGCTGGCCTGTGGCCCCGTGGGCACCAACAGCCCTCTGTAGGATCACGTTTGGTCATGTTAGAGGATGGACAGTGACCTTTCAGTTGTAAGGGACATCACTGCTATCACATTATAATAAGACAGATTTGCTATTGTCTCACGTTAAGTTGACTATCATTACCTGATGTATTCTCCTGCTTTAGGTCTCGGAGGAATTGATGGATCAGGCCAATGAAAAGAAAATGGAAGCCATGAATGCATTAAGCGAAGGTAGGTGTAAAATGGGTTAATGCTTAGCAAATGGAGAACTTGAAAGTGAGAGTTTCTCATTAGAGTTTATAGCACAATGACCATTTGACCTGACTGGTCTATGCAGATGTTTATGCTCCACACAAGCCTTTCCCCCCATCCTAAATCAACTCACTTATCAACATCTCCTGTCCTTTATCCATCATGTGTTTATACGAACATACAAATTAGGTGCAGGAGTAGGCCACTCGGCCCCTTGAGCCTGCTTGCCATTCAATAAGATCACAGCTGGTCTGATTTTAACCTCAACTCCACATTCCTGTTTACCCCCAATAATCTTTCATCCCCTTGCTTATCAAGAATCCAACTGGCTCTGTCTTTAAGATATTCAAAGACTCTTCTATCACCGCCTTTTGATGAAGAGAGTTCCAAAGATTCACGACCCTCTGAGAGAAGAAATGTTCCCTTATCTCTGCCTTAAGTGGGCGATCCCTTGTTTTAAACAGTGATCCCTAATTCTAGATTCTTCCACAAGAGGAAACATCCTCTCCACATCCACCCTGTCAAGGTCCCTCAGAATTTTTTATGTTTCAATCAAGTGGCTTCTTACTCTTCTAAACTGCAGCGGATATAAGCCTAGATTGTCCAGCCCTTCCTCATAAGACAACCCGCCCATTCCAGATATTAATCTAGTAAACCTTCTCTGAACTGCTTCCAATGCATTTACATCCTTCCTTAAATAAGGAGACCAATACTGTACACAATACTTCTGATGTGATCTCACCAATGCCCTGTGCAACTTACTTTTGTATTCAGTTCCCTTTGTAATAAACAATAACATTCTATTAGCTTTCCTAATTACTTGCTGCATCTGCATATTAACGTTTGCAATTCATGCAGTAGAGCACACAGGTCCCTCTGCATCTCTGGTCTGCAATCCCATCATTTAGATAATATGCTTTTTTATTGTTGCTGCCAAAATGGAAAGTTTCACATTTTCCCACATTATTCTCCATTTGCCAGATCTTTGCCCTCTCACCTAACCTATCTATATCCTTTTGTAGCCTCCTTATGTCCCCTTCACAACTTACTTTCCTACCGATTGTTGTGTGATCAGCAAATTCAGCAACCATACCTTCGGCCCCTCCGTCCAAGTCATTATATAAATTATAAAAAATTGAGGCCCCAGCACTGATCCCTGTGGCACACCATTCATTATATTTTGCCAATCTTCCCCTTAAATGCATCCATGCTATTCACCTTGACTATATGATGTATTAGTAAGTTCCCCATTCCGAGCACATTCTGGGTGAAGAAGTTTGCTGAATTCCTTATTGGATTTTTAGTAACTATTTTAAAGGGAAACGTCAGGGCCATTTGACCAGCAGTTTGGAGATGGAATTTAGTTCCAAAGGTGAAGGTAGCCTTCCAGCACTGCACCTGTGTTCTACTCAGCTGAGTCTGGATTAAGAGTGGCAGCCGCCTGATCATCAGGGGCCTTGTGACAAAGTGCCTTCCTTACTTCTGATCCTTTATTCATCCAACAGCCGCCTGTAGCGTACACTGAATGGTGATCAATAATGGAAAGCTGACTGATTTCCTCTCCCTGGCTCAGAGGATTGGAGCCCAGTAGTAATGCTCCAATTGTTCATGCAAAGCTGGGTTACCATGCCTCAAAGGAATAATCATCTTGGGACTTCCTAATCTATATCACTTAACCATTTTAAGACAGTGGGCTAGCCAGGTTTGCCGCTAAATTAAGGAAGATCATATCCTCCCCTTTTCCTGCGGGTGAATAATGGCAATGCTTTTCAAAAGGAAATTTGCAAGGTTCCAGGGAAAGGGCAGGGACTAATTGGATAACTCTTTCAAAGAGCAGTGATGGGCTGAATGGCCTCTTTCAGTGTTATGTCATTCTATGAAAAATCAATGGGCCATTTACAAGGGCATGTTGAACTGAATCACTTGGGGACTGCCTGTATTCTCAAAACTTCGGTCTAATATATTAAACAATAAAGTAAACTTGTAATTTTCATGAAGTTTAATAATAGGAATTCCTATGAAAGTCTGGTCTAATGTTAGCTTCAAAACTGATATTATAAAATAGTGGTCCTTTTCCCAGCCTGGTGTACATGGGTTTTGAACAGTGTGGCATATCTACCAAGACATTGGGTTAGGTGATAGAGGACAAGTTTACATTGGTGGTTCTTATTGCTGATCACCCTAAAACTCTGACTTGATCACACTCCTTTTCTTCAAAGGCCAGTATTTTTCTGAATCTGGAGTCAATCTGAATCCCTTGCAAGTGGGGCGGGCCAGTGAGAGGTGGAGGTTTGTGGATGAAATTCCAGAGCTAGAGCCTAGGCAGCTTGAAGGCCTGGCAGCCAATGGAGGGGTGAAGAACGTCAGGCATGCACAAGGGGTCAAAAATGGAGATTAGAGATCTTGAGGGGCAACACCAAGCATGGTTTAGAAAATTTTAAAAACCCAGGTGTTGCCAGGTTGGGAGCACCTTTTTGAGACCTTAGCTCACCCGAAATTGCTTTACAGCCAATGAAATACTTCTGTAGTGCAGTCACTGTTGTGATTTAGGACAGGTAATTGACACTAAATTAACAGATAATTCCATGAAATATGAAGGACAGAAGCAAGCCAGTTGGCCCAACCAGTCTATGTCAGTGTTTGTGTTTCCTCATCTAGCATTCAGCCTAACCCTCTATTCCCTTTTCCCTCATGTGCTTATCCTAGACTTGAAGCTTTAAGTGACACTTGAGGCAAATAAAGCACATACTTGTGTCTGTTTCCATGGCTAGTTTTTCCTAGAATATATCTCCAGAGGCTATAGCAGGGGCAGCCAAACCTCATCAACATTAGAGCTGCCTGCAATAATCTTTGGACATCCAAGAGCCACAAGACATGGACAACCTTTCCATGCATGTTTTTATTACTATTGCACACACTTTTGTGAGGAAACCTTCAGTTTTTTTTTCTCTCTAACCTTCCAGGCTTCCTTCACACACTAGGCAGAATGTGGCAAAAACAAATCTGCTTCACTGACACACATCAGAGCTAGCACATGCTCACTGCTTAACTGACTGGCAACCTATCTATCCTAGTGTGGAATATCAGTCTAGAGGTTTTTAAAAAAAAAAGGGATTGATTTTACTTGGGGTGGGGTGGGGACACACCCGTTGTTATCACCTACTGAACAACAAATTTGAATCAGAGTCCCTGTGTCCCAATACAGTAGATTTTTACAATCCTGTTCCGTATTAAATTGTTTCCTCCCTTTCCAGACAGAAGCCACAAGTCAGAGGGTTAGCAGCGAGAAGGTGGGTTAGGGAGTGGGAGAAAATGGTGCTGGGGTCACGCAGCCCTATGTAAGACTAGCTGAAAACTAGAAAAGAAATCTCACGACAGTACTGGAATAAATTGTTGATCTCAACCTTCCCTCCCAGTGCTGCTGCCTACTCTCTGGTTCTCTCCCATGAAGCTGAGGCTGCACCCAGCTATTTACCTCCCTCCAATGTGTGATTTATTGAGTTTCACAGCACAAGGAATGAGCTGCACTTTGTGTATGAAAGATACACCGTGAGCTGTGTTTGGTCACCCTGGGCTGTACCTTGAGGGACGCCACTCCACATCAAGCATGGCTGGCCAAGAGACTCTCCTGGTCTTACCGCCTGCCAGAGATATATTGGAAATATTTGCAGGTTAATATTCAACCTGTTTACGAACATACAAATTAAGAGTAGGCCATTTGGCCCCTCGAGTCTGCTCTACCATTCAAAAGATCATGGCTGATCTGATTATGACCTCAACTCCTCATTCCACCTTTGCCTCCCTTGTTAGTCAAGAACCTATCTAACTCTGCTTTAAAAATATTCATTGACCGAACCTCCACTGCTATCTGGGGGAGAAAGTCCAAAGATTCACGATCCTTTGAGAAAGAAAATTTCTTCTCTTCTTTGTCTTAAAAGGGAGACCCCTTATTTTTAAACTGTGTCCCCTAATTCTAGTCTCTCCCACAAGGGGAAACATCCTCTCAGTATCCACCTTGTCAAGTCCCCTCAGAATCTTATGTTTTAATAAGATCATCTCTCAATATTCTAAACTGCAATGGATGCCTGTCCAGTCCTTCCTTGTAAGACAATCCCCATATCCCATGTTTGACCATGTTATGAACGCATCTTCCTTGGCCATCAAGTTCTGGGTGGGACCTGAACCTGGAGCTTCAGGTTCAGAGGCAGAGACACTACATACTGTACCAGAAAACCACCGCCTTGTGCTTATCTAGCCTCCCCTTAAATACATCTAAACTAAGCACCTAAACTATTTCCTGTGGTAACAAGTTCACATTCTCACTACTCTCAGAGTAAAGAAATTTCCAAATTCCCCAGCAGATTTTCTGATGACTATCTGGCTATGTCGTTTTGATTTCCTTAACTAAGGGAAGACCTCTTTGTTTTAGAGAGGGTGCGACAAAGGTTCACTAGATTGATTACAGGATGAGAGGGCAGCCCTGTGAGGAGAGAGAGGTCCATTCTACTCAATTATCTGAGCTTAGAAGAATAAGAGATGATCTCATTGAAATGTATAAAATTTTTTGAGGACTTGGTAAGGTAGGTGCTGAAATTCTGGAGAGTCTAGAAGTAGGAGTTATAATCTCAAGGTAAGGAGTTGGCCATTTAAGACTCAGATGACTTCTTCACTCAGAATTTTGCGAATCTTTGGAATTCTCCAGCCCACACTTCTACGGATGTTTGTTCAATGAATATAATAAAGACTGAGATGGAAAGATCTTATGGCACTAAGGGAATCAAAGGATATGGGGAATAGGGTGGGAAAGTCAAGTTGATGTAGAAGTTCAGCCATGATCTGTTTGAACGCTGGCGCAGGCTCTGGCACTGGCTCAGGCTCAGGAGGCCATGTGGTCTATTTCTGCTTTTTTTTATTGATGGCCCCTAGTTTTGCTCTTCTCCACAAGTGGATGCAGAGACTGTGCCTACTCAATCAGAAAGACCTCTATTGGATCATTCCTCAACCATCTCTTTTTTTAAGAGAAAAGAGTTCCAGATTGTCCAGCCTTTCCAGATGGGTATAACTAGCAGTTGTGGTAGTATCCTTGTAAATCTTTCTTGCATCCTCTCCAGCGCATGTTTCTTGAATGCTCCACATCCTCCGCTGCTGGACTGCTTGATACCTTAATGCTCCCCTAACTAACTAACAAAAAAATGTTAATTTTTGTGTCTGACTATAGATAGGAATTAAACGTGTCTGGAAACCTCCTGCTCCTTGCGCTTGTAAGTTCTGCAATCTGTATCTAAGCTTTTTGGTTTCTCAATACAGGGAACTTTGAAAAGGCAGTTGAACACTTTACAGAGGCCATTAAGTTGAACCCACGTCTGGCTGTTCTCTATGCTAAGCGAGCCAGGTAAGGATGCTGAAGGAGGACGGCAGCCATGTGAAAATGGGCCAGTGGTTTACTGTGGTCAGGTGCAGTTGTTTTGCAATCCCTCTGGTAATTGCTGCTGGATGGGGTGAGGCCCAAATATCAGTCGGGTGCTAATTAGAACAAGGCATCACCTCAAATGGAAGGAAAGATCATGAATGTTACCTCCTTGTTTTGTTCAGAGGTGCATGTTAGAAGCATCGCATCATAGTCCCTATCCTGCAGGATTGTGTTGCTGAAATTATAAAGCCAGGGTCAAATGGCTAACACTGAGAAGGGCATCTGAATTCTTTATGAAAGCTGAGTTCAGGAACTAATGGGAAGGATGAAATGTCTTGAATTTTCTCTATTTGTTAAGGCTGGCTTTGCGTTCTTGCTCCTCTATCAGGTGTAAAGCAACGTCGTCAATTGAGGGAGTTTTTAATGAAAGGTCCTTTAATTTGGGAGGGTCTGCGTGAAAATGGGCTTTTTTCCACTTCTGTTTTTGTCTCATGCTTTTGTGTATTTCTAGAATAAAATGCTGAGAAGTATCATCCTTCCTTGAAGTGTCCCTTTAAACACTACACAGTGGAGCAGGAGCAAGAAATTTTGAGGTCCTTTTTTAGAGGGATGCGTTCATGGGCACTTGTCTGGTGTAAATCTGGAAGCTTCTGGTGATGTCATCCTATTGCCCACCTGTTGGCAAATTATGTTGGCTATTGTAAATTAACGTCAAAGTATTAGATTTTTGGGGGAAAGGCTTGAGTAAATCAATCTGAAATAATAAGTAAAAATGCTGAAAATGCACTCCAGCTGATGCCAGTATTCCTAGTACACAGTAAAGCACCAGTTCCTTTCAGAGGGAAAAGGCATTAAAGTTTTAAGTAGGCTGCGCCTTTGTTATATTTTTTACCAATTCATCACCATATATTTACCCACTGGGTTGTTTCTCATTCTAATATAAAAAAATAACCTATACACGCTCTTCTTACTCATGATCGTTGCCTTTTGGTTACGAATATGTCTTTTCGCTAACTGCAGTTGGAGCCCCCTTGAGCCACACCTTTGTTGGTATTACTGTGAACTAGATGCATAATGGGGTCCACAATGAATGCTCTTCTCATTTGCACTTTTTAAAATTCATTCACAGGATGTGGGCGTCGCTGGCTAGGCCAGCATGTATTCCGCCCCCCACCCCCCAACTGCCCTTGAGAAGGTGGTTGTGAATTGCCTCCTTGAACAGCTGCAGTCCATATTAGACTGTTGCCAAGTTTTTCTTCTGTTTCCTTCTTGCACAATGGTGCTGAGAGAGCCTGGATTGCACCTATTGGCAGGAGCTCTGACATGATCCTGTTTTCACCTGATGGCCGCACAGGCATTTTCCAGTAGAGGTCACTAGAAAGCAATCAGGAAGGACCTGCGATTTATTTCCTTTCTGTTTGCTCTGTAGCTTGGGTACCAAGGCCAGTTTCTAACATCTGTACTGCTGCCTTCGCTGAGATTACCCAACTCGGCACAGGTTTGTCATTGGACTCGAGGCCTTCTGATAAGTACAACTCTGTATTTCTTTCCCCCATCAGATCATTAGGGAGGTACTAAGTATTTATTTCTAACAGAACAATTGTTGCACAAGAGGGTGCCTTCTCTTTCTGAGTATTCTTCAGTTCATGCTTTTTTTAAAGCATGAAGTTACCCTGTGTTTTATTCTTTCTAACCACAAAGTAAGAAATATACTTTTCTTGTACTTTTCTCTCTATACAGCATCTATGTGAAAATGCAGAAACCCAATGCAGCCATTCGGGATTGTGACAAAGCCATCAGCATCAACCCTGACTCCGCACAGCCTTACAAGTGGAGGGGGAAAGCACACAGGTGAGGGAGGGAAGAAGGTGCTTTATTGCAATGATAGGAGGCTTGTTTAAAACAAGTAAAAAGGGATGTGAATTCTGTATTGCATTGTGGGATCAGGAAGGTAAATGAGGCAGTCGTTGATACGCTAATGTTCAGAAGGCTAGCCTGCAGTCGTCACTATTAAATAGTACTTTTTAATTCTGTTTTGTGTACTCTGGTTCAACATAGAATGATGTTTATATAGTACCTTCCACATCTCAGGACATCTTCAAATATTTTATAGCCAATGAAGTACTTTAGAGAAGTAGATCCACACACAAATGGAGCTTCCCTATTAAGTATTGTCTATTGCCTTTTTTCAAACAATATTCATTTCAAATTTCTTTCCCCCCCCCACCCTGCTTTCCATGACTCTGGACTGGTGCTGGAGGGCAGGGTTCATCACAGCTTCCTCCAAGAGCCACATAGAAAGAAAGATCTCAACCCAGACCAACAATCTGTTAACTCCTCCTTGTTGGCCCTTTGAGGTGAAGATGACCATATTCATCATCCAGGTTGGTTGGTAGGGTCCTGGTGGATATGTAGGCGACTGCTAAGTCTGATCTGCACCAGGGAAATTCTGCTGCAAATAGAACAGGCTATTGCAGTCCGTTGAGTTTTGGGTGAACAGCTGGCTTGGCATTTCCTCTCTGTCTCTGATTTGCGCTTCCTTTCAGAGAAGGCTGCCCTGTTTTTCATTTGGTTACCTTGGGTGCAGCAACCTTGGACGAGCTTCTCCCAGGGCTCGAATTCAATATCAACGCTCCGAAGTGAAGCCTTCAGAGTGTCCTTGTAGTGTTTCCTTTGACTACCATGACAGCGCACCCCGGACTCAACCTCTCGATAGAAGATTTGTTTTGATAAGTGAGTATCAGGCATTCTGGCTACATGACCAGCCCAACTCAGTTGTGACTGTCTCAGTATGGTGTGCTTGGTCAGGCCAGCTCGGGTAAGCACCTCAGTGCCTGATATTTTGTTCTCCCATCTGATCTTCGCAAGTTTTTGAAGGCAGCACAAGTGAAAGTGTTTGAGCCTCTTGGCATGACACTGGTACATAGTCCAAGTTTCTCATGCAAAGAGCAGAGTGGACAGTCTATAGTGCTCTATAGACTTCAATTTAGTAGGCAGACTTGACCCCTCTTCTTTCCCACACAGATGTTTGAAGTCTGCTGAAGGCTACACTTGCTTTGGCAGTTCTTTCATGTGTCTCATTGTCGATATAGATAGCTTGAGAGAGAGTGCTGCCAAGGTATGCAAACTTATCCAATGCTGACAGGTTCTGATCATGGACTGAAACCCTGGGCTTGAGATGGGGGTTTCCTGAGCAGAATGGTATATTACGATTGTGCTGATTGTAAGGTCAAAGTTGTTAGCATGCATTGGAAAACAAGTCCGTGCTACATTGCACATTCAGCTCTGAACCTTCAGCTAGTGCACAATCACCATCAAACAGGAAATTGTGAACTATGTCCTTGGAGACCTGGTCTTTGCCTGGAGTTGTCTCAGATTGAGCAGCTTCCTGTCATGTGATATCTGATGTCGATGCCTGGTTCACCATCATGGAAGGTATTGGAGAGCATGGTGGAGAAAAACATGCCGAAGAACATTGGTGAAAGCATGCAGCCTTGTTTAACTCCACTCGTGACTGGGAATGGGTCAGAAGACTCACCATTATCCAGGACATGTGTGAACATGCTGCCATGGAGCTATCGAACCATTTTGATGAATTTCTCAGGGCGGCTGAATTTCAGGCCATCCCTGCTGACTGTGTCAAAGACCTTGGTCAGGTCAACAAACGTGGTTTGGAGGTCTATGTTTTGTTCTTGGCATTTCTCCTGAGGCTATCTAACTGTATAAACACCATATCAGTGGTTCCTTGTCTTTTTCTGAAACAGCACTGAATCCCTGGCAGCTGATCCTGGTTAAGATGTTGCAGTGAGTGGTTCTGAAGGATTCTGGTGAAGATTTTGGTGATAGGAGTGAGATTCCTCTCTGTCGCATGTTGGGAGGTGGATAATGGAGGCATCTTTATATTCTTGTGGGGTGGTTACTTGCTCCCACAAAGACCGGAAGAGTTCAGTGAGCTTCTTGACCAGGCATTGACCTCCAGCATTGTAACCCTCAGCTGGGATAGTGTCGGCTCCTGGAGCTTTGCCACAAGGCAGGAGTTTGACTGCGGTTGTTGTTTCTGATGGTGTGGGAGAGTCAAGAGAACAATTGATTAACCTGTGGCAGCCTGTTCATTGCATCTCATTGATGAATAAAGGCTGGTTGAGGGTGTGCTTGAAGTGCTGTGCCTATCTTTCAAGAATTTGGGATTTTTTTAAGGCAGCATTGACCTGTCAGCACCAATGATTATTGATGATCCAGTGGACAGAGAGCATCCTAGAAATTCCTCAGTCTTTGTAGTCTCTATGTGACTGAAGTTCATCTTCTTTCTGATTCACCCAAGTGTCTTGCATCACCCTAAGCTCAATTTGGACAGTCCTGCGGATGTTTCGGAAGGAATCATGCTTGAATAGTGATGACTTGTCACTGAGGTAAACCTTGTAGAGTTGATGTTGCTCCTGCAGAGGTTTCTTGATTACCTTATTGTTTTCATCAAACCAATCTTGATGCTTACAAGATAAAAGCATTTTACTGCGGATGCTGGAAACCTGAAACAAAAACAAAAATAGCTGGAAAAACTCAGCAGGTCTGACAGCATCTGCGGAGAGGAACACAGTTAACATTTCGAGTCTGTATGACTCTTCATCAAATCAGTTTTGATGAAGAGTAATACAGACTCGAAACGTTAATTGTGTTCCTCGCCGCAGATGCCGTCAGACCTGCTGAGTGTTTGCAGCTATTTTTGATGCTTACAAGAGTTGGGGCTAAGGGCCTTTAGAGCATTGGAGTGCACTATATCCCTGAAGGCTGCCCAGTCATCCTTAATGCAGTGAGTGTCTATTTTCACTGTACATAGGCAACACTCAAGCTTCTCTGAGAGCGTTTCCTTTATGGCTGCTTGTTTGAGCCTTGAGGAGAGGGTTGTTAACTCCACTTGAGCAATGTAGTGAGTCAAGCCCCAAACAATAGGGTGTCACCTGCCTGTTCTTTTGAGCAAGAAACTGATGGAAGAGGGCTGACTTTTGCTGACAATGAAGTGATAACTGATTTCCATAGTATGAAAATTGATCTTTATGATTCCAATCTCTCCCTCTCTCTTGGTATCCTTTCATGTCAATGGAAATAAATCACCCTGTTCTGAGGGAAAAAAAGCAGCTGCACAGTAATTCCTCACTTGAAGCTGTAGTTGAGTTCCTGAAAAGTGTAACTTTAAGTGAAACTGTGTGTTGAGACAGGAGAAAAAAATCTATAATAACTCCCTGAATCCCATGGCTCTGAGTGTTTCACTTCTTAGGCAGTCCTTCAGGATCCAGGATGACTTGCTTCCTCTCCGGTTCAATGGAGTCAGAGTTTAATGGGGAAAATGTGATTCTCAATATAAAAGCTGTAATTAGGTTCATAGGCCCTTCCTCATCAGAAAAAAAAGCATTATACCGCAGAAATTGAAATACTTTGCTAACTTCCTATATTGGTAAATTAAATAACTTTTAAAATAAAATAAATTTAAGAATATAAAAGAAATACAATACCGCATGGTACCTGTACATACCTCCTGCTTGCTGCCGATTCTGTTTCCCAAACCTCCCACTCACCGCACATCCTGCTCTCTGAACCTCCTCATTGCTGCAGATCCTTTCTCTTACCAACCCTCTGGTTCGAGGCCTCTCCCATTCCCTGACTTAGCCTCTCGCTGCTGCCCCTTGATTTGCATCCCCTTGCACTCCCTGACTCTCCCACTCGCTGATCCTTGCTCTCACCGAACGTCCCACTCACTGACTTTCCTGCGTGCCACTTCTTTCTCCTGAACCCTTGCTGCTAGCAAGAGCTCTGAAGATGAGCAGCGAGAGGCAGGAGGAGCGGCTTCGATGTGTGGTTAGGGAGAGGAGAGGCTGCAAGTCAGCGGGTTGACAGTGAGAGAAAGGGTCAGGGAGCAGGAGAGGCCAAAATGGCGCTGACCAGGTCATGTTGCCCTATACCAGACCGGCGCAAAACAATTTTAAAACGAAACTCGCGATGCTAAACAAGAATACAGGACCCATTAACTGACGTTAAAGTGAAACGATGTAAAATGGAGCAATATTAAACAAGGATACACTGTGGTTTATTTTCCCAGCCCTAGTTTTCTTTTTTTTTGGCATCAAACTTTACTGGGCTACAGCTACATAGGCACTATGTGGGTGAGACTTGGCCAAGACTATTGATTGGGTACTGTGTATGAACACACAATACTTCATCGCGCTGCCCAGTCCTGTCCTCACTCAGTGTCTACAGATAGACACTTCCAGCAGGAGTCACTGGGCAGGTATTTGGAGCTGATTTGTTTCCCCTTTTCATTAATCCAGGGATGCTGAAGCCATTTGAGCCCTGGCTGAGATTGGCTAAGCTTGGCATGCACCAAGGATTCAACCGTGTAACCCTCTTGGCCTGTATGATTCAGCTACTGGCTGGTTAAACTCTCATTTGACTAATCAGCTGTCTCAGAACCCATTGAACCAGAGTGGAAGCAAGTCATCCTTGATCTTAAAGAACTGCCAAAGAAGGGAAACACTCAAAGCCATGGGATTCGGGTAGTTTATTACAGGTTATTTTCTCTCGTCTCTACACACAGTTAATAAAGGACGGTCACTTCTTCGCATTTTGTGATACTGTAGCAGCAGCTTTTAAGTAATAGTGTAGTTTCTCATGTTGAAAAAAGGATATAAGTGCATAGGTAAACCTTGTTTCTTATTGACAAATTTAGTCCTCGTTAACAGCCTGTGACCAAGTCAGTTCCAGTAACTATGGTACAGTTGCTTAACCACACTCAAACGTTATGGGTTTGAAGGTTGCAGATGTAAACCTTGCTGTTTTACAATGATTCTATCAAACAGGTTGCTAGGTCACTGGGAGGCAGCAGCACTGGACTTGGCCACAGCCTGTAAACTGGATTATGATGATGACGCCAGCTCCACGTTAAAGGAGGTGCAACCTAGGGTAAGTAACCGCATGCTGGTCACTGTTACTTTAAATTTATTTGGACTGGAGAATGGATGGATCTATATGGTTAAATTTAAGAAGTATTTTGAAAGCATCGTTCATGTCTTCAGGATGTCCCAAAGTGCTTTGCACCCAATGAATTACTTTGCAATGCAGTCACTCTTGTAGGCGGATTAGATTTATGTTGGTCACATGGCCAAGTTGATGCAAGGATTCATTGGCAGCATTGGTTTCTCTGATCCAACTTTGGGCAGGGGGAAGCATGGATAAAAGCTGAGAATTCCTTAGTTTCCAGGTTAGTTTTTGCACAAAAAGTATTGTGTGGAAGTGTTTTTGAAAATCTCATTCCTGTTTTCAAATTGCTCCTTGGCCCTATCTCTGGAAATTCCTCCAGCCCTTTAACTGAGATCCTTGCACTCCAATTCTGGCTTCTTTAGCATCCCCGTTGTTAAGCATCCATCATTGGTGGGAGTGCCGAGCCCCCAACCTCTGGAATTCCCTCCCTCAACCTCGCTGCCCTTTTCTCCTCCTGTTAGGTTACTCCTTAAGACCTACGTCATTGACCAAAGTTTCCTTACTTATTCCATCATTTCTCCTTAATGACTGTGTCAAACTTTTGCAAATGCTCCCGTAAAGCCCCTTGGGATGTTAAAGGCGCTATGTAAATTCAAATTGTGTGTTGTTCAGATAATATTGGAAATGTGAAACAGGTGAGTCTGCATCAGAATCTTCAACAGTGAAGGCTGCTGTTGCTGTTTGAGACACTGACCGATCTGTGCATTTCCAGCATTTGCACATTTTCTCTCTACTGCTTTTGCAGGTTCATTTCCAAATATAAATTTCTTTGCATTCATACATGCCGGTCCTGGAAAGGAAAATAAATCACAAGTAAATATATGCTGTTAATTGTTGTGATGTGCAACCGTCGGGTTCCCCAGCACTTGAATTTTAATCGCTATTTGTGAATTTGCAATGCTGTCTCTCCTGACCATCCAAGTACCAGCTGAAATAGTACTCAGCTGGTTCCCAATCACTGCTGCACTTCATTAACTAGGGATACAAGAGTTAGTGGGCTTGGCCTAAATAGCCAAGTGGTTATGGTACTGGGTTTGTAACCCTAAGCTCAAGAGTTCAAATCTCACAATGGCAAACTATGAAGCAATGTAACTGCTTGGCCTAAATAGCCAAGTGGTTATGGTACTGGGTTTGTAACTCCAAGATCAAGAGTTCAAATCTCACAATGGCAAACTATGAAGCAATGTAACTGCTTGGCCTAAATAGCCAAGTGGTTATGGTACTGGGTTTGTAACCCCAAGATCAAGAGTTCAAATCCCACAATGGCAAACTATGAAACAACTTAACTTCATCTGAAACAGATGGAAATGGGTTTTAGTTCTGGTATGATAGCCAAGTGGTTACGGTACTGGGCTTGTAACCCCAAGATCAAGAGTTCAAATCTCACCATGGCAAATTATGAAATAATGTAATTTCATCTGGCCAGGGAAAAGATCCAGAAGGGTGCAGTGGAAATTGCATTTTTCGCTTGGCCTAAATAGCCAAGTGGTTATGGTACTGGGTTTGTAACCCCAAGATCAAGAGTTCAAATCTCACAATGGCAAACTATGAAACAATGTAACTTCATCTGAAACAGATGGAAACAGGTTTACTCAAAAGAGTATCAAGAGTTCAAATCTCACAATGGCAAACTATGAAACAATGTAACTTCATCTGAAACAGATGGAAATGGGTTTGTACTTGAAAGAGTTACACACAGGACTTTTGTGGGGAGAAGCAAGCAATGCTCTCCATGAAATCGTAAGTTACTCAAAAGAGTATCAAGAGTTCAAATCTCACAATGGCAAACTATGAAACAATGTAACTTCATTTGAATAGGAACAGATGGAAAAGTGTTTGTACTCGAAAGAGTTACAAGAGTTAGTGGCTATGTTACTGGACTAATAATTCACTGAGTTTGAACCTTATCATGAAAGTTTGAAAATTTGCATTTAGATTTTATTTGAAAATCTGTACAATGGAATTGTTGGATTGTTGTAAAAGCCCATCTGATTCGTTGATGTGGTTTAGGAAGGGAAACTTGATGCCCTTGCCTGTTCTGACCCCTATGTGACTCCAGTCCCACACCAAAGTGGTTGACTCTTAACTGGTCAGGAGAGACAGCATTTCAAATTCACAAATAGCGATTAAAATTCAAGTGCTGGGGAACCCGACGGTTGCACATCACAACAATTAACAGCATATATTTACTTGTGATTTATTTTCCTTTCCTGGACTGGCATGTATGAATGCAAAGAAATTTATATTTGGAAATGAACCTGCAAAAGCAGTAGAGAGAAAATGTGCAAATGCTGGAAATGCACAGATCGGTCAGTGTCTCAAATTAAATCAAGACACCTAGGAATGGCTAATGAATGTTGGGCTTGTCACATTCCAAGAATGGACTAAAAAAATAACTAGAGCTGTTTAAAATTAGAATCAGCGACTGTCCCAAAGTACTCTACCAGCTGGCTCCTTCAAACACGTACAAGTAGGTGGAGAAAAGTAGATGCTGGCACTTCATATGTGTTCCTGGTTAAAGACGAACATGCAAAATACAATAACCTGCAAAGCCATGAAGGGACGGATATGATTGCTAAATTTGCACATGACAACGATAGATAAGAGAGTAAGTTTTGAAGAAATAAGTGCTCTGCAAAGGGAAACGTTAAGCGATAGAGCAAAAATTTGACAGATGGAGTATAATGTGGGAAAATGAAGTTGTCCACTTTGGCAGGAAGACTAAAATAGAAGCATATTAAAATGGAGCGAGATCGCAGAACTCTGTGGCACAGAGCGATCTGGGTGTACTGGTACATGAATCTCAAAAAACTAGTATCCAGGTACAGCAAGTGATTAAGAAGGCAAGTGGAACGTTGTTGTTTATTGCAAGGAGACTGGAATATAAAAGTAGTGAAGTTTTGCTGCAGCTGTACAGGGCCTTGATGAGACAGCCTCTGGAATATTGTGTACAGTTTTGGTCATCTTAAGAAAGGATATAATTGCATTAGAAACAGGTCAGAGAAGGTTGACTCGACTCATTCCCGGGGTGAGGGGGGTTCTCTTATGAGGAAAAGTTGGACAGGCTGGGCCAGTATCCATTGGGGTTTAGAAGAATGTGAGGTGATCTTATTGAAACACACAAGATCCTGAGGGGGCTTGACAGGGTGGATGCTGGTACCATATTTCCCCTTATGGAAGAGACTTGATCTAGGGGGCACAGTTTAAAATAGGACTTCTCCCCTTTAATTGGAGGTGAAAATTTTTTTCTGAGTTATGATCAAATTAGGAGCAGGAGTAGGCCAATCGGCCCCTTGGGCCTGCTCTGACATTTCATAAGATCATGACTGATCGGATTGTGGCCTTAACTCTATTTCGCTGCTCACCCTCAGCCTTTGACTCCCTTGTCAATCAAGAATCTTACCTACTTCAGCCTTAAAAATATTCACTGACCCAGCCTCCACTGCTCTCTGGTGAAGAGAATTTCACAGACTAACAGCCCTCAGAGAAGAAAATTCTCCTGATCAAAATCCTGGAACAGCACTGTGGGTGTACCTACATCACACGGACTGCAACCCTTCAAGAAGGCAGCTCACCTTCTCAAGGGCTTTTAGTGATGGGCAATAAAAATGCTGTCCTAGCCAGCAATGCCTACGCCCCCTGAAAATAATTTTATAAATGGTTGATAAAAGCAAAAAACTGCGGATGCTGGAAATCCAAAACAAAAATAAAAATACCTGGAAAAACTCAGCAGGTCTGGCAGCATCTGCGGAGAGGAACACAGTTAACGTTTCGAGTCCGTATGACTCTTCAACAGAACTAAGGAAAGATAGAAAAGAGGTGAAATATAAGCTACTTTAAGGGGGATGGGACAGTTAGAGCTGGATAGAGGGCCAGTGATAGGTGGAGATTGCCAAAGGATGTCATAGACAAAAGGACAAAGAGGTGTTGAAGGTGGTGATATTATCTAAGGAATGTGCTAATTAAGGGTAGAAAGCAGGACGAGCAAGGTACAGATAGCCCTAGTGGGGGTGGGGTGAGGGGAAGGGATCAAAATAGACTAAAAGGTAGAGATAAAACAAAGGATGGAAATACATTTAAAAATAATGGAAATAGATGGGAAAAGAAAAATCTATATAAATTAGTGGAGTAGGCTTGTGGGGCCAAATGGCCTACTCCTGCTCCTAATTCGTATGTTTGTGTGTATGTGGATATAGCACCTTTTAATGTAGTAATAACACCCTATGACATCAAAACAAAAGTTGACATGAAATCACAGATGTTAGGACAGCTTTTATAGCCACTGATGTAATGTAGAAACGCAGCAGACAATTTGCATGTAGCAAGCTTCTGCAAACAGCAATGTGATAATGATCAAATAATCTGTTTTGGTGATGTTAGTTGAAAGATAAATATCGGTTAAGACACTGGGAAGTGTTGAAATAATACATCCGCCAGAGAGGGAAGAATTTAATGTCTCATGCGAAAGACGACACGACACCTTGCTCAATACTCCACTGGACCTAGTTTTATGTGCTTAAGTCTCTGGAGTGGGACTTGAACTCTCAACCTTCTGATTCAGGCAAGAATGCTACCCAGCTAAGTCTCTAGATTATTATCAGGAATGGAAGCTGCAGCTGTGCTCACTCTTATGGAAATAAAAACAAAAAACTGCGGATGCTGGAAATCCAAAACAAAAACAGAATTACCTGGAAAAACTCAGCAGGTCTGGCAGCATCGGCGGAGAAGAAAAGAGTTGACATTTCGAGTCCTCATGACCCTTTGACAGAACTGATTTTTCTTTACAAGGAGAGGGTTGAAATATAAGCTGGTTTAAGGTTGGGGGGGGGAAGAGAAGTGGAAGGGGGGGTGTGGTTGTAGGGATAAGCAAGCAGTGATAGGAGCAGATCATCAAAAGATGTCACAGACAACAGAACAAAAGAACACAGGTGTTGAAAACAAAAAATCTGTGGATGCTGGAAATCCAAAACAAAAACAGAATTACCTGGAAAAACTCAGCAGGACTGGCAGCATCGGCGGAGAAGAAAAGAGTTGACGTTTCGAGTCCTCATGACCCTTCAACAGAACTTGAGTGAATCCAAGAAAGGGGTGAAATATAAGCTGGTTTAATGTGTGTGGGGGCCGGGGGGGGGAGAAGAGAAGTGAAGGGGGGGGTGTGGTTGTAGGGACAAACAAGCAGTGATAGAAGCAGATCATCAAAAGATGTCACAGACAACAGAACAAAAGAACACATAGGTGTTAAAGTTGGTGATATTATCTAAACAAATGTGCTAATTAAGAATGGATGGTAGGGCACTCAAGGTATAGCTCTAGTGGGTGTGGGGGGAGCATAAAAGATTTAAAAACAAATACTCCCACCTAGTTCCATTATTTTAAAATATTTTTAAATCTTTTATGCTCCCCCCATCCCCACTAGAGCTATACCTTGAGTGCCCTACCATCCATTCTTAATTAGCACATTCGTTTAGATAATATCACCAACTTCAACACCTGTTCTTTTGTTCTTTTGTCTGTGACATCTTTTGATGATCTGCTCCTTGCACTGCTTGCTTGTCCCTACAATCACACCACCCCACCCCCCACTTCTCTCCCCCCCCCCCCCCCCCCCCCGGCAACCACCACCACCTTAAACCAGCTTATATTTCAACCCTCTCCTTGTAAAGAAAAATCAGTTCTGTTGAAGGGTCATGAGGACTCGAAACGTCAACTCTTTTCTTCTCCGCCGATGCTGCCAGACCTGCTGAGTTTTTCCAGGTTATTTTGTTTTTATTTTCACTCTTATGGAAGTCCAGTCAGGAAGATAAGCTTGTAAGCGGCAAAGCTGGTTGAATTAAAGGGTGTTGGCTTTTGACCTTGTGTGAACTCTGTCACCTTGCACTCTATGCTGCAGTTCCTTGTACAAGTGGCTGGGAGAAAGAGGTGCAGGACCTGAAACCAGTAAGGGGAGAGTGAAATTTCTAGTGGTATTTTGAACCTAAAGAGTACAACTACTGTCTGAGACTGTGCTGCACTGTACTATTGTGTCATAGTGCAGAACACAATTTTTGAAAAGAAGAGAATATGAATCATAAGGAGCATGGTGTAATGCCACTTCTTGTTTCTTCTACCCCCCCAGAACACTTGCTAAAAGAGAAGGGTAGGCATTCTAGGGACATCTCATGGTGCCTGCCTCTGTAGTGTGGGGGGGAACACAGGAAAGGGAATTGGCCATTTAGTCCCTCGAGCCTTTTCTGCCATTCAGTGAGATCAATGCTGATCTACAACTTAACTCCATATACCCTACACCACCTCCTCCTCCTCCCCCCCCCCCCCCCCCCCCCCCCCCCCCCCCCCACTTTTCCTGATCCCTTTGAATGTGAAAGATCTAGCATCAATTGCTGTTTGTGGAAGGTTTCAAACTTTGACCCCCCCCTTTGTGTATAGATGTGTGTAGTTTCCTAATTTCACTCCTAAAAGGATTGGCTCTAATTTTTGGGCTGTACCTCCTGGTTCTTCCCCCCCCCCCCCATTTACATCCCTCTTTATTGTATGAATATAAACCATAAAATATAGTTTGTTAGCGCTCGATCTTGGGGTGAGGAACATGCGATAGCTTCTTTCTACGCCTACCAGTTTTTTAAAAAAAAAACTCCAAAAATTCCTTTAAACATAGCCTGTTGTAGACCTGCAATGGACCTGACTGTCTTTGTCAACTTTGGTGGAGCAGGTTGTAAGGGAAGAGTAGATTTATTTATTCAGAGAGGCTTGTGCATTAAATATTTCAACAACATTTTTTTTAGGCTCAAAAGATTATAGAACACAGAAGAAAATATGAAAGGAAGCGTGAAGAGAAGGCTATTCGGGAGCGAATAGAACGTGCAAAAAAAGCAAAAGAGGAACATGAGAAAGCACGTAAGGTAAGTGGCAAGGTATTGGAAATCATCTTCATTTTCTTCCAATTTCTCCTTCTTCCTGTCCTGGTAAAGCAGATTCTTGCTGAAAAGCACATGTGTGCTGCCTTTCAACCCCTCAACCAAATATTAATTTACTTGATTTTTTTTTTGTTTTGGATTTCCAGCATCTGCAGTTTTTCTGTTTTTATATTAATTTACTTGAGTCTAGTCAGTGAATGTTGACAGGCTTTTGATTTATTGGGGTCTGTGCAGTCGTCCTCAGTGTCCATGCATGTACTCCTTAGTAAGAGTCACTGGATAGTAATGTTGAATGGGATCCTTGACTTTACATAGAAGGTGTACAGCACAGAAACAGGGCATTCGGCCCAACTGGTCCATGCCAGCTCCCTCCAACCCATTTTCATCTTACCCATCAACAAAATCTAAAACACAGGAACTACCTCTTTGAGCTTCTCCCATTTTACTTGGAGTCGCTACAATGCTGGTTGTTCACCCTTCCCTGTCGTCTCCTGTCAGTCACTCATTGCTCTTCCAATCCCGCTGCTTTTAAGTCTTTCACCACCGCATCTTCCATCTGGTCTTAGATCTTCCTTCCTCCTCTTCTTGGCAGCCCCATTTCGATCACTCACCTCGCCACATTTCCCCTTCTCTTTTCTCTCGCTCTCTCGCATGCTGCCTCTCTCCAAAGAAGATGACCATACCATTTCAATCACTTTTTGGCTACTTTCTCCGGTGTTTCCACAATCTTCATTGACCCTCTGATGTGCGGATTCCTGATTTTGCCCTTTTCTCCTTACTCTGCACAGGAACTATAATTTTTCAGTAAAAATATTCCTATCTGGGAAAACTATTATAAATAAAAGCAGCAAATGCTGGAAAACGCTCATCAGGTCAGACACCATCTGTGGAGGCTTGATTAGAAATAGATAGTAATGTAAGCATTTGGACCTGGCAGCAATAAAACATTTTTTAAAAAATTGGTCTGTTTAAAAATAAGGGGTCGCCCATTTAAAACAGATGAAGAGAATTTTTTTTTCTGAGGGTTGTGAGTCTTTGGAACTCTCTTCCTCAAAAGGTGGTGGAAGCAGAGTCTTTGAATATTTTAGGGCAGAGGTAGATTGGTTCTCGATAAGCAAGGGGGTGAAAGGTTATCAAGGGTGGGTGGTAATGTGGAGTTGAGGTTACAGTCAGATCAGCCATGATCTTATTGAATGGCAAAACAGGCTTGAGGGGCCGAGCACTTAATCCTCTTCGTATGTTTGTACGACAGAAAAGCTTGATACTTTTCAAATAGGAGCACTGTGATACTGCATAAACAGTTCCGGTTTAACTTTGAATCTTTTTTAAGTCTTCAACTTTGCAACACAAAGCCTTAGAGTTGTTATTTTGTATAGTCCCAAGACTTTTCCTATACTGATATACAAGTCCCATATAACAGATATTTAAACTTGCAAAGCCTCCTGAACCTTAATACGAGTACCTCCAGGGTTGTCACTAAGTTTACCTTGTGAGTTGGTACCATATATTTCTTGTAACTAGTATCTCAGCCTAGTGCTATATAATTCAAAATGTCTGGCCATTACCTAGATTTGAAGGATCAAAGCCTATGTTTACTGCTAGATCGTTTCCATGAGTGCGTGTGAAATTTTCATACTTCCATTACAATTGACTGAAGTCCTGGTAACTGTATTGGTGCATCCATACAAACTAGGTCTAGCTGTTGGAAATTCCCCTGATGCTAGGACATCAATAGGGCAATATGTGAGAGAGGAAGAATAATGTCATTTAGAATTATTTTCATTGCTTCACAAGTACAAATAAAAGAGTTATTAAACAAGATAAAAAGCTGCTGTTAAACCTTTAGGAGATTACAACATTATAAAGCTCTGAGTGCCACGCATTTACAATTACAAAAATACATTAAACTAGAAGGGAAAGCACACAACTTATCCAGCATATATAACAATATCAAATATATAACTGGTCAATACAACTTATCAGTAAAATTATTAAATATACAAATTATCTACTCTATATAACAATACCAAAAATCCCAAACTGTGTCACAAATGGAAAGATGAGGAAGTAGACACCTAAAGATACCTAATTGAATGTTTTGAGGAGGTGACCAGGTGTGTAGATGAGCCTAGTGCAGTTGATGTAGTTTATATGGATTTCAGCAAAGCCTTTGACAAGATCTCACATGGGAGACTTATAAAGAAGGTGCATGCACATGGGATACAGGGTAATTTGATAAGGTGGATTCAAAATTGGCTTAGTTGTAGAAGACAGAGGGTGATGACAGAAGGATGCTTTAGTGACTGGAAGCCAGTGTCCAGTGGCGTACCACAGGGATCTGTGCTTGAACCCTTATTATTCGTCATTTATATAAACAACATAGATGACTATGTGGGGGGTAGGATTAGTAAGTTTGCAGATGACACAAAGATTGGCTGGGTGGTTAACAGTGAGGTTGAGTGTCTTGGGCTGTATAGACAGGATGGTCAAATGGGCAGATAAGTGGCAGATGGAATTTAACCCTGAAAAGTGTGAGGTGATACACTTTGGAAGGAGTAATTTGACAAGGAAGTATTCAATGAATGGCATGGCACTAAGAAGTTCTGAGGAACAAAGGGACCTTGGCGTGTGTCCCCATAGATCTCTAAAGGCGGAGGGGCATGTTAGTGTGGTGGTGAAAAAGGCATATGGGACGTTTGCCTTTATCAATCAAGGCATAGATTACAAAAGTAGGGAGATCATGTTGGAGTTGTATAGAACCTTGGTGAGGCCACAGCTGGAGTACTGTGTGCAGTTCTGGTCGCCACATTATAGGAAGGATGTGATTGCACTGGAGGGGGTGCAGAGGAGATTCACCAGGATGTTGGCTGGGATGAAACATTTAAGTTATGAAGAGAGGTTGGATAGACTTGGGTTGTTTTTGTTGGAGCAGAGAAGACTGAGGGGTGACTGATCGAGGTGTACAAGATTATGAGGGGCATGGACAAGGTGGATAGGGAGCAGCTGTTCCTCTTTGTTGAAAGGTCAGTCACGAGGGGACATAAGTTCAAGGTGAGGGGCAGGAGGTTTAGGAGGGAATGTGAGGAAAAACTTTTTTACCCAGAAGGTGGTGACGGTCTGGAATGAACTGCCTGGGAGGGTGGTGGAGGTGGGTTGCCTTACATCCTTTAAAAAGTCCCTGGATGAGCACTTGGCATGTTGTAACATTCAAGGCTATGGGCCAAGTGCTGGTAAATGGGATTAGGTAGGTAGGTCAGGTGTTTCTCACGTGTTGGTGCAGACTCGATAGTGCAGAAGAGGCCCTTCAGCCCATGATTCTATAAAGTGACTAGGGTGGGTTTGCGGGGGGGAGGGGGTGGTGTCTGCGTTGTGGTAACCAAATTGCTCAGCAGAGTGATGGGTTCTGGGAATAGTTTTAAATGAAGAAAAGAAATGAGGGGACGTCTCAAACTCAACCGAGGAGCTCCTGAGCTTACCTGACGTGTCACAGACCAAAAATCAAGACTGGGAATTTCCTCGTGTGTGTTGTTTAGTATCAAGGGCAATTAGTGATAGCAGTAAATACTGGCCTAGCCAACGACACCCACATCCCATGAATGAATAAATAAAAGTCATTGTTTAGTACCACACAGAGTAGCCTGGGTGCTCCATCTGGGTGGATTGGCGTTTTTTTTTAGATAAATCTTCACCAAATTAATAGAATACTTGCATTCAGAGGTCAAGATAAAAGTTGATATTTGGAACCAAGAGCTTATGTTTGTGTAGGAGCTTCTCACCCTCTGCACATCCCAAAGCGATTCACAGCAAATGAATTCTTTCTGTTAAAGTGCAGTCACCGTGGGGTAAACGTAGCCAATTTACACACAGCAGGATCCCACAAACAGTGCATGAGGCATAAGGCCCGTTAATTTTATTTGTGTGGTTGGGGGCAAATAATAGCTAGGACAGTATAAACTCCCTGCAGTCCAAATGATGCAATGGGATCTTTTACGTCCACATTAGCATGCAGTCTTAATGTCTTGTGTGAAAGTACTGCAGTGAATTGTCAACTTGGATTAAATGCTTGAGATTTTAGTGGGGTTGCACCTTCTGGCTCAAAGGTGAGTGCTGCCAGAGTCCATGAGTCACCTGATGGAGTTTCACTAGATTAATCCCTGGGATCAGGGGGTTGTCCTGTGATGAGAGGGTGAGTAAATTGGGCCTATATTCTCTGGAGTTTAGAAGAATGAGAGGTGATCCCATTGAAACATACAAGATTTTGAAGGGGCTTGACAGGGTAGACACTGAGAAGTTGTTTCTGCTGGCTGGGGAATCCAGAAGTCTCAGGATAAAGGGTCAATCATTTAGGACTACAATGAGGAGAAATTTCTTCACTCGATGGGATGTGAATCTTTTGCATTCTCTGCCCCAGAGAGTTGTGAATGCTCCATCGCTGATGGTATTTAAGGCTGGGATAGACAGTTTGTGGTGTCTCAGGGAATCGAGGGATATGGGGAGCAGGCGAGAAAGTGGAGTTGAAGCCCAAGATCAGCTCGATGGGCTGAATGGCCGTCTCCTCCTACCTCTTGTGTTCTTGTGATAGGTAAAATTCTACCACTGTTGGGCTCGATGTTGGGAGCACCTGATTGAAGTGACTGGTTTTCCAGATTGCTACTTGCTGAGCAGGCCCAATTGTTCATTCATCATCATAATGACAAGACAGTACAACTGATGAAGGCCTAATGGTGGCTAAGTTCAATCAGAATCTGGTCAGTAAATCTACATTTGATGATATGTCGAGAGGCTTGGCAACAGGGAGCAGGTATCAGCATTTAAATTGTGAAAACTTTAAAATAACATGAAATAAAAAATCTAAAGCAGGCAAGTGAATTGGTTTAAAAGCCGAAACGAATCTTAAAACATAATCAGAACTTGGAGTGAACTGGCCTATCTAGAGCTTTTGTTAGTGTGCGTTGCTGTTATGGAGGTGCTGGGCTGAAGTTCAAATGCACTGGCAGCCTCCTTGCCTCTGTTGACTCTTCCTCACTCTTGCTTTTGGATTTATTTTGACTGTCTCCCATGGAAAAGATTAAGATGAATTGTTTTAAAATATGCTGTTAATGTTTGCTGCAGTGGGGCAGCACATCCAGCAGATGTGTTCCATTTTGGACAGTCTGTTTGACCCAGCATGCTAAGAACAATGAAGCATCATTTGTGCAATCAACTGACTCTTCACCCTCATGCTGCTGAGCCAATCCTACTCATTTGAGCAGAGCAGGGGTCATTACCGAGTTAGGAAGTTGGATTCTCTTCTAGGGTGTGGGTTTTGACTAAAATCCAGCAGTGCAGTTGGTTTATTTTTTTAAAAAACTTAAAGGCTTTTAGAAACTGGATGCTGAACAGGCAGTTGGATAGCAAATGTTAGAGAGGTGGTTTTGTCCAGGACTGTAGGACAGAATGTGAATGGGACCTTTTCCTTTTAAGGAAGGTGACTCACCAAAATGGATAGTGTAGAGTATCTTATTTTTATATCAATACATGAAGCCAAGTCATATTAATACATAATGAAACAACTCTGATTATACATGTTGATCTGTAAGTTTCATCTCTGGGTAAAGCAGTTTACGATTTGAGGCAAACTTAACCTGGTCTAGTGTTAACTTGATTATTTTTTGGAGAGATTGAAGTGTGTGTGTGAAAGACTTAAATATCCAGTTCCGATCAGAAGGGGATGATGCTATTGTTGAATTGTTGGTCATGATATTGTAGAATATGATGTAGCACAGTGAGAGTCAAATATGATGAGAGGCTCCAATCATTTAAGGGAATGGCTAATAAGAAAGTATGACAGTCTGGAATTTATAATAGAGACCCTTGATGGTAACTGTCAGTAAACTGGGCACATCACAACTGAGTGCCTAGCAATCAGGATCTGAGGTTGTTTCTGTTTGTTATTTTGTACTGGTACTGTTTGCTAGATCTAGTAGAATCTCCTTGTGATGTTAACTAGACTCCAATTTAGTGACTGACGTGCTGGGCGTATATTCACATAAGTCACTGAAGTTGACAGGACCGGCTAAGAGAACAGTTAATAAAGCACATAGTATTCCAGGCTTTATTAATAGTAACAAAGAATACAAGAGCAAGAAGGTTATGCTAAACTTGTATAAAACACTGGTTTGGCCTCAGCTGGAGTATTGCGTCCTATTCTGGGCACCACCCTTTAGGAAGGATGTGAAGGCATTACAGAGACTGCAGAAAAGATTCATGAAAATGGTTCCAGGGATGAGGAACTTCAGTTACATAGATAGGATTTGAGAAGTTGTGACTGTTTTCCTTGTAGAAGAGAAGGTTCAGAGTAGATTTGCTAGAGGGATTCAATTTCATGATGGGTCTGGACCAAGGAGATGGGGAGAAACTGTTCCCATTGGTGGAAGGAACAAGAACGCGAGGGCACCAATTTAAGATAATTGACAAAAGAAGCAAGGAAGACATGAGAAATTTTTTTCTCACAGCGTGTGGTTAAGGTTTGGAATGTGCTGCCTGTGTGTGTGGTGAAGGCAGATTCAGTCAAGGCACTCAAGGTGGAATTGGATTATTATCTGAAAGGGAAGAATGTGCAGGGCTATGGGGAGAAGGCAGGGGAGGGTACTGGAAGGATTGCTCAATCAGAGAGCTAGCGCAGACACAACTGGCCTCCTGTGCTGTAACAATTCTGTGACGCTCTGATATCTGAATAGTTCAAGACATTTGCACCTAATAAAATAATTGGCACTGAAGATTCTGAATGGAGAGTCTGGGCTCCAAGGGAATCTCCATGGCCTGGTTCAGCTGCTTTTAGCTGGCGCAGTAGATACTCTGTTTAATTTCTAGTCTTTGTAGCCTACTTGTCATCCAGTAACATCTGTTTCCTTGTTTCAGGAGGAAGAGGCTCGCCGTCCAGGGGCAGCTGGATTCGGTGGCTTCCCAGGTTTGTTTCCCTGTGCCTTTCTTTGCTCGCTGTGTAGAGAACAAAGAATGAACATCTCAACTCCTGGGGACTGCTGTTTTATGGCAGCTGGGAAGAATGTGACACCTGACCAGGGACTCTCCTCATGCTGCCATTCTGGGCAAATCCTTCCACTCAAATCCCTTAATTACAATCTGCCCTGAACATTTTAGAAAAAAAACATTGGTTCATTAAAATGGGGGGGGTGGAAAGAGAGGGGTGTTGGCAATGCCAACACTCCCCTGAGCGACCAGATGCTCTCTGTAGCCAGTGGTTGCTGCACAGAAATTGTTCTGTTTTCTTCCATTGTTAGCTTCCCTTCTAATATTAGTTTGTTAATGCCCATTTTGAGTTGGTGACCTACCTTGGAAATATCAGTACTGTTGTCCCTTGAAGGGATGCACTGGATTGTGTCCCTGCGGTGCCAGGTTTGCCTTCCTGTATTCTATTAGCAACTGATCACAAACTGGCACCCTCGTCAAGTCAGATTCTGGATCCTTCTCCTCTGGTAGCAATGTGAACAGCCTGCCATTATTCCATTTTAAAGATTTTGTGTTTTTCCGTATCCTTTGGCTGACTTTTACTGGGCGATGGTTTCAGGAGGGCCCAGCAATATTCCAATTATTCGCCAGAAGTGGTTGTTTTTCGTTATACTGTCCCAGACAATGAATGTTGGCATGCTATTCAACAACAGAGGGCATCACAACCAAGCCTTCCCTTTTTCTTACCCAATGTCATCATGTATGTGCACTCTCCAGCACACGTCAGGGGATCTGGCAGGTTATGGCCCAAACAGCTTGACCTCCAGCCTTGCTGGTCCAAGGGTGGCTGAGACCAGCCATATTTAGTACTGCTGCCTCAGTTCTGATCAGGTCACTGGCACAAACCAGCCAGCTCCTACATCAGCTATTTTATGGCTTGTGAGTGAGACAAGCAGTGAATGCAGAATTTAAGGCACTTTAGTGCCTACAGTTGGAGAAGACTTCCAATTCATCTGAACTGAATTTAAACCCAGGATAATACTCTGTTCCATTGCAGTCCTGGCTGTGTGACAATTTAAAATGGTCTTTGTGAGCTTCTGTCAATCACTTTCTTTGAATTATCCCCTAGTCCCCTATATTGTGGCTTCCCATAGATGTAGGTTCAATTGCAGCTCAATCCCATCAGCCATGGAGAGGGGCCATTGTATCTATACTGCGCCAAAGAGGTCATTGTATTTGTACCACTCCATAATCACCTTATCCTTCAATTCAGCATCACCCTTAATTACATGGTGATTTTTTTCCTATCATCAGGTGGTGCTGGTGGTTTTCCAGGAGGAATGCCTGGGATGGCAGGAATGCCTGGTCTAAATGATCTACTTGGTGACCCAGAGGTGCTTGCAGCTATGCAGGTAAACTATAGCAAGAATTGTCAATCTCACCATACAAACTTGTATACAGTGGCTGATCATTAATGCAGTGTACAGTAGACGCTCACTAACACAGTCAGGGTCAACACTGCGATGTACACAGTAGTTGCTCACTAACACAGTCCGGGGCAGCACTGTGATGTATACAGTAGCTGGTCATTAATGCGGCCTGCTCAGCATTGTGCATGCAGTAGCTGCTCACAAATACAGTGAAGGCCAGACTGTGGTGTATACAGTTGGCCACTAATACAGTCAGGGTCAGCACTGATGTATACAGCAGCTGCTCTGTAATACAGTCAGGGTCAGCACTGTGTACAGTAGCTGCTCGCTAATACAGGCAGGGTCAGCCCTGTGATGTATACAGTAGTTGCTCACTAATACAGTCAGGGTCAGCAATGTGATGTACAGAGTAGTTGCTCACTGATAAGCCAGGGTCAGCACTGAGTTTACATTAGATGCTTACTAATCCAGTCTGCTCAGCACTGTGTGTACAGTAGCTGCTCGCTAATACACTCAGGGGTCAACACTGTATACATTAGATGCTCACTAATACAGTCATGGTCAGCACTGCAATGCATACAGTCAGGGTCAGCACTGATATATACAGTAGCTGCTCACTAAAACAGTAGGGGCAGCAGTGTGATGTTCACATTAGCTGCTCACTAATCCAGTCTGCTCAGCACTGTGTCTACAGTAGCTGCTCAATAATACAGGGGGCCAGCATGGTGGTGTCTACAATAGCTGCTCACTAACAGAGCCAGGGTCAGCACTGTTCTGAATACATTAAGGGTCAGTGCTGTGATATATACACTAGCTGCTCACTAATTCAGTCAGGGTCAGCACGGTGATGTATACAGTAGCTGCTCACTAATACAGTCAGGGTCAGCACGGTGATGTATACAGTAGCTGCTCACTAATACAGTCATGGTCAGCACTGTGATGTATATAGTAGCTGCTCACTAATACAGTCAGGGTCAGCACGGTGATGTATACAGTAGCTGCTCACTAATACAGTCAGGGTCAGCACTGTGATGGATACAGTAGCTGCTCACTAATACAGTCATGGTCAGCACTGTGATGTATATAGTAGCTGCTCACTAATATAGTGACGGAGTTGGGTATTCACATCCACAATTAGAAAGGAGCTCACTGATGACAAGTTTTGACAAGTCAGGACAACAATTTGACCTCCACAGGATTTATACAGTGCCAGGCATCATTTGGATCAGAGACAACAATGGTTGAAGTAACACGATTAAAACTGAATTCCTGTACTGCACCCCCATCACAGTGCTGACACAGACTGTATTACAGAGTAGATACTGTATAGACCACAGCGCTGGCCCTGACTGTATTAGTGAGCAGCTACTGTATAGACCACAGCGCTGGCCACGACTGTATTAGTGAGCAGCTACTGTATACATCACAGTGCTGACACTGACTGTATTAGTGAGCAGCTACTGTATACATCACCGTGCTGACCATGACTGTATTAGTGAGCAGCTACTATATACATCACCGTGCTGACCATGACTGTATTAGTGAGCAGCTACTGGATCCATCACAGCACTGACCATGACTGTATTAGTGAGCAGCTACTGTATACATCACAGTGCTGGCCACGACTGTATTAGTGAGCAGCTACTGTATATATCACGGTGCTGACCATGACTGTATTAGTGAGCAGCTACTGTATCCATCACAGCGCTGACCATGACTGTATTAGTGAGCAGCTACTGTATACATCACAGTGCTGGCCACGACTGTATTAGTGAGCAGCTACTATATACATCACAGTGCTGACCCTGACTGTATTAGTGAGCAGCTACTGTATACATCACCGTGCTGACCCTGACTGTACTAGTGAGCAGCTACTGTATACATCACAGCGCTGACCATGACTGTATTAGTGAGCAGCTACTGTATCCATCACAGCGCTGACCCTGACTGTATTAGTGAGCAGCTACTATATACATCACAGCGCTGGCCACGACTGTATTAGTGAGCAGCTACTATATACGTCACAGCGCTGACCCTGACTGTATTAGTGAGCAGCTACTATATACATCACAGTGCTGACCCTGACTGTATTAGTGAGCAGCTACTGTATACATCACCGTGCTGACCATGACTGTATTAGTGAGCAGCTACTGTATCCATCACAGCGCTGACCATGACTGTATTAGTGAGCAGCTACTGTATCCATCACAGCGCTGACCCTGACTGTATTAGTGAGCAGCTACTATATACATCACAGCGCTGGCCACGACTGTATTAGTGAACAGCTACTATATACGTCACAGCGCTGACCCTGACTGTATTAGTGAGCAGCTACTGTATACGTCACCGTGCTGACCCTGACTGTATTAGTGAGCAGCTACTGTATCCATCACAGTGCTGACCATGACTGTATTAGTGAGCAGCTACTGTATCCATCACAGCGCTGACCATGACTGTATTAGTGAGCAGCTACTGTATCCATCACAGCGCTGACCCTGACTGTATTAGTGAGCAGCTACTATATACATCACAGCGCTGGCCACGACTGTATTAGTGAGCAGCTACTATATACGTCACAGCGCTGACCCTGACTGTATTAGTGAGCAGCTACTGTATATGTCACCGTGCTGACCCTGACTGTATTAGTGAGCAGCTACTGTATCCATCACAGTGCTGACCATGACTGTATTAGTGAGCAGCTACTGTATCCATCACAGCGCTGACCCTGACTGTATTAGTGAGCAGCTACTGTATCCATCACAGCGCTGGCCACGACTGTATTAGTGAGCAGCTACTATATACATCACAGCGCTGGCCACGACTGTATTAGTGAGCAGCTACTGTATACATCACAGCGCAGACCCTGACTGTATTAGTGAGCAGCTACTGTATACATCACAGTGCTGACCCTGACTGTATTAGTGAGCAGCTACTGTATCCATCACAGTGCTGACCCTGACTGTATTAGTGAGCAGCTACTGTATACATCACAGCGCTGGCCACGACTGTATTAGTGAGCAGCTACTATATACATCACAGCGCTGACCATGACTGTATTAGTGAGCAGCTACTATATACATCACAGTGCTGACCATGACTGTATTAGTGAGCAGCTACTATACACATCACCGTGCTGACCATGACTGTATTAGTGAGCAGCTACTGTATCCATCACAGCGCTGACCATGACTGTATTAGTGAGCAGCTACTGTATCCATCACAGCGCTGACCCTGACTGTATTAGTGAGCAGCTACTATATACATCACAGCGCTGACCCTGACTGTATTAGTGAGCAGCTACTATATACATCACAGCGCTGGCCACGACTGTATTAGTGAGCAGCTACTATATACGTCACAGCGCTGACCCTGACTGTATTAGTGAGCAGCTACTGTATACATCACCATGCTGACCCTGACTGTATTAGTGAGCAGCTACTGTATCCATCACAGCGCTGACCCTGACTGTATTAGTGAGCAGCTACTGTATACATCACAGTGCTGACCCTGACTGTATTAGTGAGCAGCTACTGTATCCATCACAGTGCTGACCCTGATTGTATTAGTGAGCAGCTACTGTATACATCACAGCGCTGGCCACGACTGTATTAGTGAGCAGCTACTGTATCCATCACAGTGCTGACCATGACTGTATTAGTGAGCAGCTACTGTATCCATCACAGCGCTGACCCTGACTGTATTAGTGAGCAGCTACTGTATCCATCACAGCGCTGGCCACGACTGTATTAGTGAGCAGCTACTATATACATCACAGCGCTGGCCACGACTGTATTAGTGAGCAGCTACTGTATACATCACAGCGCTGACCCTGACTGTATTAGTGAGCAGCTACTGTATACATCACCGTGCTGACCCTGACTGTACTAGTGAGCAGCTACTGTATACATCACAGCGCTGACCATGACTGTATTAGTGAGCAGCTACTGTATCCATCACAGCGCTGACCCTGACTGTATTAGTGAGCAGCTACTATATACATCACAGCGCTGGCCACGACTGTATTAGTGAGCAGCTACTATATACGTCACAGCGCTGACCCTGACTGTATTAGTGAGCAGCTACTATATACATCACAGTGCTGACCCTGACTGTATTAGTGAGCAGCTACTGTATACATCACCGTGCTGACCATGACTGTATTAGTGAGCAGCTACTGTATCCATCACAGCGCTGACCATGACTGTATTAGTGAGCAGCTACTGTATCCATCACAGCGCTGACCCTGACTGTATTAGTGAGCAGCTACTATATACATCACAGCGCTGGCCACGACTGTATTAGTGAGCAGCTACTATATACGTCACAGCGCTGACCCTGACTGTATTAGTGAGCAGCTACTGTATACGTCACCGTGCTGACCCTGACTGTATTAGTGAGCAGCTACTGTATCCATCACAGTGCTGACCATGACTGTATTAGTGAGCAGCTACTGTATCCATCACAGCGCTGACCATGACTGTATTAGTGAGCAGCTACTGTATCCATCACAGCGCTGACCCTGACTGTATTAGTGAGCAGCTACTATATACATCACAGCGCTGGCCACGACTGTATTAGTGAGCAGCTACTATATACGTCACAGCGCTGACCCTGACTGTATTAGTGAGCAGCTACTGTATATGTCACCGTGCTGACCCTGACTGTATTAGTGAGCAGCTACTGTATCCATCACAGTGCTGACCATGACTGTATTAGTGAGCAGCTACTGTATCCATCACAGCGCTGACCCTGACTGTATTAGTGAGCAGCTACTGTATCCATCACAGCGCTGGCCACGACTGTATTAGTGAGCAGCTACTATATACATCACAGCGCTGGCCACGACTGTATTAGTGAGCAGCTACTGTATACATCACAGCGCTGACCCTGACTGTATTAGTGAGCAGCTACTGTATACATCACAGTGCTGACCCTGACTGTATTAGTGAGCAGCTACTGTATCCATCACAGTGCTGACCCTGACTGTATTAGTGAGCAGCTACTGTATACATCACAGCGCTGGCCACGACTGTATTAGTGAGCAGCTACTATATACATCACAGCGCTGACCATGACTGTATTAGTGAGCAGCTACTATATACATCACAGTGCTGACCATGACTGTATTAGTGAGCAGCTACTATACACATCACCGTGCTGACCATGACTGTATTAGTGAGCAGCTACTGTATCCATCACAGCGCTGACCATGACTGTATTAGTGAGCAGCTACTGTATCCATCACAGCGCTGACCCTGACTGTATTAGTGAGCAGCTACTATATACATCACAGCGCTGACCCTGACTGTATTAGTGAGCAGCTACTATATACATCACAGCGCTGGCCACGACTGTATTAGTGAGCAGCTACTATATACGTCACAGCGCTGACCCTGACTGTATTAGTGAGCAGCTACTGTATACATCACCGTGCTGACCCTGACTGTATTAGTGAGCAGCTACTGTATCCATCACAGCGCTGACCCTGACTGTATTAGTGAGCAGCTACTATATACATCACAGCGCTGGCCACGACTGTATTAGTGAGCAGCTACTATATACATCACAGTGCTGACCATGACTGTATTAGTGAGCAGCTACCGTATACATCACAGCGCTGACCCTGACTGTATTAGTGAGCAGCTACTGTATACATCACAGTGCTGACCCTGACTGTATTAGTGAGCAGCTACTGTATCCATCACAGTGCTGACCCTGATTGTATTAGTGAGCAGCTACTGTATACATCACAGCGCTGGCCACGACTGTATTAGTGAGCAGCTACTATATACATCACAGCGCTGACCATGACTGTATTAGTGAGCAGCTACTATATACATCACCGTGCTGACCATGACTGTATTAGTGAGCAACTACTGTATACATTACAGTTCTGACCATGACTGTATTAGTGAGCAGCTACTATATACATCACCGTGCTGACCCTGACTGTATTAGTGAGCAGCTACTGTATACATCACCGTGCTGACCCTGACTGTATTAGTGAGCAGCTACTGTATACATCACAGCGCTGACCCTGACTGTATTAGTGAGCAGCTACTGTATACATCACAGCGCTGACCCTGACTGTACTAGTGAGCAGCTACTGTATACATCACAGCGCTGACCCTGACTGTATTAGTGAGCAGCTACTGTATCCATCACAGTGCTGACCCTGACTGTATTAGTGAGCAGCTACTATATACATCACAGTGCTGACCATGACTGTATTAGTGAGCAGCTACTGTATACATCACAGCGCTGACCATGACTGTATTAGTGAGCAGCTACTGTATACATCACAGCGCTGGCCACGACTGTATTAGTGAGCAGCTACTACCTACATCACAGCGCTGGCCACGACTGTATTAGTGAGCAGCTACTATATACATCACAGCGCTGGCCACGACTGTATTAGTGAGCAGCTACTATATACATCACAGCGCTGACCATGACTGTATTAGTGAGCAGCTACTGTATACATCACCGTGCTTACCCTGACTGTATTAGTGAGCAGCTACTATATACATCACAGTGCTGACCACGACTGTATTAGTGAGCAGCTACTGTATACATCACTGTGCTGACCCTGACTGTATTAGTGAGCAGCTACTACATACATCACAGCGCTGGCCACGACTGTATTAGTGAGCAGCTACTATATACATCACAGTGCTGACCCTGACTGTATTAGTGAGCAGCTACTGTATACATCACCGTGCTGACCCTGACTGTATTAGTGAGCAGCTACTGTATACATCACAGTGCTGACCATGACTGTATTAGTGAGCAGCTACTGTATACATCACAGTGCTGACCCTGACTGTATTAGTGAGCAGCTACTGTATACATCACAGTGCTGACCCTGACTGTATTAGTGAGCAGCTACTGTATACATCACAGCGCTGGCCCTGACTGTATTAGTGAGCAGCTACTATATACATCACAGCGCTGGCCACGACTGTATTAGGGAGCAGCTACTATATACATCACAGTGCTGACCATGACTGTATTAGTGAGCAGCTACTATATACATCACAGTGCTGACCCTGACAGTAATAGTGAGCAACACAGTCATTTACAGTAACCGCTAACTAATACAGGCAGGGTCAGCACTATGTATGCAGTAGTTGCTCAGTAATACAGGCAGGGTCCGCATTGTGACGTGTACAGTAGCTGCTCATTAAAACAGTCCGCGTGAGCATTGTGTACACAATTGCTGCTCACTAAAACAATCTGGGTTAGCACTCTGATGTATACAGTAGTTTTCCACTAATACAGTCAGGGTCAGCACTGTGATGTATACAGTAGCTGCTCACTAATACAGTCAGGGTCAGCACTGTGATGTATATAGTAGCTGCTCACTAATACAGTCAGGGTCAGCACTGTGATGTATATAGTAGCTGCTCACTAATACAGTCAGGGTCAGTGTGATGTATACAGTAGCTGTCATTAATTCAGTCTGCTCAGAACTGTGTATACAGTAGCTCCTCTAAAATACAGTGAGGGTCAGACTGTGGTGTATACAGTTGCCCACTAATATAGGCAGAGTCAGCACTGTGATGTATAGAGTAGCTGCTCACTGATACTCTGTCCAGAACCTGCTGCAGAGCAGCAGTGTGTGTTTTGTGGTCTTGTTTCGTCTTCTCAGCGTAGTCATGCAGTACTTGTTCTGTTTCCCCAGCCTCTCAAATGCCTGTCAGTAAGGGACGTTTAGGATCCTATCAGATGCCGTGTACCATCTGTTGGTTTGTTACAGGCCAAGGAGCAGCACTTGGTTGGGAAATGGGCATGTTTTCACTGCCCCTAACCTTCCTGTTTTGCAGGTGGTGATTCATACTAGACCATGCCTCCACATGAAGTTGCTTACTCTTTACATCCTCGTATAGTCATTTTCACATGACTTTGTCCAGAGTGTGTTTGTTGTGATTTGGTGGGGTGGGGGGGGGGGGTGGGTTTTTTTGCCGAGAAGAATTGAATCAACGCCGGGGTTAGTGTGTGCGCTAACCCCTGTGGAGTGATCTGGAGTGGGAGTTAGAAATTCCAGGTTTGGTATTACTCTGAGGCCACTTCTGATTCCCTCTACCACTTCACCTGAGATCTGTTAACTTACCACAGGTAAGGGAACAAAGCTGGGCCCTTGTTCAGTACTACACAGCGTGCTGCCATCCTCTTTCAGCTTTAGGGAAGCTGGAAGGGTTAACCAGAAAATTTTGACACAGTCAGCCTTAAACATCATGTACGTGCCTTCGACATTTCTTTCATGTTTAAACATTATTTTGAAATGCTTCTCTCTGCAGGATCCTGAAATAATGGCAGCATTTCAAGACGTGGCCCAGAACCCAGCTAACATCTCAAAATACCAGAACAACCCGAAGGTGATGAACTTTGTGGGAAAACTGTCATCTAAATTTGGAGCCAAGCCTTAAAGAGGCAGATCACTGAATGTTCCAAATAAAATCCTAATTAAACTTCCTCTCCACCCCCCATGCACTATCCTGTATCTATACCTCCCAATGTGCAGAGTAGCCTGCTATATTTTTGAGTCTTTCTTAAAAAAAATTTGATTTGTTTTTTTTTGGAATTAAACAGTAAAAATCGTTGCTCATGCACAGAAACACTCATGCTGCTTGATGTCTGCAGTAACCCAGGTCTGGAAACAGGTTGTGTGACTGACACTCAAAAGACAGGGAAGCTTGAATCTTCACTAACAAACTCGGGGGGCATTTGATTCCTTTACTATTTTAGCAAACCAACTAACGCTAAAGTCAATGGTTTAAAATGGTAGAGTGGGGAATTTAATGCAAACACGTTAACTGGTTGTAAAAAGAAAAACACAGAATAAAATCTGTGCACACGTGTGTTGTGTGTGCATTCAGCCCTTGACATGTTTCTAATCTATCATTGGCACAAACAAGCAGTTTCCTATTATGGCATGGTCGAAAAGGCAGCAGCCATATTTTTTGCACCCATTTTAGATTTAAAATGTGATTGACCCTTGATGCTGTAGCAGATAAGTGATTTAGCTAATTTCTAAGGGACTGTAAATGAGAATCTATGGTAAGGTGCTACTGGGGAAAGGTGGCACTCCCCATAGGAAATTCATGGTATTAAGTTGGGGAGGGCACTTTATCACCCATCCTACCTAATACTAGACAGCTGAGTCTTTGGTTATGAGCAGCTCATTCCCTGATGGACAGTGTTAAAACCTTAGTCTATACTACTCACTGGGGGGGGTTGGGCGGGGGGTGGAGAGAAAGAGAGAGGTATAAATATGTAAACTTTTACATTGGTGATAGGGCAGCTCCTTGTTCAGAGTTAAGTATCCTGTCCTTCCTTCCCTGCTCTCCAAAACAGAATGATCTGTGGTTTCAAATATCATCAACATTTATTCAAGAAACCTCTCCTGCCATCTGAACTAGCAGTTTCTGGAGTCTGCTTGGGCTGAGGAGAGTTTTAACAACTGAAGTATGTTTTTGGGTTGGTTCCGAAATTGTTCTCTGTCACTTGTCTGTGCACCAACCCCCCCACCCTTTGAACAGCATGTGTTAAAGTTAGGCAGAATGGGGGGAAGTAAATGCAGAGAACTTCTAGTCTCAGATTGTCTGACTTGGATGAGAAAGAAAGCAGGAAATAGAATGCCCAGTAGTATTCCTCTCCAAAAGAGGCAAAAAAAAAACGCTTTCAACTTCTTTAAAGTTAGATGCTGCAATGGGAGAGCTGGGTAATTGGGAGATCAAGCGATTCCTTAAATTCTGCTCACAGTGGCTACCAACACAGTTGGACAGGCCTGGTTGAGTGATTGTTGAATACATCTCCAGGAGGAAGACAGCTAGAACGGTTGAAAATTATTAGGGCAACAAACCATCCTGGTCTCTTGCACATTTCCCACTGCTTAGCTAGAGGGATGTTAGCAACAGCTTGGAAGAAACTTTCACTCTAGTACTATGCACACGATGGGCTGAATGGCCTCCTCTGGTGCTATAACGACTCAATGACCAGGTAATAGGCACTGAAACCAGGATTAAGCAGCAGGGACTTGATGAAAGAATTAAGAAATTGAGGCCGTGCGATCTCTCAAGCCTGTTTCTTGTCACTGGATGTTCAAAAAAATCATTTCTCTCTCTCCTTGGATGTTTCTCATTCACTGGGTTGTGTTGCACAGATGTACTTGGTCAGCAATACCATATTACTGGACCAGCGATAAGCCCAGACCCGATCTGGTTCCCCATCCAGGGTCCCCCCTCCTCCCCGGCCCCCAACACACACTGGCAGCAGAGGCAGCCAACAGGAAACTGCCATTCCTGGCACCAGTTACAGCCCACCTATAAATCCACCCTCATGCTCTGGGTCAACTTAGCAGAATAGCACAAAACCAGAGATTAATTCATCAATGGAGTGTTTTTTTTTAAAAAAATGCAAACCACCAGTTTATAGATCTAATCGAATTTTCAAAACAAGTCAGTCTTGTGTACAATGCATTAAGCGACAACTCTCAAAAAGGCATACTGCAGTTTGAAGTGCGAGATATTTAAGAAAATAAACAAATAACCTTTAGAAACTCAAATGTAAGTGCTCTAAAAAGATTTTATACAACCCTCCCATACAATGCACAGATAGCAGTACTGTTCTTAAAGACCTGGCTGTATCAGCAATGTGCTAAGACCGGCCTAGGCCCAAGATCATTCTGCCACACACTACACTGGCAACAATTTCATTGTGTGGTTTGTAAAACACCACTCAAGTCTGCATCCCAAAAAAAACTGACAGATTTTTCTTTATCATCCCATTAACATTTTTTTAAAAAAAAGTATATGTAAAAAGGCATCACCTACAATAAAACCTTACATCACACCCTGTAGTGACTGCACTATGCATTCTGTACACCATGCAGCAGTTAGTCATCCCAAGAAGTTGCTTGAAAAATAATATGGTCTACATGAAAGCAGGGTCCATCCAAACTGTTCCCAAATTGGCTGTGATCTTTTAAGTGATATAACAACTTAATCTCATACTCCCCCTTTTCAGTCCACCTATAGAGCATCCTAGAAGGTACACACTCATTTCCTCTCATGTCAGATCTTTTGCCAAAAGCACAAGATTTTCTAACACCATCCACCCCCGCCACCAATGTTTTATGTGAAGTGAACGGGCTTGATAATGGTCTTTATAAACATCCCTACCTTTAGCCAGAAGAACAGTATCCACTTCCTAACTGATGGTTCAGATGTGACATGAGGGAAGTTCTAACAATCACACAGCTCCACAAAAGCATGACTTGGTGTGGCACCGGCCCACAAGGCCCAAGTTTCTGTCCTTGGACTGAGCAAAGTTGCTCTGAGGTATCCATTGTGCTGTTAAAAGTGGATCTCCTGGGATAGGCAGGGAATAAAACAATCCAAGTGCGAACCTTGGACAAGGTCAGCAGATGAGGCATGACGCTCCCCACAGTCAAATTGCCCGCTAATGCTCATGAAGGCACATATATAGAGATCAGCTTCTTAGGGCAAGGAGGACAAACATGGGGCACACAGCTGACACTGGACAAACAATACCCCAGAAAAAGGTATTGTTTCTAGGGAACAGGATGCACAGAAAAAAGTGTTAATAGTCTTTTGCAAGGACACCATAGAAACAAACAGTCCAACACTCAAGCCAGCTCCTGTAGTCCCACTAGGTTATGACACATTTGCCTTTGAATTGAGTGTTAATTAACTTATTTTGGATTGCCTAATCGCCATTTAGGGTGACGCGATCAACAAATTCCATAAAATGGGCCATTAAAAAATGTAATTTTAAAAAAGTTACTTGCAGAAAAATGTGGCAGAATTGTGGTGGTTGCTAAAGTAAATCAGGTTTAGTGACATATTTGCACTGATGGGCCATCCAGACCTCAAACCTATCGCTCGGACACAACCGGTCAGAGTGGCTTTTACAACAAACCACAGAAATCGGAATTGGCCAACAAAACCCGACCCTCGGCCACCTCGCACACAGGGTTGTGACCAGAGTACCTTCGAGGCTGCTCTCACTGCAAGGACAGGAAGGGGTTAGTTTGGGAAGAATGCCGCTCAAAGGTCCGTTAATCTCAAACTCTACAGACTGGCCTCCGTCCCCTCAGTTCACACTGACACGTCTCCGCAGTCTTGTTTAGAGGATGCCAGTCCCAGGGACCAGCACAGAGGGAATCGGCTCCACCTCCACTTTGGGCCTTAGAGCTGTCAGCATTTCTCTCCGATCAGCTTCCTGGTTTTCGGACGCCGCATCGCCGAAGGAGCTCTTGACTATCAGCGGTGAGGCTGTCACCAGCCCATGCCACTCCCTCTCCTCCTTGACGCCATCCTGCATCCTGTCGAGGTTCAGGAAAGCCGTGGTCTGTTTCTCCACTCGCTCTGGCTCCTCCTTGACCCCCTGCTCAGTGGCTTCAATGTGCTGAATGGCCTTGAAAGAAAAGACATATTCAGGTGACGGGGCAAAAGCACAAAAGAAGAAATTTAATATTGACCGGACTCTGAAATGCCCACCCCACCCTCTCCCCGGCCATTACGTCAATATTTGTAACTCCCTTTAAAAAAAAAAATGGGTCAGCCTCTTCCTGCAGCCCCCTCCTCCCAGCTGTACTGACACGTCCAGACTAAACACAGCCCCTGATCTGGGCTCAGTAGCTGATCTCAATCAGGCAGAGCTGAGGCACCACAACCAGCCTCAATCCCTGCATTAGGCACGACAGAGAAAAGTATTACCCACTTTTTGGACAAGAGTGAGCTGACAGCATCCCCCCCCTTCCTGTGCCTAATAGTGACCCTAGCACCCCCTGACCCTCTGACCCCACCATGACCCTCAGATCCCATACCTACGACGGTGACCCTCTTAATCCCCAGCTCCCTCCACCCCATGAACCCCTGGACCATAGCCAACACCCCCCCACCGCCCCCCCATACCTGTACAATGGTGTCCAAGTTCTGTTTCGACGTGGACACTGTGCTGATGACAGAGCTTGGTGCCATAGTTACCACGTTGACCTGTAGTACGCTGGGAGGCAGTGGTGCTGGCACTATGACTGTCGGGTGGTGAGTTGGGGCTGGGGGACTGTGAGCGATGGAAAGCTAACAGGGAGGGAAACAAATTAAAAAATAAAATCAGAAGAAACATCACAGGCTATAAAAACATATTCAACTGCACAAAGGGCGAGGGAGAAGCAGACAGGTGGACAGAGGGAGAGACAGACAGAGAGAAATGGGTCGATTGAGAGAGAGAGAGAGAGAGAGGCAGAGTGAGGGAGAGAGAGAGACATGCACAGAGAGAGAGACACAGGGAGAGAGAGAGAGACAGGCAAAAGGACAGAGAGCGAGAGAGACAGGCAAAAGGACAGAGAGCGAGAGAGACAGGCAGAGGGGGAGAGCGAGAGAGACAGGCAGAGGGGGAGAGCGAGAGAGACAGGCAGAGGGGGAGAGCGAGAGAGACAGGCAGAGGGGGAGAGCGAGAGAGACAGGCAGAGGGGGAGAGCGAGAGAGACAGGCAGAGGGGGAGAGCGAGAGAGACAGGCAGAGGGGGAGAGCGAGAGAGACAGGCAGAGGGGGAGAGGCAGGCAGAGGGGGAGAGCGAGAGAGAGAGGCAGGCAGAGGGGGAGAGCGAGAGAGAGAGGCAGGCAGAGGGGGAGAGAGAGAGAGAGAGGCAGGCAGAGGGGGAGAGAGAGAGAGAGAGGCAGGCAGAGGGGGAGAGAGAGAGAGAGAGGCAGGCAGAGGGGGAGAGAGAGAGAGAGAGGCAGGCAGAGGGGGAGAGAGAGAGAGAGAGGCAGGCAGAGGGGGAGAGAGAGAGAGAGAGGCAGGCAGAGGGGGAGAGAGAGAGAGAGAGGCAGGCAGAGGGGGAGAGAGAGAGAGAGAGGCAGGCAGAGGGGGAGAGAGAGAGAGAGAGGCAGGCAGAGGGGGAGAGAGAGAGAGAGAGGCAGGCAGAGGGGGAGAGAGAGAGAGAGAGGCAGGCAGAGGGGGAGAGAGAGAGAGAGAGGCAGGCAGAGGGGGAGAGAGAGAGAGAGAGGCAGGCAGAGGGGGAGAGAGAGAGAGAGAGGCAGGCAGAGGGGGAGAGAGAGAGAGAGAGGCAGGCAGAGGGGGAGAGAGAGAGAGAGAGGCAGGCAGAGGGGGAGAGAGAGAGAGAGAGGCAGGCAGAGGGGGAGAGAGAGAGAGAGAGGCAGGCAGAGGGGGAGAGAGAGAGAGAGAGGCAGGCAGAGGGGGAGAGAGAGAGAGAGAGGCAGGCAGAGGGGGAGAGAGAGAGAGAGAGGCAGGCAGAGGGGGAGAGAGAGAGAGAGAGGCAGGCAGAGGGGGAGAGAGAGAGAGAGAGGCAGGCAGAGGGGGAGAGAGAGAGAGAGAGGCAGGCAGAGGGGGGAGAGAGAGAGAGAGAGGCAGGCAGAGGGGGAGAGAGAGAGAGAGAGGCAGGCAGAGGGGGAGAGCGAGAGAGAGAGACAGGCAGAGGGGGAGAGCGAGAGAGAGAGACAGGCAGAGGGGGAGAGCGAGAGAGAGAGACAGGCAGAGGGGGAGAGCGAGAGAGAGAGACAGGCAGAGGGGGAGAGCGAGAGAGAGAGAGACAGGCAGAGGGGGAGAGCGAGAGAGAGAGACAGGCACAGAGAGAGAGAGAGACAGGCACAGAGAGAGAGAGAGACAGGCACAGAGAGAGAGAGAGACAGGCACAGAGAGAGAGAGAGACAGGCACAGAGAGAGAGAGAGACAGGCACAGAGAGAGAGAGAGACAGGCACAGAGAGAGAGAGAGACAGGCACAGAGAGAGAGAGAGACAGGCACAGAGAGAGAGAGAGACAGGCACAGAGAGACAGAGAGACAGGCACAGAGAGACAGAGAGACAGGCACAGAGAGACAGAGAGACAGGCACAGAGAGAGAGAGAGACAGGCACAGAGAGAGAGAGAGACAGGCACAGAGAGAGAGAGAGACAGGCACACAGAGAGAGAGAGACAGGCACACAGAGAGAGAGAGACAGGCACAGAGAGAGAGAGAGACAGGCACAGAGAGAGAGAGAGAGACAGGCACAGAGAGAGAGAGAGAGACAGGCACAGAGAGAGAGAGAGAGACAGGCACAGAGAGAGAGAGAGAGACAGGCACAGAGAGAGAGAGAGAGACAGGCACAGAGAGAGAGAGAGAGACAGGCACAGAGAGAGAGAGAGAGACAGGCACAGAGAGAGAGAGAGACAGGCACAGAGAGAGAGAGAGACAGGCACAGAGAGAGAGAGAGAGACAGGCACAGAGAGAGAGAGAGAGACAGGCACAGAGAGAGAGAGAGACAGGCACAGAGAGAGAGAGAGAGAGACAGGCACAGAGAGAGAGAGAGAGACAGGCACAGAGAGAGAGAGAGAGACAGGCACAGAGAGAGAGAGAGACAGGTACAGAGAGAGAGAGAGAGAGAGAGAGAGAGAGAGACAGGCACAGAGAGAGAGAGAGAGAGAGAGGCACAGAGAGAGCAAGAGAGAGAGGCACAGAGAGAGCAAGAGAGAGAGGCACAGAGAGAGCAAGAGAGACAGGCACAGAGAGAGCAAGAGAGACAGGCACAGAGAGAGCAAGAGAGAGAGACAGGCGTAGAGAGAGCAAGAGAGAGAGACAGGCACAGAGAGAGCAAGAGAGAGAGACAGGCACAGAGAGAGAGAGAGAGACAGGCACAGAGAGAGAGAGAGAGACAGGCACAGAGAGAGAGAGAGAGACAGGCACAGAGAGAGAGAGAGAGACAGGCACAGAGAGAGAGAGAGAGACAGGCACAGAGAGAGAGAGAGAGACAGGCACAGAGAGAGAGAGAGAGACAGGCACAGAGAGAGAGAGAGAGACAGGCACAGAGAGAGAGAGAGAGACAGGCACAGAGAGAGAGAGAGAGAGAGACAGGCACAGAGAGAGAGAGAGAGAGACAGGCACAGAGAGAGAGGGAGAGAGACAGGCACAGAGAGAGTGAGAGAGAGACAGGCACAGAGAGAGAGAGACAGGCACAGAGAGAGAGAGAGAGAGAGACAGGCACAGAGAGAGAGAGAGAGAGACAGGCACAGAGAGAGAGAGAGAGAGAGAGAGACAGGCACAGAGAGAGAGAGAGAGAGAGAGAGACAGGCACAGAGAGAGAGAGAGAGAGAGAGACAGGCACAGAGAGAGAGAGAGAGAGAGAGAGAGACAGGCACAGAGAGAGAGAGAGAGAGAGAGAGAGACAGGCACAGAGAGAGAGAGAGAGAGAGAGAGAGACAGGCACAGAGAGAGAGAGAGAGAGAGAGAGAGAGAGAGACAGGCACAGAGAGAGAGAGAGAGAGAGAGAGAGAGAGAGAGAGAGAGAGACAGCACAGAGAGAGAGAGAGAGAGAGAGACAGGCACAGAGAGAGAGAGAGAGAGAGACACAGAGCTGAGAGAGAGAGAGAGAGAGAGAGAGAGAGACAGGCACAGAGAGAGAGAGAGAGAGAGAGAGAGACAGGCACAAAGAGAGAGAGAGAGAGAGAGAGAGAGACAGGCACAGAGAGAGAGAGAGAGAGACAGGCACAGAGAGAGAGAGAGAGAGAGACAGGCACAGAGAGAGAGAGAGAGAGACAGACAGGCACAGAGAGAGAGAGAGAGAGAGAGAGACAGGCACAGAGAGAGAGAGAGAGAGAGAGAGACAGGCACAGAGAGAGAGAGAGAGAGAGAGAGAGAGACAGGCACAGAGAGAGAGAGAGAGAGACAGGCACAGAGAGAGAGAGAGAGACAGGCACAGAGAGAGAGAGAGACAGGCACAGAGAGAGAGAGAGAGACAGGCACAGAGAGAGAGAGAGACAGGCACAGAGAGAGAGAGAGACAGGCACAGAGAGAGAGAGAGACAGGCACAGAGAGAGAGAGAGACAGGCACAGAGAGAGAGAGGAGACAGGCACAGAGAGAGAGAGAGACAGGCACAGAGAGAGAGAGAGAGCACAGAGAGAGAGAGAGAGACAGGCACAGAGAGAGAGAGAGAGACAGGCACAGAGAGAGAGAGAGAGACAGGCACAGAGAGAGCAGAGAGAGACAGGCACAGAGAGAGCAGAGAGAGAGACAGGCACAGAGAGAGAGAGAGAGAGAGGCACAGAGAGAGAGAGAGACGAGCACAGAGAGAAGAGAGACAGGCACAGAGAGAGAGAGAGAGAGAGACAGGCACAGAGAGAGAGAGAGAGAGAGACAGCACAGAGAGAGAGAGAGAGAGACAGGCACAGAGAGAGAGAGGGAGAGAGCAGAGAGAGAGAGAGAGACAGAGAGAGAGAGAGAGAGAGAGAGAGACAGGCACAGAGAGAGAGAGAGAGAGAGAGAGA